>NW_025963890.1:63768103-64368103 GCF_023055435.1 Haliotis rufescens
GAAAATCGCCCTTTGGTTTTCCACTCCTACGTTTTTATCTTCTAGTTAATTTGCGCTTTTTGTGTTTCTCTCTTCACCAAGTTCTCTTTGCGATTTTACATGATCCATTCACTGCATGTCGGAGGCAGGTGACCTGAATTAAACTGAAGATTTAGTGTTTGGAGCTGGCAATTCTCAGACGCCAACATTCGCATGTCTTCTTTTCTTTCTGTTTTTGTAAAGGTATTTTGTAGGACATGCATGAAAAGGGATTTGAAAGCAATTACAACGTTTTTTCGAAATCTGTCTTTTTTCAATTCTCGTGGAAAAATGTACTTTTTAACTGAATCCTTCACTCACATTTCTAGCACAGATTTTATAAAAATCAACAATTATTCACTTATGAAATTGATAGGGTTGAAAACTAGTATATGGTTAAGCTATTCAGATGTGATATAAAACGACAAAGCCAGAACTACCAGTCTCGATCATCCATCCAAACAGACCCCACTTGGCAACAGCGGTGAAAACCATATGAATGGATAACTGAAAATCAGTGACGACCCCAGGTGCTTGCCAAATACTTATATATAACAATCAACACTACTGATACCAAGGGTAACTGTAAACATGGATTCGTTTTATCCCAAATCAATTTCAGTTTATTATTTGCAAAAATTACAAAAAATACAGTAATCTATACGTAGCGATTCTTCTAGCTAACCGTTAACACTGTGTATGACTATAGAGAATAGTGTGGAATATCCATGTGAGTGATTCATATTTGTTGATTCATATAATTGAAAATTATATTGTATATTGCATGTCCAACAACAATGACAAGTTCCACAAAAAAGACAGTATCAGTATTGATAGCTAGAACTGATCAATCGACGTTCGATATAAACAAGTCAAGGTTATCAGTACTGGGTTTCTATAGTACTTAAGATACCAAATGCTTAACTTACATATAAACTTTGGCCTGTACCAAACATGAGTCACAGTGAACGATTCGCACACAAAAAATTGCGTCTCAATTCTGAAATAAAAAACGGACACACTGCTCCAAAGTGAGCACACTGAAGAGCACAATCTGTAACTAGATGCGGATTGAAACACAAAAATAGCAAACTATGAAGTATTGCAACTTAAACAGAGAAAACATTATTCAGAGAAATTATGAAGAAGAAAGAGGAGATTGAGCCCTGGGTGCCGGTGTACAAAGCGATCTTAGCGCTAAGGTGATCATAACTCCCATACCTTAACATAGACTTACGACAGTCGTAGAGCTAAGGTTGTTTTGTGCAACGGCACCCTGGAGTCTTACAGTCTGTGCAACATGTGTCTTAAATATCATGTCGCATGTTTGATAAAGGTAGGTTTGAATTTCCAAAGAAATTTTTAAATAATTATTTTTTCTATAGTTTTCTATAGCTAACCTTTGACATTTGTTCCCAAACCAGTGACCAACTATTAATCACATATCAATAAAATCGCAGATATGAAGGGTGGTGTGAGTGCGTGTGTGTGTGTGTGCGTGTGTGTGTGTGTGTGTGTGTGTGTGTGTGTGTGTGTGTGTGTGTGTGTGTGTGTGTGTGTGTGTGTGTGTGTGTGAGAGAGAGAGAGAGAGAATTGTGTGCGTGCGTGCGTTGGTCTGTGTGCGCGTGTCAGGTGGGCGATGTACACGTATGTATATTCACATAACAAGGCGAAAACATGTTCACACTGCAATGCGAAATGCTGAAAGATGTTAGTCATCTTTGATAGTACAGACATTATTACGGTCATTGTGATGTAGCACAGTGTACGTACACGTAGTTCTTTTCCTCGTGAGCTCTTGTCTGAATACAATCTCAGCATGTAGAATACACGGCTACCGTATTGCAACAATACACCGATTACTATTGAAATAGAAGCGACAAAACCCTGTCCATATTCAGGAGAAATGTCTGCCAAAAGCAGAGTCGATTGTACGATTTTGACAACGGACATGTGTTTATGAATCACTATGAAAAAGTAATGATACCAGGTGTTCGCGAAAAGATGAGCGTATCCGGCCCCACCCGTCACAAACACAAGCAAACGCAAGTCAACTGTTCACCTGGAACACACGGGAATATGGTACAAGTCAAAATAGGGAACTGCATCATACGTCATTGTCGTCACTGATGTTATATCAAATGCGTCAAATATCCCGAACTAAATGTGTAATGGGAAAAGAGTGAGACTGAAAGAGACTGAAATAACGGAATCCGTTATACTAATGATGATATACATCATTGTGTGGTCAGATGTAACCGTGACGTCAAATCAACTAAGTGATGTCTTTGTGAGGATTTAGGGTTTTTAAATACGAGATTGATATCGATACTTCAATTTTTTTAATAAACACGAAAACCATAATGTTACTTGACGCCATCTATATATTACGTTATCGCAATATAATAATCTCAGAAACCATTCGGACGTTACTCTTACAGAATGGCATCAAATCGCCACTAATATTAAATAATGTTATGAAGAGAAACATATCTATAGTATAGCTGGAGACCATTTCTGTCAAAAACAGGCATGATGACATTATTGATGATTGCACCGTTTCAAATTAATGCGTGTAAGTCTAAAGTTTGCATGTATGCTGTCAATGAGAAGTGAGATTGCGTTTGGCTGTACATGTCACCTTATCCCGTGGAGACAATTATCGACCCACATCCATACATAGCAACCCTGCGAAGAAATCTAAAAGTAAGTCTTTCAAAGATTTCTATTGATCCTGTATACATACGAGATAGTTGGTAGCAGGACGGACAGTGAATATGATAATCTCCGCCTTTACAATTCAACAAGATATAACATGTATTTCCAAATTGAAATTTATGCTCCCGATAGTATTTTTTTCAACAGTATTAAGATTCTAAGAAAATAGTCTGTACCTTGTGTTAATTAAACAATCATAAGCAGTCGTTCCTAAAGTAGCCGTCTGGCCTTCTTACATGTATAGATGTACACACATTATGAAAATATTAAGGGCAAATCTAAGTGTACCGAAGATATGCGGTCATGTATCGTGTGTTATACGTGGGTGATGGCTCTCTTAAGTATATGTCAGTCTCGATTATCCTCCTAAACAGATTCTATAGGTCGTTAAAGGTAAAATAGAGATGAAAATTGTATGAATTATCACTGAAAATCAGTGATGACATCAGGTGTACATGTCCAGCTCTAGGGGTAGCACGCACCGCTCACATAATGTTCATTTAAAAAAGTGTGGTTTATTCAAGCCTAACGTCACATCCAAAACATAACATTCAGATCATGGGAATCAATGCTGTATTTATATTCATGTTAGGTTAATGATGGCAAAATCAACTTTTACAATAATATACTAGTAGACTAAGTTAATTTGCGTGTCTTGAAAATGCCGCTTGTTCCGGAGAAGAAATGAATCCTCATAGATTGTATTTATCCTTCTGAAAAAAAAATATCCAAGAGCAGAAACAGAATTTTCTGTAATAATACATTTTTAAGATATAATTGTACATGGCTAAATCGAACACAAACAGACAGCATATGAAGGAACATCAGAAACCGCGTAGAAGTCTTTATATGCGGCTGTTGAGCCATCTGTCGATCTTCGGTATTCGTTTTATATATGTATATAGAGGCATAGGTAAGTAGCCATTGATGTTCTCCAGGTGTTTAAAATACATCTGATATGACCACAAACACTCTACAAAGGTGAGTGAGATGTCACCTTAAACACAGACGGACTACATGAAACTAGCTCTTTATGCTGGTTTAATGAACTCTGCTTAAAAACCCGAGGGGAAACGGAAAAGGCAAATTTCTTTGACAACGTAGCAAACATATTTTGTGTTAGCAATATTCTCCAGAAGAAAAACCGCATTGTAGGCCTGCTGATAAAGGGCTAGTAATGGGCATTGTTTTCTGACCAGTCCACCCGCATTGTCCAGCAAACCCACATGTCCGTGAAACCTACACTTAGTCCAGTCTTAATGAGAGTGCTGGGCAGTGTGCGGATTCACGAGCGAGTAGGGGAATTCAAAAGGTTTGGGGACAAGGCAAGAAAAGAAATTGTCAAAGACACGAGCTCATATCAGTGTGATAGCCCTTGGCTCCACTTGCAGCAACAATGAAAGGTCTTCATACAGTATCATTGAGTTAAGCGACCCTCTCCCAGCCTCATTCAAAAATGACCGCTTACATCCTGTACAAAAACTATGGCCGGTCGCTTGTATCCTGGAAAAATTAAGAGGGTGGGTCGGTCATTGGGCCGGAGGGACGATAAGGTCATGACCTAAGGTCAACAAAATGACCTGAGCAGGGTACGTCAATGACGTGAACGGACTTAGCAGGCATCACGATGGACGTTTAGTCTGCATGGATGAAGCCGTTATTGCTAATTATCGAGATGCTTCTAAATGCTTCAGGGCCGTTTACCACCTGCAAAAGCCTTTCAAAAAAAATTAAATTTTTCGTAAAATTCAACATTTGATATCCTTGAAGAGGAGGTCAGTAAATGAACCAACAGAAAATGTTTAGTGTTATTATCTAAAAGATGAAATAGAGGAAATGGTTTGTGGAAGGGTGATATATGATATATATCACCAAACAGATAGCTCGTTTATCTCATATTGGGATTTACTATCATATCTACACTGCAAACATATTTACTCTTCGACCTTCGCAATATATACATATATATTGCGGGATGGTATAACAAGAATGAGGAGGATACACATCTTTCGAAATGGTTGACAATCACAATAACTTTGTACGCATTTTAAACAAAGTATGACCTTTTCTAAAAGATGTTATTGCTCATAATATTGGACGTTGTATCATATTTGTTGTTAACATGCTTCAACATTGATGATTAATACACTGTGGCTTGTGTCTTTGTTGAGAGATGCACGGGTCTAAACAAACGATTGTGTAATGAAACGAAATAAATGGTTTGTAAATATATACACCTTGTTAGCGGTTCAGTCAATATGACAAGGCGTGGTATCACATGACATTTTCTTCATCACGAAATACACGAAACTATCCTCAGATCCATATGTTCGCATTTGTCTTTTGATTCTGTTCAACTATTGCATGGAACAGACATTCCAACGATTTTTAATACTTTGTCCTTTTTTTTCATTTCCCATATCGAAAAACTCTTGTACGATAATGCAATAAAATGGCGTTTCTTTTGAAGAATGGTTGGCAAGATAGGTATTTCGTGGATTGTATTTTGACAACCGGTGGAAACTGCACTGTAATGGAATTATTCTTTAATCTATGTCTGATTCAACCGTAACTAAAGAAAGTAAATAACTTCATTCATGTGTAATCAATCTCTCGTCTGAGTAGGCTAATAGTGACTCAATTGTCTTCTTGTTATATTGTTATTCCTGACAATACTGGACTGTAGAATTTCAAGAAGCATGGACAGATCAATGTTTTACTGCCGCTCCGAGGGTGGATGGGTTTGACAGAGCATTGGCTATATCCCAGTCCCCGCATCTGAAATAACGTTCTGCTCACAAGTATTGATCTCCGTGCTTATCAATGTCTAAGAGGCTATCTTTATTATGTTATTGACATTATTTCATTTAATAAAGTAAATTATAGTCCATCTTCTCAAAAAGGATATGATGTTACCATCTTAATAATAATTAACAAAGGCGACAAAACTCTTTCCTTTTAATCTCTAAAACTAATATTTTGTATCAAGTGGTTCCTTTTTTATATTACTTTGTTTTGATAAAGTACAATACAGTTTCTTTTAGGGTTTTTTAGAAAACGAATATACATGTTACCATTTTAAATCATCTTCACGTTATCCGTAAAATCCGCATCTCTAGCTTTTCTTTAAAATATCCCCACAATCACGAAAGACATAAAATCATTTACAAGTGATATATGCGAATGAAATATACAATTGCATGCCATTGCTTGTACGGTTGATTGATTTCAAAGCCTTGTTACTGTGTTATCTTACTAACATATTCCTCCTCTGTAATAAATACCTAGATGACAAACACCGCAAACTATAATTACAGTCACAGTCAGATGTACACAACTCACATTCGCGTTCTACAAGCCAAACAAAACAAACCTACATTCTAACATGTTTAAAATCTACAAATCATGGCTGACAAGGCAGAAAATTAACATGTGTCACGGTGTTAAATTTCATAATGTCTCATCTGTTTGTAATATACACAATGCCATGCTTATAAGTATCAGTGTCTCCTGGCCTTAGTCATCGGCAACAATGGACTGCCAGACAAAGATGTTCATCCCAGTAATTCTGTTTCAACAAGAATTTAAGTTGCTTTAAAATTACTCTTTATTGTTAAATGTAGTCCCTTTTATGATATTTTCCCACCAATTACCCGTAGCATCTTTCGTTTCGAACCTCGAGTCAGCTGTTCCCATAACTCTGAAACCATACCTGCAAGTTCAGCACTGGGTCCAGTAACCAAACTGTGGGAACACCATCCAGTTACAAAGTCAATGTGGTTTCTTTTTACATAATGCGTTTCAGTATTGAGAAAGTTTCAAAAATCTTCTATTGTGGCCTTTTATCTACGAGTTGGCCAAGTTCGCTAACTTGACCCTGCTCTGTTCCCGAACACTTTCGACACAATGGAGAATAACAATTGTATTAATATTATGTTTCAGCACCTTTAAGCTTTTTAACTTTACATTGTTTGTGGGAGGCAGGTTTTTGTTCTGAGCCAATTACATTTCTCGTCTCGGACTCGCGCCTGGGTTGGATTACTAATCATAACCTGCCTTCTCACGGTTCTAGCGGAGCAGAATATTTCCATTGCTGTCGTGGTTTGGTCACTACTTAATTTTTCCTATTGTTTAGGCGCTACAATAGCAAACTAGTATAAAGAATTGTTGCAACCATTATTTAAACTTGCACCTAAAATCACCCACCTAAACAATATGGTGATTTAGGTGACTGAGTGCTCGCTTCGATTTGTTTGCTTTCACTTTCAAGGCAATGTAAATATATAGCTGAGTGATGAATGGGATAATGTTCTTAAGAATAATGACTTATTTTGGCAGACGTGTTCGACAGGTCGTAGAAATAGTTATTTCAATCAATACCGAGTCTATAAATTTAGAGTTTAATGGGTAAAACCCAAAGAAACAGAACATGTCACAAAATTGCAATCTTTATGGTTAACATGCCGTGTCGTCATCTCTCTGTGGAATGAAAAAGAAGGGGATATTTTCTGATCGGGAGTATATTTCTTGATTTAATTAAAGTCAGTTCTAAACATATTGACCTGTGCAGGAATATCAAATTTCATATCAATTTTTTTTTCCCATTTACTGACATAAAGGATTGTGTGATCTGATAACAAATGAATAAAATTAAACAGCAATTTGATGAGTAAATTCATCTTGATATTTAGATACTTGGGCCATTTAGTGATTGCATCATAATACGAGATAATCCAGGTGATAATAAACAATGAAATAATAAACAAGTAGGTTGTTATCGTATTGATCTTTATCGTAAAGTTAATTCGTACTCCTTGCATGTCTTTTTTATATTCAGTTACCAAATACTTATCACAGCTTAAAGGTTTTAATGTTGTCCTCATGATTCTAACTGAAGATGGTTACGTGCTTTATGTGTTATAATTAGTTTTATTTTGAACCAATCTCAATGACCATTACCGAGAGGGTTACACAATGTGACAATCGACTACAAACTGACCATGAAATTACACTAAATCCCTCATTGGTAGCTATAGCGTAAAACGTAAAGCTGACCTCTCTAAATGACTTTCAAACAAATCTTTGTACAATGCAAACAAAAACGTCACACAATAGATTGACAGCCAACGCTTGAGGCTCAGAACGCTGGATGAGCAAACCTCGCGGACCCCCAACTAAGCAGCATGACATCTCCGCAAACATTAAAGAAAAAAACGGACTTAGCAGCACCCCCTGTATCACACCTCTCATGTTGTTCTCTTACACGCTATTATTGGCACGGAGTTTGGCTAAATATATTGTGTGCACTCGGTGGTCTTCATAGATATGTACACTGTTAAGTGGGAGCGTTAGCTTTGTATGCCACTGACCAAATTGCACCCTTTCACTTACTTTTTTTTAACTTTCAAGGGCATTGCATCTGTGTCATTCAGGACGGTTTGGGACCATTAATTATGTCATTTTTCTGTAGTGTGAAAATCAAATTTAAGAACATGTAAAGGTAATTAATTTGCTTCAAAGAATCTTTATTGAGATTAATTCTATCTATTTAATTAATACTTTTCTGTATTATGAAAATCATGTTTAAGAACATTTAAATGTTAGTTATGTGCGTGTAAAATTATTGAGATTTGTATTATCAGTTTTAAGTAATACTCCTCGCTCAAAAGGAATATGTTTTTAGAAAATCATGAGGTCATAATTTGTCTTTTCTCCTAAAATGTCTTAACATTCGGATGTATCATCGCTTAGATCACGATCAAAGAAAACGTAAATCAAACTGTTGATCAAAAGTTTACTCTAAAGTAATTTTAACTTGGTTGGTTTTTCTTTCAATTGGCTAAAAGTAGTTTTGATAGCCTATTGACATGAAATTAATTTCAACAACACTTTATTTTTATAAACTGAAATGACGCGTTGCGCGTTAATAAATATTTTTTCATTGTCTAAAGAATAAATAAATTAGATAAAATTCACAGCTGTTGAAAACTAGTGACCAGTTTGTTCACCGTGGCACGAGCTTCTTTCGAATATTGCTCATAGAACAGATCAATTTGAATGTGAATTCTTTTTTCACCACACCTCATGCTTCATGGCCATTATTTATTTGGGCCAGGCTGTCACAGACGCTCTTGATTCTTGAGATGTCTATCTGTGATGTTTGTAGCGTTAAATTATATTCAATCCACGGCCTCTTCAACAACCACCAACGTATGTCACCTAAATAGAAGTCAATTGATATTTCTGAAATTAAGAAGCTTTTTACCATCTCTTTGGTCTTTTGTCAAAACCCCTAAAACAGCAAGGGGTTCTTAAGACCGGCCTTCGATTCACAAATTATAAGTTTCGGTTCCATCTTATGTTTTTTATTCTATTTCATCAACGGGTGTGAATACATTTCATGAAGTTGGTTTCCGTGGCAACGTCTTATTCTCTTCCAAATATTTGTCGCCGTGTGCTGATTGGCTTTTAAACAACATGTATGATTAAGGACAATGTAGGTCTACACGAGTTGACACTATTAAACCGACGGGTAAGCATTTAATGAAGGTAATATTTCACCGAAATATGTTTTGCAAGTTTAAGCTCCGACTTTTCGCCAAACCTTTGTCCGTTTATCAGGAAAGTGTGTTTAGTGTTGAGAATTATTTCAATGAATATGTATGTAACAATATTTATTCACCAGTTTGCGTGATATTAAAAGCTACCCAGTAATAATAGCTGAATACATTTGGTTGACTTCATCAACTTGATCGATAGTACGTTTTACCTTTGAAGTTTCACTACACGGATGGCGAACCGTAATAAGGTACATACGAATATGAAAGCTCATGTGTTAAGTAATAATAACGTTTCAAAAAATTCAAACCTCGGATGTGAAGACGTTGAAATAATAATATTTCCATATATGGATAGGTGAAATGGGGTTTAAGATTATTGCACTTATATAGCGACGTGCATGTACGCGTGTGTGGCTACTTCAGTCCGGACTGATGCCGATTTATAGTGCTAGCCCACTGAGATACCATGCCGCAGTTAAACATGAATACCCCACTCAGACATAGTATACTTGTTTTAGCCGTTTAATGCCGAGCGCCAGACAGGGTACAAGTACCATCTTTTAACGTTTTTTGTTATGACGCGACCGGGGATCGAACACCGGACCTTCCGCTCTCCGGGCGGACGCTCTACCACTAGACCACGGAGGAGGTCATATATATGGAAAAATAGAAGAAATAGATTTCAGAACACTAAATTCGATAAAAAGAAAACGAAAGGAGACACAAAGCAACAATATACAGTATATAATAGAACCACGTCAAGCCAAAGTACGTTCAAGTGAGCGTGTCAAACTTTGATTTGTCGCTTATCTCGAATCGATGCTTTCGATTTTAAAGGCCCCAAAAGTAGCCATTAAATGTACAATTAACCTGATAAGTGGAATCCGAGTATGCAGTCGATATGGATAATTGTTTCATAGACTTTCTACCATGAATAGACGACCTAAACCACAAGATTTGTTTCTAGTTTTGTAATCACATAATCACTGATGCACTATATCAGGATAGTATTACTTGGTAATAAATAGCCGAAGGGGTCGACACAGTGAGGGAGTACATACACGCATGTGTAATGCTATTTTAACGAATAAGTAACATACATGTATATCATTATCATTATAGTTTGATGATTGGATGCATTCGGAGTGTCCACGCTGTCAGCTGTACACATTGTGCATTGTCTCTGAAGCATCTTTTCGAAACGTATGGAGTCACTACGTTAACGTATGGAGTTACTACGTTAAAACATGGGAGTTACTACGTTAAAGCATGGGAGTTACTACGTTTAAGCATGGGAGTTACTACGTTAACGTATGGGAGTTACTACGTTAACGTATGGGAGTTACTACGTTTAAGCATGGGAGTTACTACGTTAACGTATGGGAGTTACTACGTTAAAGCATGGGAGTTACTACGTTAAAACATGGGAGTTACTACGTTAACGTATGGGAGTCACTACGTTAACGTATGGGAGTTACTACGTTAAAGCATGGGAGTTACTACGTTAAAACATGGGAGTTACTACGTTAACGTATGGGAGTCACTACGTTAAAGTATGGGAGTTACTACGTTAAAACATGGGAGTTACTACGTTAAAACATGGGAGTTACTACGTTAACGTATGGGAGTTACTACGTTAACGTATGGGAGTTACTACGTTAAAACATGGGAGTTACTACGTTAACGTATGGGAGTTACTACGTTAACGTATGGGAGTTACTACGTTTAAGCATGGGAGTTACTACGTTAACGTATGGGAGTTACTACGTTAACGTATGGGAGTCACTACGTTAAAGTATGGGAGTCACTACGTTAAAACATGGGAGTTACTACGTTAAAACATGGGAGTTACTACGTTAACGTATGGGAGTCACTACGTTAAAGCATGGGTGTTACTACGTTAACGTATGGGAGTCACTACGTTAAATCATTGGAGTTACTACGTTAACGTATGGGAGTCACTACGTTAAAGCATGGGAGTTACTACGTTAACGTATGGGAGTTACTACGTTAACGTATGGGAGTTACTACGTTAACGTATGGGAGTCACTACGTTAACGTATGGGAGTTACTACGTTAACGTATGGAGTCACTACGTTAAAGCATGGGAGTTACTACGTTAAAGCATGGGAGTTACTACGTTAAAGCATGGGAGTTACTACGTTAACGTATGGGAGTCACTACGTTAAAGCATGGGAGTCACTACGTTAAAGCATGGGAGTCACTACGTTAAAGCATTGGAGTTTTACGGCACGACTTCAGCAAGTCCACGTAAAGGTATGGGATTTACTACGTCAGCGAAACGAGGGAGATGGGGTGTTGTCAACACGTTTTCAGCAATATCATTTAACAATTCCACCGTGAAACGTACACGTGTACACCTGGGCACACGTATCACCGCATCCTCTGCCATTCTATTTGTCGGCATATATCAGAAACAATCATGAGATGCACGGCACGCATCCGAAAGATTATATCATACCTGACACAATATTACAAAACATCTATAACCAAAAGCATACCCACTCAACTTGAGGAGGACTTTGGGTTGAGTTGCGTCCCTTTGGCACGCCAGAAACTTTATGAATGTGGGTTCGAATCCCGGTTCGCCCCGATTATTTTTCTAGGTTTGTCAGCACCATACCCGTGCTCGTGGTTTCACCGAAGTGGTAAACGTCTGACACCTGCATCACTTCGGGCTTTCCTCCCACATTAAGCTGACACGCAGTGATATAACTGGAATACTGTTAAAAGCGGCGTTAAACCCAACTCACTCACTCACTATCAGTAAGTGATAAAAAAACCAGGTGTTCGCTGTAAGGTGAGCGTGTCCTGTCCTGTCGGCGGCATCCGTCATAAACACATGCAAAGACAAGTCAGTTGTTCACCTAAAAGACACTGGAACATATGGTACAAGTCAAAATAGGCAATTGCAGCGGACATCATGTTTGTCACAGATGCGTCAAATTTGGAAATGTCCTCTACATAAAACGTTTTGAAATCTTTACTAAGTCCTTGAACGATGTAACCCTCATAAAACTACTTTTGAGCAAGATTCGTATGACGTTCTTTGAAATATTCGAAGAAGGAACATGCTTGATTGTACCGCAAAAGTTGTGAAATGTGACACCAAAGGCTGGAGCTGCTGGAATAGTGCTCGTCAGAAAGGGAAAGTTCTCATACGGTCTCGTGGTTAGTTATTGGTCACTCTGAATCTTTATGCATGCAATACTATCTAAATATGAAACAGATGAGGTCTCACTGGTCTCTTTATTTCTAGCTCAAATTCGTGAATTATATAAAGCATTTTGTCGCTTATAATTGTGTAAAACAGCACAGCATATTCACGATGCTTCCAGCATTTCTGTTAATTTATCTATTATTAATTTAACCCATATGGACGGGTTAACTGAATAACTGATCTATCAAAACCCAATTCCATTTTCAATGATTTCAAGTTTTGACAACTGAACACTGAATGTGACCTTCGCGCATGACCTTAAGGTATAACGGCCTATGATGGTAGGGCAAGTTACGTTCACACGTCACGGTCGCGGGTTTCATTCTAGTTGTGTATTTCATATTGTGGGTTCAATAAAAAAATAGAATTAATTTTTCGGTGACTGACACACGGGCACGTAACGTTTAAAAAGACTGCTTGTGACCCACCATGATATAAGGGACTTTTATGGGTCGCATTTTGACATCTCATTATTTTTTAAACTACAATATCTTAGGAACACAATTCGCAAGCAATTCATATTTTTTACAAAGATACATGACATCAAACATTTGGACTCATTTTCAGAATTGTTATAACTGTTTGTGTAATAATTGCAGTTTTTAAACATAAAGTGCACTTAAAGGTATGGGATTTACTACGTCATATCATTTAACAATTCCAACGTGAAACACTGTTTATATAATAATTGCAGTTTTTAGACATAATGTCGGATAAATTGAAAGTAGACATGAACGCTGAAAGGTTTGGAAATAATGTTTTTATTACATTATGTACTAATGAGAGAAAAATAAGATATTGTGTACAGTACGTACACGTGACTCTTCACTGATAAAATTTGACGTCAAATGTCTCGCGACGTTATGACGTCACAGCACAATTGTATCCAAGCACCCATAAGGTCCTTTTTCTCATGATGGGTTACATTTATTCTTAAACGCCACAGTCAGCAATATCCCTTCTACACGACGGCGGTCTATAAATAATCGAGTCTGGACCAAACAAACCATTGATGGGTGTTACGAGGCACGTCCCATGCCGTCGCTTCCATGTGTTGCTGAGGACCTAATCTCCCCCATTGGGTTAAAAAAACCTAACAACTACGATTAAGATATTTCGTTAGTCAATCAATATTAGCTGCGTTGATGACATGCCCAGCTTGAACTTTGACTGTCCATAGCGTTACGCAAATTGTGTGAGTGACGGGTCCTACCGGTGAAGCAGGAAATGCTTACCCTTTTCGCCTGGTGTCATTGCTAATTTCGAGCGATCCATTCATATAATCTTCATCTCTATTTTTCCTTTAACCCCTTTTTGAATCTGTTTCAGCAGATAATCGAGACAAATTGTTCTCTGGTGATGACGTCTTGAATGTCCAAAATGACCTTATTCTAAGGGTTTGAGTTGGCTTCATAAATCTATTATACACTCTATGTGTCTCTCTTTATGAATCCCGCACATATGATTAATAGAAATAACATTTGATCCTTAAATGAAAGAAATGAAACGGGTTGTTCAAATGAAACCATAAAGCGTTGTATATTTATTCTACATAACCGGCTCCTAATACTGGACATATCCATTTACAATTTACAAAAGTATATCTTACCTAAAATGGTACATTTATCTCGAGTGTAAAGTACAGAGGCGCTGCCAGGTCGGTAAGTTCGAATTTGAATTTATAAGAAACATTTAAATGTCCCCAAGACGTACAAGGAAGTAATTTATATGTTTCAGGGGAGCGAAGATGATACTAATCATGAAAATAAAACTCTGAAACAGAAAACCAGAATGTTGAAATAAATCAGAACCTCGCGTGCCGGTTGTCAGTATAGCCTAATCCTATAAACGCATGAAAAACCCCATGTATGCTGGTGTCCTTAAGGTGTTATGGGATCGCTGAGAGCTCAAAGCAAAGTGTTTACTAATAGACGTTTTTGACATTCTTCTTCAAGAAAATATCACAATCATGGGGAATACTAATGGCTATCAATCCTATTGCCTAAATCGTCTCAATGTAACACACGGGTGTACATGTGATATGGACACTGCGGTGATTGAGCGTAAAAAACCCTGAAGGGGACGGACGCTTTGGGAAACTTATAGAATTGAGAACAATTGGGAACTTCAGACCTTTGCCTAGAAACGTTACTTAGAAATATGGAAAGAGTTTTATCGCTTATACTTAAATTTTGACAATTAAAATTTTATTTTAACTCTCTCTTCTTAAAGAGAATATAAATTATTATTATTAAAGATTTACGTATCTATGTAGCTATCTAGCTATCTCTCTCTCTCTCTCTCTCTCTCTCTCTATATATATATATATATATATATATATATATATATATATATATATATATATTCTCCTTAAAAAGATTTAAATAACTATAACTATATATATTTACTTGGTGATAGTGTTTGTCGAATCACTAATAGCTCATCTTGTAACTTGAATAATAAGTGATAGGCCGAGGAAAGCATTGTACAGCTGGGCTGTTATTTCATCGCATTTTAGGAAGAGCTTTGTGATCAGTAGACTAAAACTCTACACAGTGCCTGTATGGCGCATCCTCAATCAGTGAATATAAAACTAACAACGCACGGTATCAATTTACACTGACGTGAGGTTATTTTTGCTGAACATTGTATACTATCTTCAGTACATATTGACTATGATTTATGAAAGGGCACTGATTTCTATTTTAATAACTTGAGAAATTAGTAATTAGAAAATTATCACAAGGCTTGGGGCCCAAATTTGATAAAAGCTCCAATTTAAAAAACAACGTTAACCTAAATACGACCACAAGCACGCGTTCACACCAATGTAAAACATTGGAATAGAAATCCCGAACATTGTGACAAGTGTATACAACATCACATTTCAAAAGGATGTCAATCATATTAACAGCAGTACAATATATTTGATGATAGATTAATACATGATTGTAATCTGGATATTGATCAATTAATACCATTAATGAATTTATTTGATAATAAAAAAATAATAATGATTGATCATAAGATTGACGATCCTATAATATATACAAAATTGTAATGTGTCTAAAATGTATTATAAATCAAACTATTTAAAGGTTGCAGTTGCGTAAAATCAGCATTGTGATTAACGTACACGTATACTATCTAAAGCAATATATTTTGAAAAGATAAAATATTCAGAAATACCTTTCAAACAACTTACAGTAATTTGAAGTGTGGTATGCTATATCCAAAACATAAACTAAGCTTCACGATAAACAATAAACTTTATATACCATCCAAACACCTAATTAGAATTTATTTATTTCAAAAGCACCCACCGCTATTGATACTTATAAATAGATGGTGGTTTCGTCAAACGCCAGGCATGGGAATAGGGTATAATTCCTTCCATTCCCATATTTCGTACAGCCCTTATCTCAGTGAAACCACGACCCTCCCACGTAATGAACAATAGGACGAACAAGACAGGCCACAAACAGGCATTTGGAAAAATTGTCCCGTGCGACGTCTCCTAACCATTGAACTCTTCATAGAAAGCCATCAGGCAATAGAGTCGTTGTATCGCTATAGGCCCGTCCCACACGAGTTTACAGACACTAAGCAGGTTAAAACACCTATACCATCACAATTATCATCGCTACAGAATCTCCCCGCTTATACAAAGACACCGAAACATTATGAGAGCAACATCACGACAAACGTCTCAAATAATAAGCCCTTTCAGACGGCTGTCTACTTCAGTTTTGCGTTCATGCATGGCTACTTAACTCCAGAGATCCTAATTCACGTGTGACTTTCATGAGTGGCAAATGTAGATGTCAGTAATTTCACTCAGGAATTATTTGAATATGCATCTACTGTGTCAAGGCTCTTGCGTCCAGAACAAAACATGTAACAAGAACACAGGGCTGTTTATGTTTAGTACTCAAGACTACAAATGCTGGGAGAATGATCGGAATATATATATAAACATTTACCTTTCCCAAGCAATTAGAGACAACTTTTACTATTATTGCCTTGTAGACCTTTATTGAATTTATCTATTTTTAGAGAATGGCCTTATCTTCGATCAAAATACCGGACAATTTTCTAAACGTATAATTATGCATGGGAAATAATAACTTTTGGCAAGTAGCCATATTTTTTAACATTAGTATACAAAGGTTGACTATCGTCGAACTTGATAAATGAAGAATGCAAAGAGAAGGAACCAAATCACATAACATTTTCCTACAAGTGTTGCCATTGAAATTCACAGTTATTACGTTGCTCGCGATACACTTCCTTATGTAATAGAGTGTCATATTTTCAATTCAAAATGGAAATTGTATCTTACCTGTCATAGTCATTTTTTAACTTGGCATATGAAATCTGCTTAAAGTCGTTCGTGTATTGTAGGTTTGTGTTGTTTGGTAAAGTGCATTATTGATTGTGTAAATCATCGGAATATTTGCGAAAAGCATTAATGTTTTTATCAAGAATAATAATTTTGTATATATTTCTACGAAATTATCATGTTTTAGTTTCAAACCTTTTGTTATGAGATACGGTATTATCAAAAACAAATTCGCGGAGTATGTATATGTTTATTATTCTACTTGCTATTCATCATTCGGTTTAAAGACGTTGAATGACCCATTGAAATACACGATGTCAAATGTTCCTCAGCTTTTATCTATTACATCAGCATAAAACAACAACACCAAACTACCAAAACATTTTAAAAACATACAACACAGTATCGAGAAGTCATGCGCACATAAAATAGCAATTTACACCCATTTTATATTTAATCAGTTGTGTGTCATCTCCCAATTTGCAACACGCTTTTTCCCATGGGTGCATCCGGATTTCAATATACAAAATAAACAGGAAAAGGGGTACTTTGTTTCTTGTCGGAAATGAGATTCAATAACACTTTAAATGATCAGTAAACATTCTTGTTTTCCGATTAAAATGAATCGAGGTATTCCAACATTGTTTTTTGTTCGGGTATGAACTTAGAGAGGGTATTTGTTTCGGGTATGGCGATTTGCTTTTCTCAAGCCTATTTTCGAGGGGCTGTCAGTGAGGGAGACATTGAAGACAAATAGCCCTGCAGGGTTCGCCGGACAATGAGATCGTACAAAGAAAACGAACAGGCGTGAATGGTATGTTTGGTTATCATATCATGCTGAGCATCGTCACAAAATGAGGAAAGTTTGAAAGTCACCCGTGTTACCCAGGAAACGTTGATAAACCAAGAAACATCGAGATTTGCACAAACTGCAATCTGTGTAAAGTGTGTTCCTGATTAGCCAGGCGTTGCGCGAATTAAACCATTTCCCTATTTGTAAACTGATTCAAATGCTTCTTGTTTAGTGGTTCGGGTTGGGTGAGGATTTACCATCAACCCATCCTACGATGTTTTTCAGTCAACACAGGCTGATGCGTCTTCTCGAGGCGGTTCTCCTGTAGTTGACTCTTCCCACTTTGTGAGCAGGTGTCGAAAAGTGATCCTCTGATCGGTTACCTGTTTAACGTGGACTCCGAGAGCTTGTCAATCACAATGTCACTCCTTCGCTATCAGCCAATCACCACCGCCCATAGCCTATTTAGTGTTACGAGTCAGGTAATTACACCGATAACAACCCGGGGGATGAAAGGAGGCGTGGCTTGATCACTCGATAAACCAGTCAGTGATCGTGAACGTGCTGACAGGCAATAAAAGCTCCGACTTCTTCCGGACGATAGTGTTATGTGTGTTTTGTATTACTTCAAATAGCAGGGTAGAACTCCTAGCTTTCTAGATACAGTCTATTACCTGCAGGGAAAGGAACGTCTTGGACAGATAGAACCTAGACCCATAAACCATGAGTTCATCAGCTGATGAAGAAAGAAGTCATCCCGAGGGTGCGACTGGCAGTTCATCCCACCCTCACGCCCCACTCTTTATCCGTGCATCGGACAGGTATCCAAGGACACCTAAATGTGCTCGCTGTCGGAATCATGGAGTCGTTTCGGCTCTTAAAGGACATAAAAGATACTGTCGTTGGAGAGATTGTGTTTGTGCCAAATGTACACTTATTGCCGAAAGACAGAGAGTGATGGCTGCTCAGGTGGCCCTAAGAAGGCAGCAAGCCCAAGAGGAGAATGAGGCCCGTGAGCTTGGACTCCTGTACGGCCCTGGTGGTCTGTTGTCTATTAATCGTGAAAATGTGCACATCTTTGACTCCGATGCACCATCGTATCCTAACACAACCGGTGGTTCCTCCCCGACCTCTAGAAGCAACTCTTTAGAAACGTCATCACCCCCTCTGCCAGTTGACGACTCCAATCACACTCCAGGTACGTCATGTTTACTTGCACTATACACGCAACGATTACATAGCAGATTAAATAAATAAGAAGAAGCATAAAAAGGATGTGGATGGTAAGTCTGAAAAGAACATGTTCTGTGTATAGTTTGTATTTAGGATTCTATAATCACATCGCACTATCCCGGCCATTCAAAATTACATCTTAGCAGTTATTGTATTGTTTGATATAATCCTAAACCTTGTAAATTTCGGCATAGCGAATCTATTGTAGTAGCCACCGTCTGAAAAATAACGAGTTCTACACTGCCTGTAAGGTCATATATATGATTCCTTTTCAAATTTCCTTATCAATCGCCCTCCACCTTTCTGTCCTTTCTGCCTATTTTCTCAAGTAATATAAGTTCATAATTCAAACACATAACATCAAAACTCACATGTATTATACCCATTATAAACAATCTTCGGAAGATGATTTGACACAATGATTATGTCTATATAATAACAAAGAGAGTTTTCATTTGAAATGTTACCATATAAACTGGGTGATTACTTAGCCAAGGTAATTGCGTAAAGTATTTACATTTATGAAATCTATATCTAAACCATTGAAATCCGAGATACATTTCTTCATATACATAATGTATATCACCTTTTAGTTCGTAATATCTTACAATTTTTAATCTTTTTTTTTACCACGATTTAATAATTCTATTATTCAATGATATTAACTAATAAATCTATAGTCTAGATAGTCACTACGGGAATTGCACAAAACTAGTATTGCTATGCCAACGCATGCATACATATAAGTAGATAAAGTTGCATTAAAACATGTTGTTTTCCCTCTTCTAATAGTTTCAATGTATTAAATTATATCACATAAAATAAAATAAGCCCTACCTTTATCAATTCCCGAATACAGGTAAGGAAGGTGCAAAAGTGAAACTGTTAATCAAGAGACGAATCTCGTTTTACTATGCTCGTGAGACTTTGCGTGACTCAAAGGTCGAATCTCATCAAGGATAACATTCCATCCTTTGTAGTGATGACGTCGGTGCGACCTTCTATCTGATTCAATCTCAGAGGCACTGGCACGTTACAAACCGATTTCATAAAATTAAAAAAAAAAGATTTTAGCTGTTGTCACTGTATTTAAAATATTTGTCATCCGTCCATGTTGAAATATGATTTGGACTTATTGGGGCTTTCTGGTAATAGTAAAGAAATATGCCACTTATGATAAGTTTTTTTTCTTGTTCAAATTTCAACTTTAAAGAAAAATATTAAAGACACTTGTGAACCATTTGAACCAGTTGTTAAATAATAACATTCTTTTCGACTAACAAAAATGTTTAACAAAAAATGGCAATCAAAGAACAAACTAACACAATAATAATAAAATGTTCATTTCTTTGAATATGGACATAAAAATTATATATTGTTAAGCACATAATTTACTTCAGTTTTAATGCCACATGAATAGCTGTTCCTGCAAACAGAAATTCTGCTACCGTGGTACATGTTTAGTTTCGACTATTACAAATACATCCTTATAGTGTTCCACCAAAAAGAGCTGTAATGATTACAAAAGAACAAAGACATCAAACGTCTTTATTGTGAGTCTGTGTTGAGGCTTCAAGGATATTATTTGTCACGGTTGTACAGATATGATTATCAGTAATGCAATTTAAAATACAAAAAAAATAGGATTTTAATAGTTTAAGACCTTTTAACTTCACAAATCTCATATTGAGCGTAATAGTTATCACTCTCGCTACAATCGCCTGAAGATGAAAGCTTTTGCAATAGAGCAATACATAAAAGTTACTCAAAACCACTTCAACCAATTTTGGCGAACATTTCGCATAATGTAATAGGCCCATGTACCGAGTGACCGTGATCATACTGATTCGAGCACACATATTCCTCAGCAGTACAACTTTATCCCAGTCGGGAGTTCATGAAAGCACTCACGGTACTGACCACATACCACTTTGATTGCTTGACCGCTCGAATGACCATCTACAAGATGGACGCACCATACAATTTGTCCATTCATTGGGTGCATGGGAGGATCACTTAGGGAGCCTTGGCTGACGGATGATGTACTGAAAATACGTCCCCAAGTACATGAAATAGACATAAAGGTGATATAAAGAAGTCAATGGACAAATTCAGAGCGTCGAGTCTTTTTTAATGTGTATGCCTGCTTTTGACGACCGCGGCATGATTAAAGAAATGACAGTAGTATGTGACAAGGAGACATAGTAATATGTTGACGATATACCCGTAATTGGAGCTAATTTGTTTCCACCTCTTCCATTACCTTTGAAATCGAAGTAGTTGTCTAATAGTCTTTAGTTTCAACGGCTTTTGAGTGTGTTGCATAGCTTGGATTGACATCTGAAATCCCGATACATACTTGGAACAAAAGAGCTGCTGGTTGTTAGGAAATAAGATATATTGTATAGTGGTAGATAGGCCCCTTGCGTGCTATGATGTCGTTCATACGTGACAAAAAGAAAATTTGTGCTTGAAAAAGTGAGGGATGAGCTGTTTTCAAGTCGTTTAGATTATTCTCCTTTCGGTTGGGTAGATATGGCAATAGCCGAAACCAGACGTACAGGAACATGGGGAAGTTTAAACAGGTTTAGAATTTACAACTTGGATATAAATCGTATTACGGGTTGACAAGGATATGTAGTGTTGTACAGCGTGGTGCTCCTCTGAAGTACGGTCAACCCTTAAAGGCTAAGGCAATAGTAGATATTTTGTAAGCCTCTTGCGATTTCAAGTATCTTAAGAATTCTAGTTGTACCGATTTGTCTGCTGTTAATGTGGTAAGTGCGCACGGATTATGTGGGGAATGATGATTTGTGACAATAGCTGACATAGAATATGGACTGTGGTGACCACATGACAGGACAATGGCCATTAACTTTGTATGTAAAGATAACATTTTCGTCACCGTACATCGATCCTTTTCATCCTCAACAAATAGTCTCATTTCACGAAAGGCTTTGGTGTTAGAGTGTCTTACATAGGTGCCTTTAAGTGTCCTCATGACAGTGTTGTTTTTTCAGCAAAATGCTTTGATGAGTCAAAACATGTAGGAGTCTGATTCATCAACGTGTAACATATGTGACGCCAGCTTTTAAGTATTTACACCAGTATGGATGTAACAAATAGTTTCACGGAATCATTTATATGTGATGCGTACACGGGATTTTATGAACATTAATCATGCAGTCCATCAAGCAAAACATTCTGAATTGCATTTTATTGCGTCATCATTAACGTATACCGATCGTCTTGCAACAGTGGCATTCAATGGTTATATCATGTATTGTACAAAACAAATAGCACATCAATGTAGTGTAAGATATGTTCTGCCGGTATCAGGTGATGGAAATATGACAATTATAATGTAACTATAATACTTTAACGATAAATATTGGAATTGTTAATCAGATAATTTCATACATTTCCAAACTAACTGGTTCAAATACGCTGAAACATCTCACAGGTGGTATCACCAAACCAATGACCAATTTATCTTTAAATTAACATCAGTAAATGACAAAGTAGATTTTTCGCGTCACTTGTCGTTTCGAGGATTGAAAAGGCCACAACGAGAGTCCTTTGTCCCTGAAGGTCTGTAATGAAGGTGCCTAAAAATCAAGAGTCCTGGAGACAGCCACCCCCTTGATGTTGTTGACAAAGTTCTTCATGCCACGTTTAATGTTTTCTCTATCATAGACATTTGTTCTCTCCATCATAGCCATTTGTTCTGTCTTCTCAACCCTTTTGTTTGGCTTACTCTAACTTTGTAGGGTTTATTTCACTTCAACTATAGTGTTGACATGGCAAAAGGTATTCATCAAGCAGCACGGGGGTAGGCAGGGTCACTCTCTCAGCCTTGCACTCTTTCAGGGGCAATCTTTACCCTTGTCAACGGCCTTACCTTTAAATTACTCGTATGAAAGACGATTTACAGATATTTAACTGCATTTTAAACAAAGGAGCGAGCGACACTTGTGGCCAGAGGAATGAAGGACATGTGAAACTTAATATCAGTCCAGACAACAAAAAACATGTTACAAATCACGGTAACCATCCAAACTGGTTTAAGTGTCACGGATCTGTCTTTATTTTGGCAATATGCACCAATCAACGACCACCCCAACCTGAAATGATTGATTATATCCTTTTACAGTCGCGCAGGTTTCGAATGAAACTTGGGAAGATGGCAAATAAGCCTCTATACTTGACGTGACAGCACCAGTGAGGAAAATTAATATGTCACTTTTACACCCGAATGAACAGGCTGGTCTCACAAACCATGTCAGAAAAGTATTTACCTGTGTATCTGTGTCAAATATGGAACATTCAATGAAAGACAAATGCTCGAGTTTCAACCAATCATAAAAGCTTAAATGTGTATTTCTGAAAGTCTTTGTTCTCAAATCAGATATGAAGTTTCAAGGTGTTAATGGGGTTAAAGGTGTGCCACAAATTCGATCTTTTTCTGCGCAAGTGTTTATGAATCATTTCAAGGCCCTGACAGAACACATATTGGCTGACAACTACATCACTGAATCTTGTCAAAACACAGTATGCATTTCAATAGTTGGTTCATCATTTTGACAAATACAAATGCAAACGTCATTCGATATACTCACTATGTACAATAAGAAGGGTAATTCCTTATCCTGTATTACAGACCATTCTCTCAACTAGGAATCAATGAATGGTGTGCATTTACAGGTTAAGGGAGCTTTTATAAACATACGCCTTTGGTCATTGCTCATTTATCGTTGTTTAATGCTCATTTATGATCTCCCATCGCTGAATATCGATGCATTTACCAGTATATGAAAATTAGTTCCAAGTATATAAAATCCATTTTCTAGTTATATTTAATTCATTGACTAGTATGTACAATCATAAAGAGGCCAAGTCCTCAAGGATAATAACATATCTGTCGATATGATGAGGTTAAAACAAATGGAAGAGACATGGAAACACACCACAATTGTCCCAAAACAGATTTAGGTTCTTGTAACCTATTATAACCTAGGTTGAGGATATGGCGCTCATCAGTCAAGTACATGGACATGTTAGTGAACTGGAGAAGGATCTTTTGTTGTTATCTTTTACTTGAGTATGCAAGTGTTGCCTGACGGATGTCAATACGATACTCAAGCAGGATGATTACAAATTACGCTTGAAAAATACCTATGACATTAGCGGTATCAAATTGTACAAACTATATCAAATGTCAAATTATGCTTTATTTGCATTTGAGGGTTAGCGTCTTTTCTACTAGCAGGAAGACTCTTTTTAGGTTGTATCTTTAGATGAAAGGCGCCAAGCACCAAAACGCTACAAGCTGTGTGTGTCCAAAACGTTTCCCTATTATTGCCTCCGGTATAGCTGCAAATAATATATACATTCTATAGTGCCATATGGTATGAAAATACCTTCTTATCTACGATTAAGTAGACCGTCGCAGTAGGTACAAAAGTGTTTTTGATGTCTCATTTTTACGCTGAATTGAAGATATTTAAGTCTCAGATGTGGTACATCTCACAGTGAGATTAATCCGTAATAGAGGCCGTATCTGAAGTAACCACCGACCAGAAACGTTTTATTGGTCAATCTTTTTCTGATTCAAATGTTACCAAAACTCGTCCCCGCTTCTAAATAGGAGCACAAAGCACCATTCCAGGGGGTAGACCGTTCTTTTCAGCTACCCCTTTTCTGTTTTAGGATTTTAAAACATTAACATTTAAATGATCGATTCATGAATCGTTAGGAGTAACCACCTCGGGAATGTGACGGTGGTGAATTTTATTGCAGCCTGTTACAATGTTAAAATGGTCCTGCTACAACCATTCAGAGAGATTCACTGACTGTGAGGACGTCATTATCTATAGTGTAACCTGTGTTATGTCTTACTTCAAACTGTGAACAAACTTCAATGGAAGGGTTTTATCGAGCTCTAAGTCCCAGGGTGTAAATTATCTCTCGGCGCATGAACACTGCTTGTTTGAAATGAACATCGGAACATTTAGCAATTAATGTTCTCGAGTCTGCTGAGGGTATCCAGCTTAAAAGATGCCGGATGACCCGACGTAAAAGCCCCGGGGGTAACAGAGAATGTGCTCAGGGCTTATGAACATCCACGGGGGGTAAAGACATACCCTGTATGGCATTTAAGAAAACAGTTTGTCAGTCTTTCCGAAAATTTAAATGGGACATTTATACCATAAAATTTTCAACTATCCGTCTGCTTGGAGTCAGGCAAGGCGATATTGGCCGCCCCTGATATTAATGTTTCATATTCTGGATTTTATATCTCTTAGCAATTGATTTTTAACAAAAGTTAGGTAAGCACATTAAGTCCACAGGGTACCAGAAAGATTCTGCTTCAGAATGTGCGGTTAGTGTAATTATTCACTAATGTGTTTGATTTATAGAATAAACATAAAGCCAACAGACGTTCCCAAAGATTGTGCCTTTCAAATATCGTCTTAAGATATTCGTCGAAGCGTGATAACGACTCATACAAGGTATATGTAAAAATTACGCCTCTTTCACCGCTCTCTGAAAGGTCGACTAATAGAATAGCTCTATTCTGCACGCACAATAATTTAGCAAGTATATCATGTTGGTGTAATAATCAAAAGACACTTCTAATGGGAGAAGTGCCTATGGGGCCAGCTGACGCCTTATATTCGTTTACCCTTACGCAAAGGGTCACACAATTTTAAAGAGTTGAATTTGATGAAGTTTCAAGAAAAAACGAACTACATTACAGTGCTACTTGAAGCTTATGAAAGGTCCTGTTCGAGACCGGCTTTGTGTAACAGTTAAGCGACTCGGATACATTACGGGTGTCCCTGGTACATATTCATATTATCGGATGCAAATATCAGACTGTTATAAATAATGTGACGAATGGATAAAATTCAATGAATAAATGCAACGTAGGACATACAATAATATACGTAAACATAGAAAATTAGGATTTCTTTCAATGCCTAAGCCCATAAAATGTGGATTCACGTTCTGACATAATACATGTTACTAGATTCCTAACGTGTTGATTTTCTTTTGCAGTTGCGAAACGTCAACGGCTCGACCCTGTGGCAACCGACTCCGGCAGTGCAGCATCCTCGCCGAACCCCGACTCCAGACCAGTGTCACCTGACATGGCAGACAGACCAAAACTCGCTGGCCGCAGCCCCTCTCCAACTCGCAGCATCTCGCCAAAAATGTCTCCAGAACCAGCAAACACTACCATTGACCACGTGCGCTCTGACTACCTCCCGAAACCCACGGCAGACGAACTTAGTTTTCTTGCACGTGCTGGTGCCGGAAAACGTCCCCCTATTGATATGATGTGCCGCATTTTCCCCCATATGAAGAGAGGGGTTCTCCAGCTGATCCTTCAAGGGTGTGGAAACGACATGGTTCAGGCTATTGAGCAAGTACTCAATAATCATGGCGAGCAGACGACTTCCGCTCTCAGCCAGACGACACCAACACCGAGCTTGTTTCCTCAGTCCTATCTCAGCTCCTCACTCACATCCCCATCCCTAAAGTCAGCGTTCTCCCCAATCACATCCCCTCCCACAGCTCACCTGAACTCTATCAGATATACCTACGGCAGCGGAGGTCGGAGTCTGGCCCTTGCAATGCCCTATCCTCCAGTTCTACCGTTAGGACTAGGGTCCACCTATGGTTACAACGGACTCGCTTCTTCAAACAAGGCATTTCACTACGCAATGTACCCGTGCTGTACGAACCCCACAACGCATAGTGCAGAGAAGACAACGGGATGTCTCAGCGACTAGACTGTCTCAGAATTGTGTTGAACTTGTCTCATTTCCACTCAGTCATTATTGGCTGCACAGCTGAAGATTCATCTTGAAAAGATCATTTGATAAGTCATCTTTATATCTGAATGGTTTTAAAGATATTTACCAATATATTTGTAGTTTTCTATTGTAATGGCACATTCCGACGAATTATTGTAAAATGCATTCTGTGACCTACTCAACCCAGTGTATATGATTTATCTGTGTGCATCAACTGTTTTAGTTGTTTTCTAAAAAAAGACACACACACCTTAAAACCAATACGCACACGCGCGCACACACCACACACACACACACACACACACACACACACACACACACACACACACACACACACACACACACACACACAAACACAGAGCGCGGCTATGGCAATATGTACTTAATCACATCAGTCATAATTGAGATTGCAATCATTGCGCATATATTACGAGTCAGATACACACAAAGAATGTTGGTAATCCCTATACAGTAATAGACCAGGAAGGAACACGTTAATCAGCGATCTCTAAGTTCGTGTTAATTAATAATTTATCGAAATTGAATTTATCTGATTGTATTCATAATACGAATATCAACTTTATTCAAATTTCTATTGGTCATACACAGTCAATGTCAATGTCATTGCTGTTGACATGAGGCCAATTAGAGCCGTGACAATAAATCATCTTAAGGTCTCCTTTTCAAGTAATGAACGACATAATACTATTTGAATTAACACACTCGAAAGGTGAATTAATATCAGGTGGTCCTATGATATGACGTTAACCTTTGACAGTTCCATCGTGTTGATGGCAACTTCAGCTCAATGAAGGTTTCCAATATTAGTTAATAGTCTTGTTGACATTTGATTCACGGTCATCGTCGTGGAATGTACATGATTTGCTCAACGTGAATTTTTTATGTCTCATGTATTATATTGTCAATTATTATTGACGTTTTGAAATGATATCTTCATTGGTATTGTTTCTCAAACATTAATGTAATATCATAGCATTTTGTGATATGTGCAAAAGACGCAAGATTGTGCAGCCATCTTTTATGTTCATGTAATTGACCTTATTATTTATTGTACATAATATATGTTATGACGACGAAAGCAATAAAGCTTCAAGTTGTAATGCTTTTCTTCGTTTTCCTTACTTCTATAGTTCGATATATGATTAGGGTATCAATTACAATAATCTCTCTGTGTGTTATTATACGCTGTTTCACAATATGACAGCTAAAAACATTAGTCTTGTTCTAATTTGGGTCTTAAACCCGACATAGTGCATAACGAACTGACATTAGTACACATAAAGTGTGACATTTTAACACATACCTATACAAGGATACCCTTTCCAAGCAAAGACATAGTTGGTAATGGTTCCAGCGTAAAAGGCATACATTCTTATGCAACTTGAATGTTACAAATTTCCTCTTGAGCATAACACATATACTTCAGATATTTATTCCTTTGAGCTAAATTTTTTTATAGTGTTTCTATACGTTACAATTCATACGTCGAATGATTTTAGACGTGACAAATATGTAAAGTTTCCTTTGAAAATGTTCTGAATACTTCTTGTAACGTATGAGAATATTACTATTTTTAAGGTAATTAAGTAATTAATCAAAGGAAGTGAACATTAATAATAGAAATAGAAAGACCAACACATAAGGTTATGCAATAAAGAATGATTATACTACCACACTACTACACTACACTACACTATACTATAGAACACTACACTATACTATAGAAGATACACTACACTATACTATAGAACACTACACTACACAACACTACACTATAATATAGAACACTACACTACACCATACTATAGAACACTACACTACACTATACTATAGAACTCTACACTACACCATACTATAGAACACTACACTACACCATACTATAGAACACTACACTACACCATACTATAGAACACTACCCTATTCTATAGAACACTACACTACACCATACTATACAACACTACACTACGCTATACTACAGAACACTACACTACGCTATACTATAGAACACTACACTACGCTATACTATAGAACACTACACTACATGCCGCACCAGACCAAGACCATACACAATACTAATATTTACATGTACATATTTCTTCTGAAGAGCTACATACAGTATATATGGATATTTTTTTTTTTTTATTTGCCTAAGCCATTTCTTTCTTTTTTTGTTGAACTTAAAGTCCAAGTGAACTTATGGCATGGCGCGTTGTCATCCGCCGTTTGTCACTCCTTTGTCCTCTTCTCTGACACTTTTTGTTCAATGAACCTGAAACAAACAGGATAATCATAACACATTTCAGATATTCACCATAGTATTTTTTTCAATTTATTCACCATTTTGAAGACAATTATACATTTTCTTTAGAACCCACACAGAGCGGTATTTGATTATTAGATGAAAATGAAACATTTGGGCTTTTTTGTTTCAAACAGAAACAGGCATGATCTATTTACTTGGAAACCAGAAGGCCTCGAAACTTGAATCAAGTTAAGACATATGACTTAAGTTACATTGGTTGTTGATCATATATACATTTGAAATAGAAATATAACCTAAAACTTAATATAACAATAGTGGTATGTTGTACTTTCACTACAAATAAACCATCCTTCCGAAGCCAAATGAAAAATGTAATGATCAAAACACGATTCAAACAATCACATGGCTAGATATATCCTTGCTAATAACTTTCAACTCACTGCAGGCATGAAGTGCACTGCACGACGTGGGAAAATTACTGGATGAGCAATAGTGCCTTGTCACTATTTATATAATTTACTAATAACCGTTCTATATAATGAAATGTCTAAAGCATTCACATTCAGTGAAAATTAGAATCGAAAGAAATCCCCTAACACTCAAATGAAAAAAGGTTGTCTGTTGTTATGAATACGAATTGAGACAAACCATCACCTTGTCTGACATCACGGTCTGTTACAGAAATCTTAACTTAGGCTCGCCTGTGTTATGTACGCGTCAACAGGAAACTTGCCACCCCGTCTACCCGGAATGACCACTGTTTGTCAGGAGACGCCATAGGTCTGGACCCAACTGCACACATACCCGATACCTTGTATCATGTGACCGGTGTCCGTGGATTTTCCAGGCAATAGAAAATGTCTCAAGTGACCAGTGGCCGTGAGAAGGGGTAATGAAATCCACACCAAACGTTTACACCACGTTGCAATTTGTTTCAACACGTTTATACCCCCACCTCCTATTGTGAGATAGCTTTAGAAAGTTGATGGGGTGTTTACTTGATATATGTCGCAGGAAGTCACCCCTGCGACAGACTGGAGTTTCTACTCATTTTACATTGGCTTGAAAAGATTTATGGTTTTTATTCCTATGTGGTATGTCTTAGTTTAAGGTGGGCGTTTCAGTAAGTATATGGATAGGATGGCGTACAAGGAGAGCTTGTATTTGTCTTTACAAGAAATTGTTATTCGATTGTGATGTATTTGATACGGGTACTATAGCTGTGTTTTGGACCTAAAGTTTGTAGTGTTTCGGCGAGTGTTTTCATCCCAGTGACGTTTTGATAACGTTTGTAAGTTTTGGGTCAAATCCAATTTTCAAGTATATTAGTTTCTTTCGCCCGGCAGTTATAATGCTACACAGAAATAACTCACGCAATCATTCAGAACTGCCATATGGTAACAATATGCGTCAAACTGTTTACATACATAAATATTTATGTTACCCGATTGATCAATAGCGTAAAAAAGTCGGGAATTCATTCTCAGGCTAGGCAAGTTACAACGTGTGTTTTATTGTTTATGTGTTTAAAAATTAAAAGGAGCATTTGTTAAAATCGGAAAATAAGCTTCATTCAAATCTATTTGACTCAGGTATGTTCCTTTTCTCGAACTCGCCCATAGGGCATAAAACCACACATTATAATCCTGACATTTAAGACGTTTCAATGTACATGACGTTTTTCCTGTGTAGTCATTATAGTTTCAAATTAACGTTTATTTCCACTATATAACATGCTGTAATATACTACGCTATGCAGGTCTAACGTCCACATAGCTCCTCGCAGTGTATAAGGAGGTAACTATTCCCCCTAGCAACTGTTAGCAGATACGCGTCTACTACTTATCTTTGTTGATCAACTTTTCCGCGATGTTTAGACAAGATGAGTAAAGACATTGAGATTGGTCTGAGACGCTGGTTTAAGTGGGGGTTTGGGGGATACAAGTGGGAGGAGTAGGTCGCTATAATCCTTGTTTGACATGGACTTTCACAGACGCGACACCTCTTGACTGAGCCGGACACACTGAAGTATGAAGGGAAATGATACATACGTAATTGGGAGTTTCGGAAGTGCTTTTAGTGGGAAATACCCCATGCATCGGCTTAGTGTCCAGATCACATTCATAATTTGATATGACACAAGTCATAATAAATATGTTTTGTCAAAAACGTTGGTTATTATCATTTTAAACGTTGTGTTCATATGTAGTGCGGTCCGCCACCGTATTCCAGTGGTAGAGCGTCCGGCCAGAGAGCGGAAGGTCCGGGATTCGATCCCCGGTCGCGTAATAACAAAGGACTTTAAAAGGCGGTACTTGTTACCCTGCCTGGCGCCCGGCATTAAGGGGCTAAAACAAGGTCTGGTCGGCTCGGAGTCAGTATGTTATGTCTGAGTGGGAGTATTCATGTTAAACTCTGGCATGGTATCTTAATCGACTATCATTATGAAATCGACATTCGGCATTAGTACGGACTAGTACAAGCACACACACACACACACACACACACACACACACACACACACACACACACACACACACACACACACACACACACACACACAAACACACTCACTCACCAGGTACGTCGCTATACAAGTGCAATAATCTTTGACGCAACACTGAACCCCATTTGACGCTTTAGAGAAAGAATATTATAATTTAAACCACAAACGAAACGTTAAAAGAAAATACCTTTAATGATGAGTACATTCTTTTTGCAGTATTCTATTCAGGTCACACTTTGAATTTTGTATCGTCAAACCCGTATTGCTAATTTCACGTATTGCGCAGGTACGTATATAAATATCTAACTTTCTGTATTCATTCGATAGAACTAACATAGTTTGTGGTAAAGAATAGAAATAGTGCATTCATTATTCATTAAGAGTAATACCTGATTCGAAAATTTATGATTTCTGCCTAAATTCTCACCCCATGCTTGTTGCCTATATCAACATAAGTTCAGCATAATATGGTTTAGCTCTCGAGTGACATTGTTCTTTTTTTCTGTTTGAAACAAAAGACTAAATGTTTCATATTCATTTAATGACCAAGTCCATGTCCTTATTTCATGCTGCACATCATCTTTTTGTGGGTTCTCAAGAACATCTGTAGTTGTCTTCAAAACAACTAAAACTTGAACTGTGTTATATTCCCTCAAACAGTTTGCGAGAAGAGGACAACGAAGTGACAAACGGCGGCTGACAACGTGCTATGTCATACGATTTGCATACAACAGTAAGTGTTTGTTTGTTGCCTACGCCGCACAGCAACACTCTTGGCACATGACAGCGCCGGTAAACAATCAACTCTTGACCAGACGGCAGACAGTCCAGTGACTCTATAACGCGTTTACTGATTTTGTTGAAACTAAAAACGAAAAACTGATGTTATAAAAAACGACGTCATTTTTTCTGCAGTGTCTGCACTAGTCTTTCCCAGCAAGAGATAAGACTGTATTTGAGAACAGTTTAATAATGTGAAGTTTATTCGATATTTCTTTCCATTGGACCAGAGACCGGTCCCATGACCACGAAAATAACGCTCAGTTCTTCTTTCGTGCAGCTTGGCTCAGACTCGTTGAAAGGTCTCCAGTGAACACTCATAATGTGAAAGTAAAATTGTATCAATAAATTAGGTTTACTCATTGAAATGTATTTAATGACTTAGAGTATGCATAATGACGTCGATAACGTGTTAGTGACTGGGTGAGTTTGATTTAACGTCGCTCAGATCACGGCGTGTCTGCCTAATGTGGAGGGAAACCCGAATTGATGCCGGCCTGAGACGTTTATCACTTTGGTGAAGTTCACGAACACAGGTATGGTGCTGAAAAACCTAAACATATGATCTTGGCGAATACTGTATGTGATTCAAACTCACGACCATAGGTTTCTCTTATGCTTAATAGAGACCCGACTGTGCACAATGAATTGCTGCTCCTTAAACGACTAGGTCACCAGTGCCTCTTTCCATAATATGAGTGAGTGAGTGAGTATGGTTTTACGCCGCTTTTAGCAATATTCCAGCAATATCACGGAGGGGGACACCAGAAATGGGCTTCACACATTGTGCCCATGTCGGGAATCGAACCCGGGTCTTCGGCGTGACGAGCGAACGCTTTAACCACTAGGCTACCCGACCGCCCCTTCCATAATATGAACATGTGAAACGTTTTTGATAAGTTTTGATGCCAACAGCTCATCTTTCATGTTTATACTTCTTCCAGGGCTGATGTGCTCTTGGAATATGATCCGATCAATGAATAAACTTGTTATCCTTATGACGTGTGATTTATTACTCAAAACAGATGCTCATAATCAGCTTTCGTGGCTACCCATGTGGAAACGAACAATATGTCATCATTCATGTTCCCACGTATATCGACATGACATTAAACATTAAATTGATTTCACATCAGAACGATAATAACAACAAGCATAAATAGAAAATCTGCGAAGCTGGAATGTAATGTTTCACAAGCTGTCATTGTTTTGTAACATCTGGTCTTTGTTTGACGAAGAGCATATTTGAAATTGATAATTGCACTTTATTCCGAAATTGTATCATTTGACACCTACGTGTCAGCACAGCGTGGTGGGGTCGTTCTGCAAATAACTTTGACACCTGTAATTTATTTGTTTAACAAATGATGTGTTATCTCAAATTGTGATGCAATATCATATGAACCAGTCGATAATGCTGGTCAAATGCAGTCTGATCTATGCATTTTGCATCAAATTAATCCAGTAGACGATACGGCATACAAAGTGCCTCTGTGTCTAACGGGCTCTGTGCTATGTATTTAATCTTTCGTATATTAGTGTTAAATGGGGACGGACTCGATCCTTTTTATAAATGACGATGTCAATGGTGTTCAGATACTGAAAGGGTTGTATGAATTATCGTTAATCATATGTTAAATATATGAATATGGAAATGAAATGACAGCGCTTTTAAATATTATTTGATATTTTTGTAATAAAAAACATTTTTATTAATGATCAAGGCTTGTTAATTAATAAATGAAGAGAATCAAGACAGACATGTTTCCGTCTGTATAGTAATATGTCCACATGCAACGTATATGCGAAACTGTTATGGCCTTACTTAAACCACGATTGATGTAATTGAGGGACAGGCTCCGTGGTCTTGTGACAGAGCGTCTGCCCGGAGAGCGGAAGGTCGGTGGTTCGATCGCGACATACCAAAGACGTTAAAAGATGGTACTTGTTGTCAACCTGCCTGATCGACTCGGAGTCAGAGTACTGTGTCTGAGTTGAGTATGAATGTTAAACTGATTCCGCAATGGGCTAGCACTATAACACCGGACTCGTACAAACAGCAGGGTACATTCTTCATTGCCACAGTTTCACTCACTCACTCCAAACCTAGACGCCAGCAAATTCTTGGTTATTGAAAACCGACGAACAGTTTTCTTCATTGGTTTTTGAAAACCGACAAACAGTGTTCTTCATTGTAGCCTCATGATGTAAGTTCAATTATTTCATTCTACAGCAACATATTTTTTTCCACAAATGAGTGTTGTTTTTAATCGATGTTGACCTATGTCTTCCAACAAGTCCATGTTGACAAATTTAAAGATCGCATACATCTGCATATCGCATATTAAAGTCAATTATTTTTTTCCATGATTTCAATTCTGTTGAACCACGTGCTGTCTTTACTTAAAGCGCCCAGGAAAGGTGCCACGTGCAGCTGTCAGCACCGTTGAAGATTCATGACGTGATCGCATGATGTAATCACATGCACCTTCTACACAATTATCAGATGTATCGGCACCGTGAAGACCGATTCCAATATTGACACGTGCATTGGAATAGACAACAATCTGTTACACATCGATGAAGTAATTGTATGCTGTGGACAAGTACAACAGGAGTCCTTGAAACAGGTATTTTACCTCCTGGTCTGGATAGGTTCATATGCTGATGGATGGACTTTTAATTGGATGTTCAAATATGATAGATTTGTTGTCCCTATATGAAATATGCCAGTTAATAATACGCCAATTAGACAAATGCAGTAGTTGTAAGCTAGCTATTATTTACATTAAACCTTTAGTAACAATATATCTATTCAGACATTGTACCCGTTTACCCAAAATTAGATTTATATTTAACGACGTGTAATCTAAACAGGCTGATGGCTAAAACGGCTCTGTGCCAAAACGAATCCATATTTCACAGGAGAAAACACCCCGACATTGGCTGTAGACGTAAGATATTGGCGGAGATACTTTGGGTGTCAGATGACGACAACGAACACATTGTGTTTCAAAAACGCATCGTATAACTGCATATTAAAAGAAAAAACATAGCTTAATTGACTCAAGGTAATATACACGTCGGGGATATTTCAAAAGCAGTTTACAGCAGTTTGATATACTCTTCAACAATAGAATGGCACCTGAACGACGAGACGTGAAAGAGTAAATCGTTTCATAATTTTTTGGTTATGTAAGTTTGGAGATGTTAGTCACATCTTGTCTAATGCGACTGTTAAAATCAGTGTCCTGCATTCTTGGGGAAGAAAATGTTACCAATCCAACGCAAGTCAGTAAATCCTATCCCCCGTCTGTTACCTGTAGCCTTTCATCTCCGCTGCGGGGGGTCAGGTAAATTGCATTTTAACAGACCCGGTCCTGACCACAGTATAGGGGCCCTGTTTCTTCGGCATTGATAAAGCGTTTGCGTTCTGCTTCGCAGGAGAAAATAGGATGACATGTGGCGTAGCACAAATTATCTCCGCCACTCTGTTTAGATTTTATGATCTTTCATAGATTTCAATTTTACTTTTAAAAATTATTTTCCCAAATCTGAATAAGCCTATGAAACTGTTGCAAGAATGTGATAGTATGGTTTTCTCTCTTTTTTTTTTATCTCATTCGTGACTTTTCATGCGAATTGCAAATTGAAGCTGCCGAACTTGCGGCTGAAAGGTTTCTATTTGTTTGAACACAATACGCAGTCATATAGCGAAGTTTGTTCGTAATTAAGTACTCCGTGTCATGTTAAGCAGAGTTTTAAATTGTGATATCAACAATAAGACATTGTGTTCAACGGCTGTGATTCCCCTTACAAAACTTGGCTCATTATCATATAGAAGTTGAAGGTTTACAATATCATGAATGAAATTGCAATGGCGTGTGCACTTACTCATATGAATAACTTCCTTCAACCGATTCTTGAACAAAAACGCTCTCAGCAACAGACTGTGAGTGCGACGATGAACACTCGTTTTACACATAGAAACGCTTATAGCACACCACACCGAATAGTTTTCGTACCCGAGAGTAAGCGAGCGAGTGAGTGAATTAGTTAAAGTCACTTCGGCAATATTTCAGCAATATTGTGAGGCCTCCAATCAGAGGACAGTATTACGTATAACAGATTTTTATAACAAACCAGCTTGAAAACAATACTAAAATCGGATTGTTAAAGAAAGACACAATTAAAAACTCAGGCCATAGATCGTTCGAGAAGACAAATGTTTTTACTATTCTGAAAATGTTCAATAATCAAATACTTTATGATCCTTTTCCTCTTTCAACGGACACATTATTTCACGTGACGTACAATAGACTCGGCTTTTAGCACATATATCTAATGATTATGGAAAGGTTTTGTGGCTTTTTTAAGAATATTGCTAATTTATGACATTGTGATGTACGTATATTATTCAAGCTTGTACAGACATATCTACACATAATTGGGATTGGATAGCAATATTAAGTGAAATAAATCGACGAGAATTTGATCGGAACTGGTCCAAAGTATCCTTGGCTTCCGAAAGGTGACTAATTGGGGTCTCCATAGCTTGGTAGTAGTTGGTATTTAGCCTACGGATGACATCAAGAAGTCCGGGTTGTCATGATGAAGCGTGATAGTTGGGAACGCGTTGAGTACACGGTCTGAAAGGAAATCATAATACGCGTGCGTATCCGTATCGCAAAAGTGAGTAGCGATACAATATAGCGATGTCACAGAAGTGTTTAACGAGTCATCGGAGTGCGATAAGGAGTAAACGATTCATCAGAGTGCCAGAAGACGTAAACGATTCATTGGGGTGCCAGAAGAGGTAAACGATTTATCGGTGTCCAAGAAAGAGTAAACGATTCATCGGGTGCTAGAAGAGGTAAACGATTCATCGGGAGCCAGAAGAAGTAAACGATTCACCGGGTGCTAGAAGAAGTAAACGATTAGTTGGGGTGCCAGAAGAGGTAAACGATTTATCGGTGTCCCAGAAAGAGTAAACGATTAATCGGTGTCGCAGAAAGAGTAAACGATTAATTGGGGTGCAAGAAGAGGTAAACGATTCATCGGGTGCCAGAAGAGGCAAACGATTCACCGGGTGCCAGAAAAGGTAAACGATTCATGGGGTGCCAGAAGAGGTAAACGATTTATCGGTGTCCCAGAAAGAGTAAACGATTAATCGGTGTCGCAGAAAGAGTAAACGATTCATTGGTGTGACAGAAGAGGTAAACGATTCACCGGGTGCCAGAAGCTGTAAACGATTAATTGGTGTGCCAGAAGAGGTAAATGATTCATCGGGTGCCAGAAGAGTTAAATGATTTATCGGTGTCCCAGAAAGAGTAAACGATGAATCGGTGTCGCAGAAAGAGTAAACGATTTATCGGTGTCCCTGAAAGAGTAAACGATTAATCGGTGTCGCAGAAAGAGTAAACGATATATCGAAGGGGTAAACGATTTATCGGGGTGCCAGAAAGAGTAAACGATTAATGGGGTTGCCAAAAGGGATAAAGAAATTATTGATGTCCCAGTGGGGCTAACGCTTCAACGATGTCTCAGAAACAGTTAACGATTCACCGCGGTCAAAGAAGGGCTTAGCGATTCATGGATGTCCCAGAAGTGGTAAACGATTCATCGATGCGTATCGGTTTCGCGACATTTGAATGTCTATTGAAACACAACAATGTTTTATTCCCGCATGTCGTGTGGAATAAATGTTAGTCCCAAAAGATCTTAGCTTTCGAGCAACTCATTTGCAGTCGGGAATTATGAAATTGTCCCTATTAATTAATTCCTTCTTTAAAAACAACAATAAAAGTGTGAAACATTACGTTTTTATTTCCTTTTATGCTCATGCATCGTGCTGCTTTCTTGAAGTACTGTCTGTATTATAAATTGAAATAATCACGACCATGGCCCGGCAAACATCATCTAAATCTAGGCAGTCAGTATAAATACGATTATTCCAACTCACAATCAGTGAGAATGGGTGTAATTTGACATGAAAGATGAATGAATATGCAGTCTGTCATGAGTGTTTTCGTTACTGTTTGTCAGATATGAAAGAACACAAATTGGCCAAGGTCTTTACTGGGGTATTTCAAGCACACGGCTCTACTGTATATGAGACCTATACAATATGACACTGTAACATTGTTTAGTTATAGTTAATAGGCATACCGTCATGAAATGTATTACTTTGTGTCTTGTACATTTCAGTGGTTGATTTCAGCGTCAGAATCTGTCAGAGAGGGATGACATGCTTCAGAGACCAGCATCTATAAACCTCAACTGTTCCTCCTTTGAAGACAGAGTCCCTATAATTTTCACATTTTTCATACATCTCTAACCTTCAATGGCATATTATACCACACGAGGCATAATTGCGGTATTTAAGAAACTGTATCAAAAAGACCTTTTCTAAAGGAAAATGTTCATCCAAGCACCTGTAGTTTAAATTGAACGCGCCAAATACAGTTAATGTTATATTCTAGGACATTGCAAGAATTGCTTAATGGATCATTATTTGAAATGGGAATTTTTTTACAGAGACTATAGCATTGTCAAACTTACTTTCTTTCCTTAACAAAGTATGCACAAGGGGTTAGTGATGAGGATTAAGCAAATGGAGTCGTGGCACAGTGCTTCCTGTAAGGAGGTCGCTGGCATTTGGACAGTTCAAAAAGGTAGACAGTAAAACTCAATGTAACGACTTCTATAAAGGTACGCTGCAGCTACTGCTGGGAGCGGGCACACAAGGTGGAGGCTACAGTAAAACTTTTACTTAACTGATAATTAAAATAATGCAACTTGTGGCCGGAGAGGTCTAATTTGTGGAAAACGAATCAAGTACACCCGTTCGCCTACCCTTTTAATAAATGGCGAGGTGAAATTGGGTTTAGCGTCGCGTCCAACATTATTGCACTTAAATTGCGACGTGCATGTACGTGTTGTGTTAGTGTCTGCTTGTACTAGTCCGGACTGATGCCGATTAATAGTGCAAGCTCACTGAGATACCATGCCGCAGTTTAACATGAATACCCCAGACACAGTATACTGACTCCGAGCCGACCACTCCTTGTTTTAGCCCCTTCATGCCGAGCGCCAGACAGGGTAACAACAAGTACCATCTTTTAACGTATTTTGGTATAACGTGGCCTGGGATCGAACCCCATACCTCCCGCTCTCCGGGCGGACGCTCTACCACTACACCACAGAGGCGGTCCTTAAACAAATGAGCAGCTTCTTTAAATATAGTTTAATATTGAGTTCATGACGCCAAAATATTTATGGATATTTCGAAATCCAACAGAAACTCGCCATGGCGGTGAAATTTGAAAACGTACATACACTGTTTTATTCCACGTATGACATGTTAACCATATATTTCTTTGGGTTGTTAACCAGACTTTGGTAACATATTTGGAATTTGTATATGGCGTTGTTAAATGAAATTATTACTACCGTTAACTATCAGTGTCGTATCCATACGGATATATTGTTTCCAGTTGTAGTACGTACGTCCTACATCACTTGTATATACAGTAAACTACGTTTATAACGGACACGCTTACAACGAACTGACGGATATAACAAACACTTTTTTTTTGTAGGTTCCGGTCATTTACTGTAAGTTTAAATCGAAATGCTTATAACGAACTAAAATTAGTGGTCCTCTTAAGTTCGTTATAACCGTAGTATATGGCGTTAAAATTTAAATACAATGTATACATATCGCGTGTCTAGGCCTGAAAAAATATTTTATCACCCAAACATTCCTTCTACGAGATATTTTGATTGGGTGAAATCTCCTAAGATCGCCTTATGGAACGAGCCCATAGTCAAATGTCGCTGCTTGTTCGCATTATCACGAAGAATGGCCTTCAAACACTGTATCATGTTGGAAATCGAATCGGGATTTCGACGCGAGGAACGATCACTTTAAATACAAAGCTACCCCACCGCCCGCACAGTACATTCATCTGTAAGTATTGAATTGTAAGACATACTGTTCTAAATAAAATTATACTGGTTTAAATATTCTTGACAAATGACCATGGGTAAGAGAGGTGACATACAGCTTGAAGTACGTAACCGTTTTCATCATGTTTACTTCAGCTGTCGTATGTTAAGATAAAGTACACGAAACCTGCCAATCCCCGCGCAGTGACTTTCATAGGAACACACCGAGCGTAACTCATTTCACTTAAGCACATTAATCATTGTACCCGTTTTTCTTGCCAATTTCACAACACGTTCAAACACGACTGATACATTATCGGAAAGTTAAGAACGACAGGTGTCTCATATACCAACACACCTACGATATAGTCTATGTCATGTAATTTACAAGCCTTTAAGATGGGTCTACCAATAACAGAACGTACGCTGTTGTCTTTGACCACGTTCATTTGATGTTTTGATGATATGTAAATAAAATCAATTTTGAAATAAGCATCACGCACAGGATGGCGCATTGGGCATCTTTCACGCTGATTCGGTTATTTGTTAATAGATTTGAATAAAATCTCAGCAAATTTAAAGCCTATGGGTGTTTTACCAGATCGAGTTGGCAGGGTCACCGGCATGGGTGTATCCTGTAGATCAAATGGCATGTAGATAACAGAGCTGACAAGTCTATTGACTCGGTGGGATGGTAGTCATTACCTGTACATTTCACTGCGGGGGTTCTCTGATAATATATGTTACTGTAATTTGCGGACAGTTATATTTCGTGTCTTTTGTATTTGAGAGCAATTTCTGTAACTGTTGGTGTACGAGGCCCCACAAACTCCTTCACCGGACCGCAGGGGAGAACTCTCAGCGCTAGTATTGATTGCGTGTTCTAACCAGGCATTTATAATAATCGAAAACTGGTTTGTTTAACACTTCGTATATGTGTTCATGCATGGCTTAACGTTTGAATCTCGTCTTCAGTCATTATCTGTAAAAAAATGTTCTGCTCTGTTTTGGAAACCCTCGCCTCATTGCATCCGTCCTAGTTTGTCATTGATCTATTAGGTAGAAGTTCGCGCGACCAAAGAAATACTAAGAAAGCCTATTTTATTGAATACTACAGTATCGGATCAGTATTGGATCAATGGGTGGAGGACCGCTTCCGTGGTCTAGTGGAGAGAGCGTCTGCCAGGAGAGCGGAAGGTCGGTGGTTCGACCCTCATGATACCAAAAGACGTTAACAGATGTATTCGTGTTACCCAGCCTGGTGCTCGGCATTAAAGGATAAAAGTACTGGTCGGCTCGGAGTCAGAAAAATGTGTCTGAGTGGGGAATCCATGTTAAACTGCGGCATGGTATCTCAGTGTGCTAGCACTATGAAACCGGCATAAGTCGGGACTATTACAAGCAGCCACATACTTACGCCATTTCATCTCACCTCACAGCCTCAGGTGTATTATATGCACATGCCTATATTAATCAATTCATTTTGATGCTGGGGCAATAAAAGCTTGACAAACACTTCTCATTGTTTTGTCGTTATTTTACTTAAAATATGTGATGGTCCTAACCACTGGAGTATCGTTCCATGTGCCGCCATGCACCCACGGTATTTAAATAAATACTCACATTACTGTAGAATAATGTCGTTCCACCTTTCATCCAAGAATATTATGTATTCATAGACTTATACATGTTTTAGTCTGTATCTTCTGTTTACACAATGAAATATAGACTTCAAAGAAGTCGGGTAATAATAATAGTTTGTTCATCATACCCCGAAGGCTTCTTCCTGGAGTACCACACCCACATGTTAACATAGCGACAGTGTTGAACTTAAACACTGGTTTCTCTCCATGGGGAAAGCCCTTACATTTTAACAGCTGGACAGATTAAAGAAGGAGGCGACTTGATTCTGTTGATATGATGTGGTACCTATGGCCAACCAGTCCAAATATGCTGTTCGAATCCTGTAAAGGAGCCTACCTCTTCATCTCTGGCCGCTTATCTCTATTTACGGGAAAGGACGTGTTGATGATAGTTGTTATTTATCTCTTGTATTGCTCAATGACATACATCGCTGCAAAGAGTTAAGAACTGTTGTGTTCAATCTCTTAAATGTTAAATGAGCATTCAAATTTAGATTTTTACTCCACTATAAAGTCTACTTTCATAATTGAACCATATTTGCTTGATATGCACCAAAGAGACCAAAGGAGATTTTTAACATTATCAAGAATTGGAGAATAACAAATTATGAAAAATATAGGTAGGCGGGAGGCTGTACTTGGAAGCCTTAGATTTTGTCCTTTTTGTAAAAATATTATAGAAGATGAGTAACATGGTTTGTTAGTATGCCCAACGTATGATATTTTAAGATACACATATTTTCCCAACAATAACTTAAAAAATGAGTACTCCCACGGAACTTTACTACAAACTTCTAACATTGAAACCTTGTCATTATGTGCTAAATACATTAAAGATGCCCTATCTTTACGTTCTTCATATATATTCTAATTTGTACTTTAATTGCACTTTGTACCTCTTGATATTGTACCACCACTTTGTACATAATGCATGTTTCTATACTGTACTTGGGCCTGTGGCCTTAATACTGAAATAAACTTCTTCTTCTTCTACATTGCTATGGTTGAAACAAGTGTTCATTCGTCTTTGTCCACGATTGAGTACCCTTTCGACAATGATTTATCATCGCCCTACATGAACAGTCGATTTGTTTTGTTGTCAAGCTGCGTTCATTAATATTCTAGCTATTTTATGGTTAATAATCACAAAACAGTAATTGATATTATGAGCAACGTTCACCATCTATTTCACCACCTCGTAGGAACCTGGGATCTTTAAAACAAATATCACCCTTTAGGTTGGATGGCCTTGGTCTTACTGGTGTAGAAGACTACCGTCTGGTGATGTAGAAAGTCCTCCACAGCAGAAATGACGTCATCAACATCTGCATTATGATATTTCTTTCTTCAAGTTTTCGAAGTTAAGGGAAAATGACGGTGCTCAATCTGGTAAAAAAGGATAATGTTCAATTAGTTCAAAGTCACAGTCATGCATTTCAGCCAAAGCGACAACAGACGAATGTACAGGAACATTGTCCTGAAGGAACAACGTACCTACAGGGAGTTTTACATGACGTTTAGCACTGCCAAAGCAGATATTGGCCTTTAACCTTTCAGGAGGTAGTCGACCAGTAGGAATCCTTTAGAGTCCCAGAAAACTGCAGCCATCCCCTTGTCAGCTGACGGAACAGACTCTAATGTATTCGATGGATGAGACGTTATATGATTCCACTGCTTTGGTAGCTTTTTTGTCTTTGACTGATTGTGGTGTCCTTTACAACACGTGGTTGAAAAATCTCTCAACAATATCAGCTGGGCCTGCTTCAAAACGACGTACATTCCCACAAGAGATGATGAACCGGGAGCGTTTCTCATCAGGACCTTGGAGCTCAGCGTCCTGAAACCTTTGTCATGGACCTGTTCATTCCTCAGAATGTTCTTCACTCTCATGAAAGATGCCAACTGCATTGGCTATGTGATGTGCGGTGATTCGTCGATCATCCATGATCATATCATGTATTTCATCAACATGTTCCTTAGTTGAGGCAGTTGAATATCTTCCCGATCTTGGTTCATCTTCGAGGCGTTCTCTTCTCCACTAGAACTCCGCTGCCCACATCTTAAATATGGCGAAGGAAATAGCATCATCCCCTCGAAAGACACCATATCCGCATGGAGAGGTGTTGGGGTAGGACGCTTGATACCTAGTCACTTTGATGTGAGAAGACATAAGCTGTCTGGTTTTGTGTTTGGTTCAAATGCATCCTCCGGCATAGTATTGTATCTAATACATGCATACTGTTAATTGTTTACAGTCTTCGTAGTTTCAGTCACCCTTCGTATGGCCACTACGTAAGAAATGACGAGAAGCTTACGTAAAGCCTGTACATTTTCATTTTTTTTTCGTTCAGTTTAATGAGTTAATACAAACATTCGATAGTATTATATCAAAGGTCCCAGACGTCAACCATATTACAAATCTGAAACAATTCATTTGATGCATTGACGCGAAACCACCAATCTGGTCACAAAATCTAAATCCAAAACAAGAATGAGTTTGTTGGCAACCTATTTGCCCAAAGAGTTTCAGTTGATGCTGCCCCCTGACGTTCCAGATTTGCAGTGGGCATTGGCTCAGTTGCTATTGTCTGGTTACCTCCCCTGAATTTGCGGAATCTGTGTTCAAACATGCAGTATCGGGCTTCTCGGCATTCCGCGGTCAAAATGCTACACAGTCACCGTGACTTTCTTAGCTTCACGTCTCCGTATTAATAGTCACCTCATCATATATAGGAATAAGCCACACAAGGAACATATATAAATGGAAGCAACAGATTTAAAATAGTTTCATTGGGGAGGGGGCGGTCGGGTAGCCTAGTGGTTAAAGCGTTCGCTCGTCACGCCGAAGACCCGGGTTCGATTCCCGACATGGGTACAATGTGTGAAGCCCATTTCTGGTGTCCCCCGCCGTGATATTGCTGGAATATTGCTAAAAGCGGCGTAAAACCATACTCACTCACTCATTGGGGATCGTGCTTGTCCTTCCAGTGGAGGTATAATCGTCTGCGTGTCAGTACCCCGATGTCTGAGTGGTATACCAGTACGTCGTTTTGGAAAAGGGGTGAGTTTGCTTACACTCAACATATTATATGAATGTAAATATTATGTATTCACGGTTTATCGATACATATTGATAAAGCGATATCTGAGTGGCAAAGAGTACACCGATGCACCAGAAAGGATATCGATTCGTATATGTATCGCGATATCTGAGTGGCAAAGAGTACACCGATGCACCAGAAAGGATATCGATTCGTATATGTATCGCGATATCTGAGTGGCAAACTAATCTATCGATGTACTAAGATGTATATAATGATTCATCGATACGAATTGGTATCACGGTTTCTACATGGCAATCCCAATACATAAGCGTACTGGTAGGGGTAAAACTATATCTCGATCGAGGATTGAGGATATCTGAGGGTTGATAGAATACATCTAAGTATCCGCAGTGTAATTATGTAGGCTATCCGTTAGCTGTATCATAGGACCACCTTTAATAAAGTGTACACGGAGATCTAAAACAATATGTTATAAAAGAGTGGTACAATATCATTATTGTACCGAACTGCCTCTACCGATAAGAAGGCTGCGCGTTGAAGGTTACAGAAATAACTCGTTTGCTGGGAATATTCTGGAAGATTTTTTTTCAACCCTAAATCCCCGGGAAGCACCACCCGACCCGTCTCCACACCCGTTTATCTTTTGATCTGATAGGAAAACGACTCTTTTTCCAATTCCTAAAGGAGCTTAAGCTGTTACCATTACTGATCGGTCCTCCTGCTGTTACCTGTACGCTGTTAACTTATCACGGTCGTTATTTATACCTAGACTCCGAACAGCATTTCCATCATAAAACAATGATGACTCTGTGGTCGATTAACCACGATGTGAACACTTTATTGTCAATGATAATGGTTTATTATTTCTAATGTCACCCGACCAGGTTATCTGTTTCTATTTATGATTATGGGTTTATTATAATTGCTTTATTTGAAAGTAAATATATGTAGACTTGCCGTGACTCAGCTGTTTGTGTTGTTGAACATATTCAAGTCAAGGATAAAAGAGTGTGGAAACTCTTTTCGGGTTGGGTTCCCCGAGCTGTTTTGGATTTAAGTGAGGATGACAATTGTCATTTATCAATGGGGTGCTAGAGCTCCGGATTTAAAAACTGTATCAAAAAGTGCTAGAGTCTCTATTTTGGGCAAATTTTGATCCTAATGAATAAATAATAAGAAATAGTAAGAAACTAATGGTCTGCGTGTACATGAGGGTTTAGTTGTCATGGTGCCGGATTTAATAATATATCGATATACGGTGAGGCCTTCTTTAAACTAATAAACTTACTGCCTTTTTTCTCTGGTATAAATGGAAATATGGATTGGATGTTTTTATTAACGCATTTGTTACAGAAATTATGTTGATATACGGACAAAGTTGATTTTTATTAAAATTATAACTTAAAGAGTAAATTATGTTAACGTAAACATATTCAAGCCTTTGAAGACCAAAGGTTAACATATTTTAATAAACTATTGAAACAAACCGTTATTTTTAATTCAACAAATAATCGACAAATGAATGATACTCTAATTATTTCGATATATTTATATTAAGAGAGCTATTTTTGTTATTTTCAAACCTATGCATATATAACTATTACATCAACACGTCAATAAGGGTTGTCTTTCAAAATAACCCGTTTAAATTGTCAGCAACAATGAATTCATATTGATAGTGCTGAAACCATATCCTACGGTCTTACCTAATTAACTTTAATCCAAACGGCAAACTCTCTGACAGGCAAAGCTCCTGATACCCGGCCAGAAAAAATTGGCTCAAACCTCCAAGTCGAAAACCAAACATGATTTCCTTAATACAGTAACTTGCCTTGACGGCACCTGCCATGTTGTAACGCGGTGTTGATCGAGTCAACCTAGCCTGCCGCCACTTTGTTATTTCGTGAAGCCATGTCCCCCAAGTTCCTCCCTGTCTATTGTAGCGTTAGTGATCTGCCCTGTGTATTGTCAATACGGGGACATTGTCACGGCCAAGCAGACTGCCAAGATGACTGACTACGGACCCAAAGTCGCTAACTTGAGGAAAAAGAAAATATTTTAAATTGGCTTGACATGGTATCGCCTTTCTGTATTTGGCAATTGTGTTTGGTTTGTCGGTTAGTGTCGCCAAATTGGGTAGCTACTCCGAGTAGAGCACGGCGTCAAGTCGGGAATCGGGTGGGTCAGGGCTTTGTAAAACTACCAGAACGAGCATACTGGTGTAGAATGGGTGAAAAACAAAGAAACAGCCTACGTGTGTAGAAGATGTCAAAATGTCACTGGCGTTTGTCATGGTTATTGAGTTAGCAAGAACGGATAGTCCTCTTTAAAACATGGGTTATACACCTTTGTTATTTTGTTGTTACAGGTAGAAAGAGCAAATGGATACAACCGTGTTAGTTTAGGACGACATACTCAGTATAGGTTTGGGACATCTCACGTCCATCATAGAGAGTTGGGTAATGTATTATTTTGACCTGCCACTTTTTAACCATGTTAGGTCCAGGAACAATAGGCATGGTAAGGTGGTATGGCTGGCTGTTCACTGAGATGCAAGGACCAGACCGAAAGTACTTCTTTATTTGAGGCACCTAACTCTGCCATCTGAGGTACCTATAATAGATATGAGACTCTGCAATCTGATGTATCTTTGATACATATGAGACTCTGCAATCTGATGTATCTTTAATACATATGAGACTCTGACATCTGATGTATCTTTAATACATATGAGACTCTGCCACCTGGGATATCTTCGATACATATGAGACTCTGCAATCTGAGGTATCTTTTATACATATGATACTCTGCCATCTGATGTACCTTTGATACATATGAGACTCTGCCATCTGGGATATCTTTGATACATATGAGACTCTGCAATCTGAGGTATCTTTGATACATATGAGACTCTACCATCTGAGGTATCTTTTATACATATGAGACTCTGCCATCTGATGTACCTATGATACATATGAGACTCTGCCATCTGGGATATCTTTGATACATATGAGACTCTGCAATCTGAGGTATCTTTGATACATATAAGACTCTGCCATCTGGGGTATCTTTGATACATATGAGACTCTGCAATCTGATGTACCTTTGATACATATGAGACTCTGCCATCTGGGATATCTTTGATACATATGAGACTCTGCAATCTGAGGTATCTTTGATACATATAAGACTCTGCCATCTGGGGTATCTTTGATACATATGAGACTCTGCCATCTGAGGTATCTTTGATACATATGAGACTCTGCCATCTGAGGTATCTTTAATACATATGAGACTCTGCCATCTGGGATATCTTCGATACATATGAGACTCTGCAATCTGAGGTATCTTTGATACATATGAGACTCTGCCATCTGGGATATCTTTGATACATATGAGACTCTGCCATCTGGGGTATCTTTGATACATATGAGACTCTACCATCTGAGGTATCATTTATACATATGAGACTCTGCCATCTGGGGTATCTTTGATACATATGAGACTCTGCCATCTGAGGTATCTTTGATACATATGAGACTCTGCCATCTGAGGTATCTTTAATACATATGAGACTCTGCCATCTGGGATATCTTTGATACATATGAGACTCTGCCATCTGATGTACCTTTGATACACAAGAGACTCTGCCATCTGGGATATCTTTGATACATATGAGACTCTGCAATCTGAGGTATCTTTGATACATATAAGACTCTGCCATCTGGGGTTTTTTGATACATATGAGACTCTGCCATCTGAGGTATCTTTGATGCATATGAGACTCTGCCATATTTGATACATATAAGACTCTGCAATCTGGGGTATCTGAAGTGCTTCTGAAGCATAGGCGCTGATATACTTGCCTTTCGCTTGCCTTTCACTATTTTGGCAGCTATTAAACGTTCTTAAATGTAAAGCCGTAATTTAACCGCTGGGACAGGATACGCTCACCTTTTCGCGAACATCAGCTATCATCACTGTTTGATAATGATTCATAAACACATGCTCGTGATATATTTGGAATCGTACAATGGACTCTCATTTTAGCAATGATTTCTTATGATTATGGAAAGAGTTTTGTCGTTTCTATTTTACGACTGAAATGTATTTCCCCCACATCGTTAAACTGAAGTACATGTGTCCACTGTCATATGGTTTGCTTTTCTCCTGAATATGTACGGAAATGACACCGACAGATGATAGCACATTGCCAATACCCCGATGCAGACAACGGCACAAAGACATGGTGTAACACCGATATTGCTGTCATGACATGCAAGTTTCAAAATACAACGTATGGAGCTAACTCACTTGATACTTTTGAATGCATCTTTGTGACTGATGGACTCAACCTAATGTAATGATATCAGATGCAGCATCCATCATTTAATTGAAATATGATGCTATACCGAGTAAGGACAGGTGTTGTTACATTGGGGACATTAAAAGCTTGTCAGGGCGTTCAAAACAATCTAACTGATAAAAACATTTGATACCTAAAATGCATACACTCATAAATATTAGAAGACACATTCGGGTCTACGCCTATCTTTAACACATTTAAGGACTACCCATCCGTTTCAGTATGGTGTAACGTTTCTACAATTAATGTAAAGTTATACATGCAATGCGCATCAACACAATATGAAGTGGTTATTTGTTGATATTAGTGAAAATCTAGTTTTGCATCCACTATTAATTACACGTGAGGGAGAGTTTATAAATTTTATCAGTTGTTTAATAAATCATTATAACGTATCAATTTTACACCAGAATTGAGTTCTATATAGTTGTTTTCTTTGAACTCAATATTTATGACATTATGAGAAATATTTGAAAAACAATTCTCCTAAAATCTTTTTTATGGCCATAAAACAGTGCGACATCATGAATACTGTTAAAGTCCATTGTTCAACCGTCTTCACGGTAATATAGTTTAATAGTTTTCCACAAACATTTAATTGATGTAATACCCCGCCTTTCTACTCGTTACAGTAGTGTAATAGCAATAAACAACGTAATAAGGCGAGGGAAGAAACAGATCCCCTGCTGTACCCATCTTTTATCTCCTTGATCAAGTCATCATGGACGCTGAGACATCCCCTTGATGACATGCGCAGACAGGTTGACAAATGAAACCTGCACTGTTTAGTAGCCAAATGTGCCAAGCAGTAATGTCCCAAATAAACCGACGTGATACAAAAAGGGCGAACAGGCACCATGTTGTGCCAAATACTTACTTGAAACTAATAGCCATGCTTTATTCGTCATGTGGTCAACGGATAATGCTTGACCACTCGAGATTCGTTAATCTTGTGACACCGGTTTTGTCCGGAAAGATGAACATATATTCATAGGTATCCGACACTGTCATCGTATACGGATAAGTCCCTTAAATGGAGAATTGGATCGGTATAAGCCCAGGAGTGGCATATCAGCTACCTGAGGACGCTGTTGTGGTCTTCCAGGCGTTGTTGTTGGTGGACATTTGTTTGACAAGTGGATAGACTTGTTTCAGAATCAGAAAAAACTGATTCATTTATTTACCTAAGAACACCCACGGTTGTACAAGAGTACAATATATAAATTAACATTAATTAGTTAAATATACATGGAACGATTTAAGAAACAATATATATATTGCATGCTTAAATTAACATTGGGATGGAGGGTTTTAGAACTCATTCATGAGTATAGAGGTGCATTTATATAAATTTCGCAAGTGTTTCGTGCTGTTGTGCTTATGCTAATATTCGGGAATGAGAGATCTATAGAGAGGAAAGAATTCACATTTAAATAAATAATTATATTCATCAGCTACTACAGGGGAGGTACATAGTTGGCATGTCCTTCTCTTGTGATGTTTTTCATCTACCGGTTTCTATCGGGAATTTATGAGTGCAAGTTCTAAATTGTAAAATGTTAAATTTTCATAGATATGTGTTGGTTAAGTAAGAGGTATTTTTCAAAGGAGAGCTCAGGTTTGATATACTTATTAGATTGCATTTAGAACTAGATATGATATTGCATCGCTATTTTTTAAGAAACTGGTCCTTCAAAGTATCTTCGACACGGTTTGTGAGCTACCTGGTGTTTACTAAAAAAGGATTCAATCACAACAGTTTAGTGTATTGGTTATACATTCTGACCACTTATTATCATTTCCATTACTTCTTGAATAATGATAAACATAATTATAAACTAAGTGTGAGAGTTTCTGGTTACTAGTTGCTGTTTTATGCCAGAAGCTTATCATTTTCTTTTATACCTTTAACAAAGTGGCATTCATCCAAATTCGCCATATATCATGAAGTGTGGGGTCATGTTCCTAAGCCTTGTTGCCATTTATTTTAAATTTAAGTAATATTGAAATTTCTCATAGATTTCGAAATTTCATATCCCCATATATCGCAGTCATGTAGGAGGAACATTGGTGATACCAATACATCGAAGGCTGAAAACAAACAGTCGTGTGGAAGAGTTATTTTTCTTGCTTTTTTCAGTAAGGACAGTCAGTGGAGTGGAACACAGTGGCGTGCGTTAAATCGGGGGGTATTTCACAAGATAAAGCAAGAATATAGCACATCTCTAGCCCCAAACAAGTAAAACGTACATCATATATTTAGAATCACATATTTGTAAACGACGTTCTGTGACATATAAACGTGTCAATTTACATCTTTTTAATAGATGTATTTTGCAATAACGTCGACATACAGCTTTTAGTAAGGTTTATGCATATATGGATGTTTAAACCTCGTTTAGTTCATAGTATGTTGTGCTAAACCTTTTATGTTTCATGTGGTATTCATGTTAAAAGGATAAGAGTAGATGGCAGATAAGATGACAGACCCCATGTTATATTATATTTTACTTGATACAATATTTTGTCTATCATATATAGAACTACAACACTGAAATACATTCCCACATGTAGAACTACATTTACCATTTACCATGCTATATGTCGACATCCTCCTATTCTATCCGTATTCCAACAAAGCAGTTGCTCAAAGCGGCCTTGACCTACTTGACGTTTCCAAGATGTCGAATTGGCGCGTTTACCTGTAAACGATCCCCATTGTCTTAATACCACAGAATCATATGTCATCCCAGTTCCCTCTGACGATGTGTCATGCCATTTTTCACGTCTCGCCACAGCACTCAAACCCTCCCAGTACAGTCTCTGGGGTGAAATCCACACCCTACCCTTCCTGACAGTCCCTCACGTTTATGCATGCTTGTACCCAGAACATCGCCTCACCACCCGTCCCTAACCGCTCCCCAGAGGTCTGATTTCGGAATGCCACCCGTGCTTGTTCTCGTCCATACATTTGGGAAGCCATCATCTCTCTGGGTTAGCCTCCTTCACTTCTGAAAGATGAAATGCACACCCTTATCTCAACGTCCTCGCATCACCTCAACACATACTCCTCAAGGGTAGTCTGCCATTAAGGCCACCTAACAGGGACCCTGATCTTACAAACCCATTTCTTCCTTTTCGGCAAGTGGACTTTATGCGATAACGCACGCCGGGCGTGAAACACAGTAACAGTTTAATTCAGCCTCCCGACAATTGAATTAAAACACCTATTCAGTCCCGCCGTGGACATGGCGCCAGTGTGTATTTGCTCAAGTCATATTGATCACAGCCTCTCGGGCAATGTCATTTGCTGCTTATAACTAACTTGTTTGCCTATTGCTGTCTGAGGTCGAAGTCAAGTTACGCTTGGAACAGCCCCTGTGAAAGGAAGTTCTGGGACGGGCAGCTTGTACGTCTATGAGGACCTGATGTGTCATCGTCGTCAAGTTGTGGACATGCAGCGTCCTCGACACGTTGTGGGCTTGCTGCGGCGTCCAGTCAACACACCAAAGTGATACAGTTTCGCGTAATTTGAGACACCATCTTTTATTTTCACCTTAACTTTTTTGTTTGCTGAGAGGTGAGGGCTGCCCTCTTCCATTCAATCCAGCGTTCCGTGTTTGCTGATCTAACCTTTACCTGCGACCTGGCCTCAATCCTCCTTTCACAAAGCACGGAGACACGAGTTGGGGGGGTGGGTACAAAATGTACGGGTAAATGGATTGGTCGGTATGAAATTGGTTAAATGGCGCCCACGGTTGCTCCTCTGAGTGACCATCAATGGATATAGGTCTTCTAGAGAGCACCTTCTACATTCCAATCAGCCGTGTGAAACTACTAATGAGTCAACGTTGACTAAGAGAGCTGTAAACCCCATGTTCCACACATACCAACTTCTTCCGATCTGGAAAACTTTAAAAAAAAGATAAATAAATCATATCATCATTCAATGACCTGAAGTATCTCTTAGTCTAATTTCTAGAGATATAACTTCAGATATTGGAACCTTGACAGTTCTAATACCTTTAACTCAAAATATCGGACGTATCACTATATTGTCCCGGTAAACCGTTTGCCAAGCTATTGTCGAATTGCTGCAACCGCTTCTCTGAAACTACGGATAATGGGAAATAAACTACCGGGCAAAGGGAAGTGTACACCCGTGTTTGATGGTGGCTAAATATGAAGTAAAAAGGAGAAATGTATTTGATACGGTTGTGTTTTGGACCTTCCGTTTGTTTCGGCAACCGTTTCCAGCCGAAGAAACCTTTTATGTATACTTTCTTTTGCCCGGCAGTTTATATGCAATATTCATCTACATTTCTTAGTGCGTTCCGTTTACGAGATTTCCTAATATTCGTTTGTCATCTCGGTTGCCTTCAGAAATGATAGCGTCGCTTGGAGTGTTTCGGGTACTCTTTGGTGCTCGTTACAAAGATTCAAGTAGTTATCTGTCAGGGACAGTGACGGCTAAATTCGATCTGGGACCTACACTAAGTGTTTCTAAATGAAATCTTGCGTGTATTACCTAGAAAGGAAAGGATTCGAACAAGCTGAAGTACACACCTCATACCAGCCAGTGTTTACGTCTAAACCACTGGGCCACCTTTTTACAAGACATGTACCCAGTAGCTATGGTGCAAAGCTTGTAAGGTTATTTCTATTCATCGAACGTTCGATTCCTGGAAATTGTCCTCAGACCGATAGAATTACATCATTGAAATACAAATAGAAAAACAACAACGTTCATGCCGCCCTACGCTGTCGATAGGATGTAATAAAATGAAAAAGAAGCTGGTTATTTTATTTAGCATTAATCCTTCTAAAATATTCGGGCGGCGGGGTAGTCTAGTGGCTAAAGCTTTGGCTCGTCACGCCTTGGACCCGGGTTCGATTCCCCACATGGGTACAATGTGTGAAGCCCATTTCTGCTGTCCCACGCCGTGATATTGCTGGAATATTGCTAAAGCGGCGTAAAACAATACTCACTCACTCAATCTTAAAAATACCTTGCTTATGTTCATATTGAACCCGTTAATAACTTCTTACCGGACATTCATACCAGATTTTGATGGATAATGCAACGAAATATACATGTAGGTAAGTTCTACTATTCATAACAATACTAATACTAAAGTATTGACAACCCACGGGGATTCCGGGTTAAAATAGGACCCGGCAACCTATGCTGGTCGTAAGAGGCCACCGAATGGATCGGGTTGTCAGGCTCGGTGACTTTATTTATTGCGTATCATCGTACCCCGACGGCGTCAATCGTTGCAGACATTATCGATCACTGGATTGTCTAGTCCAAAATCGATAATTTCAGGCTGTCGTCTTATAGCGTGCATAGTAACGTTAAACAACAAACAACACAAATATACACGTTAAGATCCGGGTAGAACAGGTCTGTAGCAAACCATGCTTGCCTTAAAAGGCGACTATGCTTGTCGTAAGAGGCGACTAACGGGATCGGGTGGTCAGGCTCGTTGCCACACGTCATTATATCCCAACTGCGTGGCTCGATGCTCATGATGTCAGTCACTGGACTGTCTGGTCCAGACACTATTACTTACGGACCGCCGTCATATAGGTAGACTATTGCTGAGTGTGGCGTTAAGCAACAAACAAACAAACAAAACAAATATTACCATAGAATCCCAAATAGACTTTACCCACTGTAGTACAACTGTTATAGTTATCCCAATACGTACCCCCTAAAATATATAATTAGTATGTCTAGCTTTCCTCTCTGCAAAGTTACTGCTTCAGTAATAGATACGAGAGCCTCTTCAGTTTTAATCTAAATCAGCTCACATGAGACGTAGATGCATCTTGATTGTCAAGAAGACGAACGACCGAACGCTGTAACCATTAACCCCTGTGTCCTGTCTTTATCGTTCTTGAAACACTGTTAACCTCCATACCATATAAAACATCGCTTGTCGTGAAACTCTAGCTTGATATTTGCTTTGTTCGGCTGCATACTGTATATCTCCTGTGCAACAACATTGCAGTTTGATGAGACTGTTCGCACCGCCATATTGTTTATCATTACTGTGTCTGTCGTTACTGCCGTTTATCCGAGATCAATCTGGGAACTTTACTCACTTCAAAAAAAGCTCTCACCACACTAAACATACACAAAGGCACAAAAGAGAACCAGCCCCATAATATATGTTTATCACGTATCGTCAGTGCTCGGCAATAATTCAGCTTTATCACGAAGTTTGAAAATAATCAAGTCTGTACCCCGCAAACAATTTATTGTACATGGTAGGACGAGCATGCAATCAGCCAAGTCACATTGTCGGACCACCCGATCCCCATTTAAGTCGGCTCTTAACGAGAAACTTGGGGTACTGCGGACCTCATTTGAGTTTGATAAATCGAACCGTACGCATCCCATGCCTGATAAGTAATAAACTTGTGAATCTTCTAAGAACCAACTGTTTGTGTCTAAGACTTTATCCATAAATTAAGATATTTCTAAACTCTTCTACAAAATTGTTGACAGTGTGAGTGATTTCCCAAATATCTCTTAAGAAGGTTTGTCTGTTTCTTTTGACGGTTGGGTAGCCTAGTGATTAAAGCGTTGGCTTGTCACAAATTCTGGGATTCGAGTCCAATGTGAGTGCAATGTGTGAAGCTCATTCTTGGTGTCCCCTGCCATGATAAAGCTAGACAATTGGTAAAGCCGGCGTGAAAATTCAACCCTACTTACTCACTCACTCGCGTCCGTGGTCTAGTGGATAGAACGTCTGTTCAGAAAGCGAAATGTCGGTGGCTCAGTCCCCTACCTCGTCATACCAAAATACATTAAAAGATGGTATTTGATGTTACCATGCCTGGCGCTCGGTATTAAGGGGTTAAAACAAGGACTGGTCGGCTCCGAGTCAGTATATTGTCTGAGTGGGGTATTCATGTTACACTGAGGCATGGTATTTCAGTTGGCGAGAACTATATAACCGAATATGTACACAAACACACACACACACACACACACACACACACACACACACGATTTGTAAGTGCAATAATCGTGAATAATACGTTAAACTCCATTTCACCCCACCTCACCTCACCTGACATACCTCCCGCATGATAAGGAAGTGCACTAGTTTCACTACCCGCATATACTGATGCTCGCACACAGGCCATGTTGACAGTGATGTTCAATAGCTCCATTACGACTTGCACTTAAGTTCAATATGAAAAAATGGCCAATGTTCAGATCGCGGTATTAAATCGACATGTGGGCATTGACAACACAAGGAGCCGACCACGGAACGTTTCTGTCATGTGTTTCTTCTGCACGGTGTCAGATTACACGGGTAGTGTACATTTCGTGATGATCCCACGTGTACCGATGCACGACAGGTAACGTTGTGTCGGCGTCGTATGATCAATGGCAACTGATGTGTGTGTATGTATATATCAGGTTACGCAGAACATTTTAGGTTATTGCACAACCAACTATCCCCGTTAACCCTTTTTAAGGGAATTGTAAGTGTAATGCAGAGAATAAGTTAGAATCATGACGTCATTAGGTCTATGATAATGACGTCATTAGGTCTGTGATAATAACGTCATTAGGTCTGTGATAATGACGTCATTAGGTCTGTGATAATGACGTCATTAGGTCTGTGATAATCACGTCATATTTTGACGCAAGATGAACACATTAGACTGGTTAAATAACATACACCGCCACTCATACAATTGTGTGTGATTCTCGCTTGTGGCATAGATAGTAAGTGACGTCACACAAACATCATTAATCATTTTTGTCAGTGCAAGCCGTTCAGCTGATTATGTTGCACATGGCCAGTCAGAAAGCTTGGTTCCACAATGTTTAGTAGATAATATACACGACGAAGCTGATTGCATGTCATCGCACCCTTAAGGTTAGGATTGTTGTTCATGATGTCAGTCACTGGTTTGCCTGGTCCAGACTCGATTATTTATAAGTAAGTGAACAGTATTCCAGTTATATCACGGCGTGTCAGCTTAATGCGGTTGGAAATTCCGAAGCGATAGAGGTCTTAAAGGTTTACCACTTTGGTGAAAAATTATTTATAAGCAGCCTTGATATGGTTGGAGTTGTGTTCGGCATAAAACAACGTTAGCTCACTCACCCACCATTCATACATCACAGATGTAAATTTAAAGTTTCAAGGAAGCGCGGTATGGTTGGAGGTGTGTTCGGCATAAAACAACATTCACTCACTCACCCACCATTCATACATCACAGATGTAAATTTAAAGTTTCAAGGAAGCGCGGTATGGTTGGAGTTGTGTTCGGCGTAAAACAACATTAGCTCACTCACCCACCATTCATACATCACAGATGTAAATTTAAAGTTTCGAGGAAGCGCGGTATGGTTGGAGTTGTGTTCGGCGTAAAACAACATTCACTCACTCACCCACCATTCATACATCACAGATGTAAATTTAAAGTTTCAAGGAAGCTCGGTATGGTTGGAGTTGTGTTCGGCGTAAAACAACATTCACTCACTCACCCACCATTCATACATCACAGATGTAAATTTAAAGTTTCAAGGAAGCTCGGTATGGTTGGAGTTGTGTTCGGCGTAAAACAACATTCACTCACTCACCCACCATTCATACATCACAGATGTAAATTTAAAGTTTCAAGGAAGCTCGGTATGGTTGGAGTTGTGTTCGGCGTAAAACAACATTCACTCACTCACCCACCATTCATACATCACAGATGTAAATTTAAAGTTTCAAGGAAGCGCGGTATGGTTGGAGTTGTGTTCGGCGTAAAACAACATTAGCTCACTCACCCACCATTCATACATCACAGATGTAAATTTAAAGTTTCAAGGAAGCGCGCTGCATTGTGAAGGTGAGTTGGAAAAGAATGACAATATCAGTCTGATATTTAACCACATACGAGTGAGTGATATTGATTCAGACAACATCGGCTACACTACATCTCCTGGAGGGTTCATTGAAGCACATAGGTCAGTGGGTGATGCCAGAACAGATAGGCATATTTCCTAACCCGCATTCCACCTTACTCCTCCTCGCAAGTGTTATCGTCGATCTGTTTCGTGACGTTTTCCTTCACAGTCTCGTCAGCTGACAAAACACCCACAAACACCCGCTGTAAGCATTACAGACTGAAAAAGCCTTTTCAAATCGACAAATGGGATCACTCCAACTAACAAATCCACCATCGTCGAACTTACAAACTTCGTGTGGGGTCATGATTCAATTATATCGGATTTCATATGCGGGGCTGATTTATAGTCGTACAACAAAACCTTTCGGTTACTAAAATGCCTGAATTTAAACAAAAATAACCCATTTTTTCTTTCTTCCTTCCACGACGTCTTGAACGCATGCCAATCGTGTTTGCATCTTACGGAATAATAACACAAGAACCCAACTCGATCAAAACGTACATTTACAACTTCAAAGGCGCGCTATTTAACCAAAATTTAATACATTATTTGTCTAACGTGATCTAATACGCTCCTCGAGTGAGAGAATAGATCATCTCACTGTTTATTTATCATTGCATTAAAAGCGTAACTAGACCGTCCGTCAAGAGGCACAAATGTCCCAACAAGCACGGAATCAACCCGATAAGATCATCAAATAACCCGGGACCCATTTTGTTAGAAATGTATAGTGGTCATTAGACTTCGATTTTTGAGTGTAGGGTGAGGGCTCTGGTAGCCATGGTAACAGGGTAAGGTCTTTGTGCTGCAAAGGCCAATCGAGAAATCCACTTGTTTCAGAATTCTTTGGATTTCCAATCTAGAAGACCTGAATCGAGGTATCAGGTAATCGGTGTTTTCAGTTAGGGTATTCAAGTATTGTAATTTTAAACTTTAAAACGTTTTTTGTTGCTCACATTCTAATACGTCGGGACCGCCTTCGTGGTCTAGTGGTAGAGCGTCCACCCGGGGAGCGGAAGGTCCGGTGTTCGATCTCCGACCAAAAGACGTTTAAAGGTAGTACTTGTGGTTATCCATTAGCATTAAGGGGCAAAAACAAGGACTGATCGGTTCGGAGTCAGTATACTGAGTGGGGTATTCATGTTAAACTGTAGCATGGTATCTCAGTTGGCTAGCACTATAAAATCGGCGTTAGTTGCTATATAAGTGCAATAATCTTGGTTTTTAATGGATTTCGCGATTTTGTTATAATAATAATAAGAAGAAGAAGAAGAAGGAGAAGAAGAAGAAGAAGAACAACAACAACAACACTAACAACAAGAGGAAAAATAGTCCATTTGTCTAGCGCAAATATCATGCCAAATATCATTCTCAATGCGCTTTATTACAATGGCCAATGGATCAGTGTGTCAATGATCACTCTCAGCTCACTGGGGCGTTTACAATTCAAGCTGCCCGTGAGCCACATTGCATCTACCGGGTACCCATTTACTGCTGGGTGAACAGAGGCATATTTCGAACTAAGTCGCCTTCCCGAGGAGACACCACATGTGCTACCTGTGCTTCAGTGTCGGCTCTAGAATCGCTTAGGAGTCAAGCTGTCGAACGAGGAGTCACTCATCCAATGACTCTCCGCTACCAACGCTGCCAACTTCACCTGATTTGTGACCTGTACGCTGTGCACAGAACCACGTGGGAATTAAACTTTGGTTGTTTATTACCATTACAGTATCACTGTAGATACGTCTTCATTATCTAGCACTACCCTATTCCAGACTTATGCAGTAAGTGGGTACCCGGTAGAGAGTGAAACCAATGTTAAAATGAATAGCCACTGTTCGACAGGAGTAGGGAGGATGATATATGTCTATCCTTCTCAGTTGGCATGTTTTTAATCCGAGAAGCGATTAAATAGCGTAGTGTTTAAAGCGTAAGCTCGTCACCACGATTCCTGGTTTCGATTCCGCAAAGGAATACATGGATACACCCCTGCTTGGTGTGTCTCGTCAATATATATGTTCTGAAAATTGTGCCAGTGGAGCATTAAAGCATACTAACTGACTCACCTGAAGAATACAAAATAATGCACTCCATGTCATTTTGTATTTTTTTTAAATTTAAACATTAGAACTGAGTATCGCTACTTCGTGACAGGCTTATAAAAGTGTCACACCCATTAACGCACCATGCAGCATGACTGGCAAAATGTTTCAACTGTAAGTGTAATTTTTCCTTCCTTTGTGCTCCCACATCCTGTTACTAGTGTATTCCCTGTTGACGTAGGTATTACACGACATCCTGGGGGCAGAGCACGTAAAGGTCAACATGTATCAAAATATGCAGCTGGCCTCGCCCTTAATCAAATCAGTTACACAGTGGTGTCCTCTTCGGTGTGACGGAGGTGAGTTGGGTGGGGCGAGGGGTGGCGAATCTGCTGTTTTGCTTTATACAAACATTAGCGCATTGAGCAACATAAAGAATGTGCAACCAACATGGGCAGAATCGAACCTGTCTTCGACGAGTGAACACTTCGACCACTGAGCCATCCATCGCCACGCGATAGTATTTGCTAAGGATGAATCTGCTTACAAGCGTACACAGGGGCTGTCAGTTATCGGATCTGAACATACATGTGTAGTAAACTCGCAGTTGGGCTTCTGCAGCTCTTCAGTCGCTCCACGCCATCGAGAACATCGTCAGAACATTCCGATGACGCCTGGTACTTATTTTTACACCCTGTTCACTCTCAGAAGCTGAATCTTTAGACTCGGCGAACACGTAATCTCCAATCAGTTATGATTAGTCCGGATGAACGCAAGCCATTACTTTAGGGTAGTGTGGTTGAAAAGAAGTAATCTCAAATGAATTATAATTAGACCGGATGAACGCAAGCCATTACTTTAGGGTAGTGTGGTTGAGAAGAAGTAATCTCCAATGAATTATAATTAGTCCGGATGAACGCAAGCCATTACTTTAAAGTAGTGTGGTTGAAAAGAAGTAATCTCCAATGAATTATAATTAGACCGGATGAACGCAAGCCATAACTTTAGGGTAGTGTGGTTGAGAAGAAGTAATCTCCAATGAATTATAATTAGTCCGGATGAACGCAAGCCATTACTTTAAAGTAGTGTGGTTGAAAAGTAGTAATCTCCAATGAATTATAATTAGACCGGATGAACGCAAGCCATAACTTTAGGGTAGTGTGGTTGAGAAGAAGTAATCTCCAATGAATTATTATTAGTCCGGATGAACGCAAGTCATGACTAAGGATAGTCTAGTAGAGAAGCTGTCCTTGTTTAATGTGCTACAGTGACCTACGCATCCACTTTGAAGGCTCTTTGTCTTTTCACATCAATGTACGATTGACTTCAATCATTATCTACATTCGCTCTTGAGAAAACATTATATGGATTTGTGTTGACCAGAGGGTGGGATTCTTGTTATCCATCCTTCCCCACCTTCATATAGCAGAAATTCTCGTACCTTGTAAACTATGTTTGAAGTCTGTAGCCTGTTAAACCGCGGAAGTTACGATAGCCCTCCGATACCTTTGTGGAACGAGATGTGGAGGCCCTTCGTTGATACTACTGTCCCACATAATTGATCCCTGTCAGGTGGGCTGTATGATGGGTCTCTTAGTATTTAAACAAAATAAATCCATTACTCTCAAATGTCTTGAATGTTAGGCAATATCTGAAGCATCAGACATTCAGCACACGGGCGGAATGGAAGACATGAACGCTAACTTCACCTCCTCAAGTTTGACTGGTAAAGGATAAAGCGCAAGCCGTTTAAAGTGAGTGAGTGTGGCTCACGCCGCTTTAAGCAATATTCCAACAATATCACGGCGGGGGACACCAAAAATGGGTTCACACATTGTACCCATGTTTGGAATCAAACCAGACGAGCAAACGCTTTAACCACTGGGCTACCCCAACACCCCAAAGCAGTTTAGAACGCTGTCACATAAGCGACATAAACTTTGACAGTGACGTGCTTATCACGACGTGAAACAAACACCTCATCACTACCGCCTATACTCCTTATCGATGATACAATTAATAGCCCGAGCCAAATTGACACATGATAGGAATGTCTACATTTCCATGTGATGTATTTTTAGGGTAAAAGGTACATTTACTATTCTGATATTGATAAAAATAATTTCATTGGGGGTGATATTTATTTTGAACTTGTTCCTCGGCCACAAGGATCGGTTTTTTATTTCAGTTTCGTGCGTTGCTCGGTAAAAGGGGTTTACGTTGTCAGTGGTCGCGTGTTATAGGCGTGCGCGTAGCTGTTGTTTAACAGTTATACTATACCCATGTTCATGATTGTTGTCATCCCAGATATATGCATTATAGGCCTCGTTATAATTATGAGTATATTTAACATAGTTTGACAGTGTTGGTGTTCACATAATTGGTAACTGTTTCCCGTAGTTTTAGTTTATTAAATCAGTTGAAGTTCATATTAATTAAGACGAGTATTCCGGACACAATACATCATCATATTTTCAAACAGTAACATACGAATTCAACGTTTGGCTTATATTTATATATGCTGATGGAAATTCAACATTTGGCTTATATTTATATATGCTGATGGAAATTCAACGTTTGGCTAATATTGATATATGCTGATGGAAATTCAACGTTTGGCTAATATTTATACATGCTGATGGAAATTATTAAGGGCACACTTAGTTTTAGACACAATTAAATGATATGCTATCATGGGTTCCCAGTCTTGTCTACAAAATACGCATTGGAAACAATTGCACACAAATACATCTCAACATTTAATTCTGACATGTGTTGAATTTGTATGCGCGCTATTTCAAATGTACTGACAGTAAATATCATTTCCCTATATTTTTCATTGTTCCCTTATTCGTTTTTATCAGAATATATAATTGCTTTTTCAAGTAATCACTTTTATTAAAAATGTTAATGTTTGTATCCTAACTAGTGTCGCAACTGCACAAGACAATATCACTGTCTGAGTAACGATACTTGAGATTGAGATGACAAATGTGCAGAATATATATTGCTTTTTCAAGAGTTTCGTAGGGTTGTATATGCAGAATTGTACCTTCCGTGATTTATATATAGGATGATGACGAGTGTTGGTTTGATATATGTTTACAGTTAGAATGATTCTAACCCCTTCATATTCACATTTTACCTCTTAAACCTAATTTCCGTAATGAAGAATTCATGAAGATCAACATATTCCTCCCGCCTTATGTTGTGGTTGATATATAATTTCGCTAAAATTTTGAATAATGACCTATAGCTGTTTATTTGTTTGTAGTTTGGAGAACATGTTGTGCTCTCCTCTCTTTATTACGGTTGTAAGAGAGTATGGCGTGTGTCATTCTCCAGTAACTTCGACGTATTGAAATAAAGATTAACTTAATGCAATGTTTAGATAATTAGATAACGACATGTCAAGGCAGAAAGTCAAACAAATCGGTTTATTATTCATTAACCAGTGGTTATATACTGAACCAAATTAAAAACTTCATAATCCTAATATTTTAACATTTTGACCAGTTATCATTGTGGGCCCTTATTGTGTATTTAAACAGTAATGGGCACGCATTGTCTTCAGATAACACCCGTTTTTGTGCAGGTGAATCGATCAAAATCATGTGCACAGCACTATAGTGGCAAAAGTGGTTTTTCACGTGCAACTGGTCACGTGGCCATAATAATGCACGTGTTTTCAGCCATACTTGTTAGCAGTCATTAACAAAGAAAGGAAAAACACAAGAAAACAAAAGTCTTTACGGCCATTTGTCATGCCACGCCTTTCAAATGTGCAACGTGAACGTGCCATCGGCATGTTGCAGACGGGAACGTCCGTAGCTGAAGTCGCAAGGACGATGGGTTGTAGTCGACGGACTGTTTATGATTTACAGACGCGTCTACAGCAAACGGGTACCACCGCTGATCGCCCTCGGCCAGGTCGACCACGTGTGACGTCACATGCAGAGGATCGTCAGATTGTCTTACGTCACCTCCGTAACCGATTTTTGACGGCTACATCAACCAGAAATGAACTGTTTAGGGGTAGACTGAGTGCGCAAACTGTTCGAAACCGTCTGAGAACTGCTCACCTTCAAGCACGACGGCCATATTGCTGGCCGATTCTGACTCAATTACACAGACGTCAACGTCAATTGTGGGCACAGCGACACTTACGATGGACTCAGAGGAATTGGAATCAAGTCGTCTTCAGTGATGAATCCCGATTTAATCTTCGATTTGCTGATGGTAGGGCGAGGGTGTGGAGGCGCCGTCATGAACGTTACGCCCAGTGTAGTGTACAGGAAGTTGACAGATTTCGAGGCGGAAGTGTCATGGTGTGGGGTGCTTTCTGTGGCAATGCACGTTCCAGGCTTCTTGTCATCCGTGGCAACCTCAACACTACTGCTTTCCGCGACCAGGTACTGGCACCAGAACTTCTGCCTTTTATGGCAGCACATGGACCCGTTTTCATCTTATAACACGACAATGCCATACCCCACACAGCAATTTTGACAAGGAATTTCCTTCAGAAGGCGGGAGTCAACGTCATGGACTGGCCGTCAAGGTCTCCCGACCTCAATCCCATCGAACACGTCTGGGATGCTCTTGGCAGAGGCCTGCGCACTCTCCAGAACCAACCACAGAATTTGCAAGATCTTGGCCCCATTTTGCAGCAACAATGGCGTCGTCTTCCCAATCATGTGTTCACAAGCATCACAAGGTCCATTCGGAGGCGTTGTGTGGCAGTTGTCAACGCAAATGGTGGCCATACACGCTACTGAACTTGTGTGCCATCAGATTCTCGTGCTTGGGACTCATGATCTAAACTGTTGATGTTATTACCGAATACTGTAGGTGCTTGGAACAAATTATGGTTACCACCGTTAATTAAAATCCTTCTTTGGACATTAATGATTAAAAATTACCTTCTCTGATACATTTGTCCGTTGTATATCATATATGGGGTTACTTTTTAAAATGTGAAGTTTTTAATTTGACTCAGTATATATAACTGACCCGGAACTAGTGTCGCTTACTTACAAAATATTGATACCTAGATATAGTATCTTCTACGTAGATGTGATCAGTATCATCTACGTAGATGATACTTTCATCTACGTAGATGATATTGTTTTTAGACTGTGGCACTAATACGCTTTCACACAGAACAACCGCATTTACTTTGAATCTGTCCACATTCATCGCAGTACAATTGCAATTGTTTTGCAGCTGTCCACAATCATTGCAGTACTACCGCAAATATTCAGCATCTTCCCGCATTCATCGCAGTACTTCCGCAAATATTCTGCATCTCTCCGCATTCACCGCAGTACTTCCGCAAATATTCAGCATCTCCCCGCATTCATCGCAGTACTTCCGCAAATATTCAGAATCTCCCCGCATTCATCGCAGTACTTCCGCAAATAAGCTGCATCTCTCCGCATTCACCGCAGTACTTCCGCAAATGTTATGCAACTCTCCGCACAGTTGATGGCACGGATGACCCAGTAGTGTAAGGCGCCGCAGCTGTGCAGAGTTGTGTCCCGTTGGGGAGCCAGGAACCTATGACCGTGTGTTCCAATTCCGGTTCGCCCTGATTTGATAGCACGTGCTGGTTCTATTTACCAATGTGGTAAACGTTTAAGACCTGCATGACTGCGGGCTTTCCTCCCACATGAAGCTGACACACTGTGACATAACTGACATACTGTTAAAAGCGGCGTTGATCCCAACTCACTCACTCACTCACTCACTCACTCACTCACTCACTCACTCACTCACTCACTCACTCACTCACTCACTCACTCACTCACTCACTCACTCACTCACTCACTCACACACACACACTCATTACAGTACTACTATTACAGATCTGTGACGTTTACATTTCTGTTCCATGATAATGAAAATGTTTTTGCCGCTTTTATTTGATGAGCGGGAGCTACAGTGACGTATGTTAGTAGGAAGTTCCGGGTAGAAATTAGGCCTTCAACAACCAATGTTTTGCCGTAAGGGGCGACTACGCTCGTCGTAAGAGACGACTGACGGGACTTGGTGGTCAGGCTCGCTGACTTGGTTGATGCATGTCATCGTATCCCAATTGCGTAGGTCGTTGCTCATGATGTCAATCACTGGATTGTCTAGTACAGACTTGAGTATTTACAGACCGCCATCATGTAGTTGGAATATTGCTGTGTGCGGCGTTAATCAACAGGCAAACAAGCAGACCAGTGGGAGGGCGTAACGAAACTGCACAGTCCTCTTAATGCGTTGCAATATTCGCGCACTAAGAATTGACAACCTTCTTTTAAAGTAGAATTGATTCATTTCAAACAGGAACACGCATGTTGATAGTTATGTTATGTGTTTTGACAAAGCAAACCCCTGCGTATTCTCTTTGTATTTCTCTCTATATATCTCTTCATTTGTATTCACAAAAAGTAGAATGAGGGAGTTAGAAATGGCATTGATGGCGGACACCTTTCTAATGAGACGAAGATATACGAGGAGGTGGTGACAGATATTAGAACGTCGAGTAGGCATGTTGAAACACTGATGACATCTCCAGACATTGCATTTAACCATTGTTTGCCATTGATTTAATATCAATGTCGTTTCTTTGTTACCCTAATAGAATTTCATGAGGAAGTTTTAAACACAATTTTTGTTTGTTTTGCTCTTGGTGAACGTGTTTCTGTGGAGGTAAGAAAGATATAAAAATTGTAAACTGATACCATATCTGAATGAGGAAACTGTTGGGCATATGGTTTACAGAGATGCTGAAAACGTTATATAGAACAATGTAATGCTTGTTATGGATCACACACACACACACTCTCTCACTTCTTTCTTTCTCGCTCACTTTCTTACTCTCACCTCTCTCTCACGCTCACCTCTCTCATCTCCCTCATTCTCTCTCACATCTCTCACATCTCAACCATCTCACTCTCTCCTCTCTCACTCTCACCACTCTCTCTCACCTCTCTCTCACTTCTCTCTTTCTCGCTCACCTCTCTTTCTTACTCTCATCTCTCTCTCTCATCTCCATCATCTCTCGCATCCCCATCTCTCTCTCACTCTCACCACTCTCTCTCACCACTCTCTTTCTCGTTCACCTCTTTCTCTCACGCTCACCTCTCTCATCTGCCTCATTCTCTCCCACCTCTCTCTCTTACTCTCAGCTCTCTCATCCCATCTAACTCTCACCTCTCTCCCTCTCACCACTCTCTCTCCCTCTCACCTCTCTCTCACTTCTCTCTTTCTCGCTCACTTTCTTAATCTCACCTCTCTCTCACGCTCACCTCTCTCATCTTCCTCATTCTCTCTCACATCTGTCTCCTTTCTCTCTTACTCTCACCTCTCTCATCTCCCTCCTCTCTCTTTCTCGCTCATTTCTCTCATACTCTCACTTCCCTCTCTCTCTCTCACTTCTCTCTTTCTCGCTCACCTCTCTCTCTTACTCTCACCCCTCTCTCTCTCACCTCTCTCACTCTCACCACTCTCTCACTTCTCTCTTTCTCGCTCAACTCTTTCTCTCACGCTTACCTCTCTCATCTGCCTCATTCTCTCCCACCTCTCTCTCTTACTCTCAGCTCTCTCATCCCATCTCACTCTCACCTCTCTCAATCTCACCACTCTCTCTCCCTCTCACCTCTCTCTCACTTCTCTCTTTCTCGCTCACTTTCTTAATCTAACCTCTCTCTCTCACCTCTTTCTCTCACCTCTCTCTTTCTCGCTCACTTCTTTCTCTCATGCTAACCTCTCTCATCTCCCTCATTCTCACCTCTCTCTGTTACTCTCACCTCTCTCATCTCCTCCTCTCTCGCATCTCTCTCACCTCTTTCTCTCACGCTCACCTCTCTCATCTCCCTCATTCTCTCTCACATCTCTCACCTCTCTCTCGCCTCTCTCTTACCTCCCTCTCACTTCTCTCTTTCTCGCTCAACTCTCTTTCTTAGTCTCACCTCTCTCTCTCATCTCCATCATCTCTCGCGTCCCCATCTCTCTCGCACTCTCACCACTCTCTCTCACCACTCTCTTTCTCGTTCACCTCTTTCTCTCACGCTCACCTCTCTCATCTCCCTCATTCTCTCTCACCTCTCTCTCTTACTCTCAGCTCTCCCATCCCATCTCACTCTCACCTCACTCACTCTCACCACTCTCTCTCCCTCTCACCTCTCTCTCACTTCTCTCTTTCTCGCTCACTTTCTTACTCTCACCTCTCTCTCACGCTCACCTCTCTCATCTTCCTCATTCTCTCTCACATCTCTCTCCTTTCTCTCTTACTCTCACCTCTCTCATCTCCCTCCTCGCTCTTTCTCGCTCATTTCTCTTTCTTACTCTCACTTCTCTCTCTCTCCCTCTCTCTCACTTCTCTCTTTCTCGCTCACCTCCCTCTCTTACTCTCACCCCCTCTCACTCTCACCTCTCTCACTCTCACCACTCTCTCACTTCTCTCTCTCTCGCTCAACTCTTTCTCTCACGCTTACCTCTCTCATCTCCCTCATTTTCTCTCACCTCTCTCTCCTACTCTCACCTCTCTCATCCCATCTCACTCTCACCTCTCTCACTCTCACCACTCTCTCTCCCTCTCACCTCTCTCTCACTTCTCTCTTTCTCGCTCACTTTAATACTCTCACCTCTCTCTCTCACCACTTTCTCTCACCTCTCTCTTTCTCGCTCACTTCTTTTTCTCATGCTAACCTCTCTCATCTCCCTCATTCTCACCTCTGTTACTCTCACCTCTCTCATCTCCTCCTCTCTCGCATCTGTCTCACCTCTTTCACTCACGCTCACCTCTCTCATCTCCCTCATTCTCTCTCACATCTCTCACTTCTCTCTCGCCTCTCTCTTACCTCCCTCTCACGCTCACCTCTCTCAACTCCCTCATTCTCTCTCACATCTATCGCCTCTCTCTTACCTCCCTCTCACGCTCACCTCTTTCATCTCCCTCACTCTCTCTCACCTCTCTCTCTGTCTTACTCTCAGCTCTCTGATCCCATCTCACTCTCACCTCACTCACTCTCACCACTCTCTCTCCCTCTCACCTTCTCGCTCACTTTCTTACTCTCACCTCTCTCTCTCACCACTTTCTCTCACCTCTCTCTTTCTCGCTCACTTCTTACTCTCATGCTAACCTCTCTCATCTCCCTCATTCTCACCTCTCTCTGTTACTCTCACCTCTCTCATCTCCTCTCTCGCATCTCTCTCACCTCTTTCTCTCACGCTCACCTCTCTCATCTCCCTCATTCTCTCTCACATCTCTCACCTCTCTCTCGCCTCTCTCTTACCTCCCTCTCACGCTCACCTCTCCTATCTCCCTCATTCTCTCTCACATCTCACATCTCTCACCTCTCTCTCGCCTCTTTCTTACCTCCCTCTCACGCTCACAACTCTCATCTCCCTCATTCTCTCTTACATCTCTCACCTCTCTCTCGCTTCTCTCTTACCTCTCTCTCACGCTCACCTCTCTCATCTCCCTCATTCTCTCTCACATCCCTCACCTTTCTCTCTTACTCTCACCTCTCTCATCTCCCTCCTCTCTCTTTCTCGCTCACTTCTCTCTCTTTTTCTCACTTCTCTCTCTCTTCCTCTCTCTCACTTCTCTCTTTCCCGCTCACCTCTCTCTCTTACTCTCACCCCCTCTCACTCTCACCTCTCTCTCACTTCTCTCTTTCTCGCACACCTCTTTCACTCACGCTCACCTCTCTCATCTCCCTCATTCTCTCTCACATCTCACCTCTCTCACTCTCATCACTCTCTCTCTCACCTCGCTCTCACTTCTCTCTTTCTCGCTCACCTCTCTATCTTACTCTCACCTCTCTCTCTCATCCCCATATCTCTCTCACTTTCAACTCTCTCTCTCACCACTCTCTCTCTATCTCACCTCTCCCTCATCCCTCTCTCTTACCCACACCTCTGTCATCCCATCTAACTCTCACCTCTCTCACTCTCACCACTCTCTCTCACCTCTCTCTCACTTCTCTCTTTCTCGCTCACCTCTCTTTCTTACTCTCACCTCTCTCTCTCATCTCCATCATCTCTCGCATCCCCATCTCTCTCTCACTCTCACCACTCTCTCTCACCACTCTCTTTCTCGCTCACCTCTTTCTCTCACGCTCACCTCTCTCATCTCCCTCATTCTCTCTCACCTCTCTGTCTTACTCTCACCTCTTTCATCTCCCTCCTCTCTCGCATCTCTCTCACCTCTTTCTCTCACGCTCACCTCTCTCATCCCCCTTATCTCTCCTCTCTCTCTCTTACTCTCACCTCTCTCATCTTCCTCCTCTCTCGCATCTCTCTCACCTCTTTCTCTCACGCTCACCTCTCTCATCTCCCTCCTCTCTCTCCTCTCTCTCTTACTCTCAACTCTCTCATCTTCCTCCTCTCTCGCATCTCTCTCACCTCTTTCTCTCACGCTCACCTCTCTCATCTCCCTTATCTCTCCTCTCTCTCTCTCACTCTCACCTCTCTCATCTCCTTATCTCTCCTCTCTCTCTTACTCTCACCTCTCTCATCTCCCTCCTCTCTCTCCTCTCTCTCTCACGCACACCTCTCTCGCCTCCTTCATTCTCTCTCACCTCTCTCTCCTCTCTCTCTTACTCTCATCTCTCTCATCTTCCTCCTCTCTCGCATCTCTCTTACCTCCCTCTCACGCCCACCTCTCTCATCTCCCTCATTTTCTCTCACCTCTCTCTCCTTTCTCTCTTACTCTCACCTCTCTCATCTCCCTCCTCTCTCTCCTCTCTCTCTCACGCACACCTCTCTCGCCTCCTTCATTCTCTCTCACCTCTCTCTCCTCTCTCTCTTACTCTCATCTCTCTCATCTTCCTCCTCTCTCGCATCTCTCTTACCTCCCTCTCACGCCCACCTCTCTCATCTCCCTCATTTTCTCTCACCTCTCTCTCCTCTCTCTCTTACTCTCATCTCTCTCATCTTCCTCCTCTCTCGCATCTCTCTTACCTCCCTCTCACGCCCACCTCTCTCATCTCCCTCATTTTCTCTCACCTCTCTCTCCTTTCTCTCTTACTCTCACCTCTCTCATCTCCCTCGTCTCTCTCCTCTTTCTCTCACGCTCACCTCTCTCATCTCCCCTTTCTCTCTCACCTCCTTTTCCTCTCTCTCTCTTACTCTCACCTCTCTCATCTCCCTACTCTTTATCATCCCCTCCTCTCTCGCATCTCTCTCTTACTCTCACCTCTCTCACCTCTCTTAATCTCCCTCCTCTCTCGCATCTCTCTCATACTCTCACCTCTCTCATCTCCCTCCTCTCTCGAGTCTCTGTCACCTCTTTCTCTTATTCTCACCTCTCTCATCTCCCTCCTCTCTCGCATCTCTCTCTTACTCTAAACCTCTCTCATCTCCCTCCTCTATCACCTCTTTCTCTCACGCTCACCTCTCACATCTCCTTCATTCTGTCTCACCTCTCTCATCTCCTCATTCTCTCTCACCTCTCTCTCCTCTCTCTTACTCTCACCTCTCTCATCTCTCTTCTCTCTCGCATCTCTCTCACCTCTTTTTCTCACGCTCACCTCTCTCATCTCCCTCATTTTCTCTCACATCTCTCTCCTCTCTCTCTTACTCTCACCTCTCTCATCTCCCTCCTCTCTCGTATCTCTCTCACCTATGTCTCTCACGCTCACCTCTCTCACCTCCCCTTTCTCTCTCACCTCCCTCTCCTCTCTCTCTTACTCTCACCTCTCTCATCTCCCTCCTCTTTCTCATCTCCCTCCTCTCTCCCATCTCTCTCTTACTCTCACCTCTCTCACCTCTCTTAATCTCCCTCCTCTCTCGCATCTCTCTCATACTCTCACCTCTCTCATCTCCCACCTCTCTCGAGTCTCTCTCACCTCTTTCTCTTACTCTAAACCTCTCTCATCTCCCTCCTCTCTCGCATCTTTCTCTTACTCTCACCTCTCTCATCTCCCTCACCTCTCTCTCCTCTCTCTCTTACTCTCACCTCTCACATCTCCCTCCTCTCTCGCATCTCTCTCACCTCTTTCTCTTACTTTCACCTTTCTCATCTCCCTCATTCTCTCTCACATCTCTCACCTCTCTCTCGCCTATCTCTCTTACCTCCCTCTCACTCGAATCTCTCTCTTACTCTCACTTCTCTCATCTCCCTCATCTCTCGCATCCCTATCTCTCTCACCTCTCTCACCTTTCTCTCGCCTCTCTATCACTTCTCTCTCTCATTCTCTCCCACTCGCTTTCTCTCACTCCATCTCACGTCTCTCTCACCTCTCTCGCTCACTTCTATGAATTCTTCAAATAACGCATGTTAGCAAGTTCAGGGAAGATATGTGGTTGTTGTCGTCGCTATTGGGATGTGGGTAGTCCAGGGGTTATCTGAAGTCTCGGGTTCGATTCCTTCCATGGATAAAATGACATAGATTAATATTCTTACTCACTCAAATTATTGAAAATCTTATTTGGTGACGTAAATAGTGAGTGAGTTTGGTTAAACGCCGCTTTGACCACGGCTTATGTTGTGAATAAACTAGAAACAAAATCAGGGTGATCGTTCCCACGATCATATCACTAATTATACAGAACTAATTTCATATAGTACCTGCAGGTATATATCATGCAATGTAAAACCAAAAACAATATTCAACCGGACATTGCATATAGGGTGTAACAAAAGCGTTTACTATTTCAGCATCTCATGGTGATCGGCAGTCGGTGGTTCGTGTGTCCCGAAGTCCGCCTACAGCGTCAGATACCGGGTTGTTTCAGGATGTTAATTTCACGATTTTTTAGTGAACTAAAACGTGTTCAGAAGACAAAAGAGAATAATATGACACTGTACAGAAATACGCTATTCTACACAGGTAGAGCTTTCCTGTCAACACATCCTGCTTGTTGTCCAGCGATATTGTATCATGGCATTTAGTTGTAGATACTGGGCGTGGCATGGCTACAGGCAACCAAGGCAATGTCACTGTTATTATTTATATGATTCAATTACTGCACAAGGACGCAATGAACTCTTCTAGGCGTTTTTGCCCCGATGGTTCTGTGCGACAGTGGTTGGTCGCAGTTAGTTAATCAGTTAATCTGTTGGTTAGTTAATCAATCAGGAAGGTGAGTGAGGGACGGAAGGAGCGGCGTGTCAGTTTGATGTGGGGAGGAAAGCTTAAAGTGTTGCAAGTCTCAGAAGTATAAAAATTTGATGAAACCCACGAGCACAGACACGGTTCTGAGAATCCAATGATCATAATCAGGGCGAATCTGGGATTCGAACCCACGACCATTGAATCATGACATGCCTAAGGAGAGCAACTCTGAGTGAGTGAGTGAGTGAGTCAGTCAGTCAGTGAGTCAGTCACTCAGTCACTCAGTCAGTCACTCAGTCAGTCAGTCAGTCAGTCAGTCAGTCACTCGGTCAGTCACTCAGTCACAACAATAGGACGTGAATTTCGTCGCTATATAAACAAAACACAGAATGCACATTCTTTTCGCGAACACCTTGAGTCATCACTGAATGAGTGGTCCATACATATAATTTTCACAGCTATTTGGCCCAGATTGAATCTGTTTCGGTGGATAATGTAGACTGGTTATGCTCTTGCATTGACAATATATATTTCAAGTTTGGTTAGTTTTCTTCACCTCCCGGTGTCAGTGGGTAAGTGGGTAAGGAGTTCGAAATCTTATGACCCAATTACGAACGTTATGAAAAGGGTTTTGTCGCCTGACACAAGAATGGAGTCTTCTTGAACATTTTGTTATAGATCCATACTGAGATGGGAACACAGACAATCAGCCAGGCCACACATTGAAATGTATGTATCCGTATTTAAGTCAGCTCTTAGCACAAGCGAGAGGTAGCTGGGGAATACCCAGGGGGGATGTTTGGAGGTAAGGAATTCATCAATCCTCCAAACTCTAGTAAAGCAATAAATAAGCTGAGTGAACACCTCCAACAATAGGTGGAACTGTAACCCCCTCATTTCACATCATCAACTACCTGACAACAATCAGCAGTACATCGAAATGCATTAGTGATTCCATCTACGAACAAGACGTAATAATACGCATTGCGTACGCCTACTGCTCATTAGCGCTTGACCTAACACTCACAACCTGTTGCTGTCAGGGTCGATGGTACTAAAACTACGGGAGATTGGAAAACGTCGGCTCTCTTACGGTAGAGTTCTGAGCTGTGTCTTGCTGCGTTAGCGGTCATCGGACCAGGGGTAGCGTTAGAAGTCGCCACTAAAAGTTTCAACTGGATTTGAAAGTTGTATCTACCCAGGGGGCTAGGAAGGGATACTCCCTAAACTGTGAGCCATCCATGCGTAGAGCCGTGGGAAAGGGTTGAATTAATTGCATCTTCGGTGATAGAGGGGTTTAAAACATCGCCGATAAGATGGTATGGGGAGAGGGCTGAAGAGCAATTATGGCGAGTTTGGAATAAGTCACAAAGGGTAGCGGTGGCCTTCGTTAAGTGTTTTTATATGTGGGGATGGGGAGAGATGAGAGGGCGAGGGACCTGGCTGAAGGGGTGGTCGGTTGTTAACCCTGTGTTATCTTTAATCAACTAACAGGATTAGAGGAGTCACTTTGATTCTGCATGGTTAAACTCCATCTAATTGATTTTAATAGCTGAAGAAAGATATGTTTATGGTAGTGAAAAGCATAGGAAACAAGCTGATAATTACCAATTTTTATGAACAAATACATGATCATCATAAAATATATTTCTGTTTCGGTCGCTTTAATATATATATATTCTTGCTTTGGTTGAAAAATTATGATTTGTAAAAAAAAGTGTTATCTCTTAGGAATTTTAGAAATATATAGATAAGAATGTAAAATAAATATTTTGTGAAAGGCTATACACAGGCTATGAATGTTATGCAGACAATCACGGCCCAGACATATCCCAACAGGGCTAATAACGCCAGGATAATTCCACATAATGATTTCCCTAATATGATCAGTTCTACTTAGTATCTCATATGTCAGTTAAAAGGGCGGAACATGTCGAAATTTAAGAAAATCACCATCCCATCTAATTTGATGTCAGCCGAGAGGTTTTCGCTCGGACTTTCCAGATAAAAGAGACATTTACTTTCATTTTCTTTGAAGATTTTGTATGTTAGGCAGGTATATTAGTCTATCTCTCTGATGGGGGTCGGGGCAAGTGGGCTAAGCAGGCTATTTAACTCCTTGGGGGTGGGGAATACGGCAGGGTGAGTCACCCACATGGACTCGGTACCTACAAGTGCAGTGATCTGGGTCAAGGGATTAGAATAACCATGCAGTGGGTAGTGCAAGAAGCATATCATTATCTACGCTGAGGCCAGGCTTACTTGTTTATTAGTGACCGGGACTTTCATATTGGTGTGGGAACATGTGTTTACTGATGTTAAATTATAGGGCCTTACAGGTGTGATGTGTAAACTCGGTCACTCTTTATATTGGACAATTTTGTATATATCACACTAATATGTAGTTTGTGTTGGTATTTTGGATACTGTTTTATTGTATTTCCAGCAGTCCTATACGCTTGAGGTATATTTGAATTTAGTTGTTTGACATACTATTGGCAGTTCGATCTTGCTCTACTGATATTGATTTTTGATACTATGGGACATTTGTAGTTCGATCTTGCTCTTTTCACATTAATGATTGACACATTAGGATATTTGTATTTCGATCATGTTTCATTCACATTAAGGACTGACACGCTAGGATATTTGTTGTTCGATCTTGCTCTACTGACATTAATGATTGACACTGTACGATATTTGAAGTTCGATCTTGCTCTATTAGTATTAATGATTGACACATTAGGATATTTGTTGTTCGATCTTGCTCTATTAATGTTATTGATTGACACTGTACGATATTTGTAGTTCGATCTTGCTCTACTGACATTATTGATTGACACTGTACGATATTTGACGTTGGATCGTGCTCTATTAATGTTAATGATTGACACGTTAGGATATTTGTAGTCCGATCTTGTTCCATTCACATTAAGGACTGACACGTTAGGATATTTATAGTTTCATCTGGCTCTATTCACATTAATGATTGCCATAGTACGATATTCGTCGTTCGATCTTGCTCTATTAACATTAATGCTTGACAGCTGAAGACATTGCTCTTTACCGATCACTGTTTGACACATAAAGAGATTGGGTGTTCGATCTTGCTCTATTCTCAATTCGATTTGGAATTTTATTTCGCTCTTGGATTTTTTCTAGTCACATTAAGACGGGGGACACATAGAATCTGCTTCACAGTATCTAAGTAGGGAACAGAACCCGGATTTTGGACGTGACGTCCAAATGCCTTAACTACAAGGCCTTCCGATTATTATCACGACAATAGACGTGTAATGTTCAAGACTAGAGCATAATTCTTACACATTTGGGTCTTTTTCCGTGTCTTGCACCTGTATGATGATGGATAAATGTGTGTTTTGCGTCAGAATGAAGACGTCGCAATGTGAATCTTGCACTGTTCCTGTATGAAGACGTCCCAATGTGAATCTTGAGCCTGTATGAAGACGGCGCAATGTGAATCTCGAGCCTGTTCCTTTGATAATCATAGTGCGTGTATGTACCGACACTGTTTGGGTAAAGTGTCGCACCAATACTCCCAGGGGACGTTTTCTTTTCTTCCTATTCTTGAAGACAATGCCTCCAATATGGGTGTGGCGGTACGAGATGCTCGTTTCAGTTTTAGCATCACGATTATTTATTTACGCCGGAAACTTAATAATATTTTGATCTTAGAGGCTGTCCAACTCAAGGCACTCACACTTCTAGGTGTCGCCGTAATGTGTATCATGTTCTCTTAACGCGGATGTGGCGGAACGCGTTGCTCGTTTTAGTTACATGCTTCGGGTTTCTCAGTCACAGCCTTTTGTACGATATGTCATGATTACAAAACTGCAGAAAAACGTCTTCTTATTGTTTAAAATATATCCGTGGAGACATGTACACGATTCTACCTTGAAACGGATGAAACCCTCTGGTCCAGATGTTTCTATTGAAGACCGAACGTTATATTAACCTTGGAGGTCGTCTAACGCATTGCCATGGTAATTATGTAATCATGACAAGGCATTACAATATCAAAAACACCTGCAGCTCAGTTACCTACAGGACAAAGATAGATACAGGTGCTTTCTTTTCTCGTCGTATTTCTTATACCATTCGCCTATAAAGTTACAATATGGGATGAACGTATTACTAGAATGCATTAGTTGTGTCAAACTGCTAGTTATTTCACATAACATTGTATCAGAAACTGTACGACTCACTAGGAGTCATTTATTTTACGCCCGTCTCATAGGTTTGGTTAAGCCAAACATGCCATCAGTACACAGGAATGCCACTTTGACAGATTAATAGCTGTATGAAAGAATCAGGTGGTCCTAAACTGTTTTTAATTGAATACATTTACAGTGAAACCTCGTTGACTCGAAATGCTGGGATCCATCGAAAAATGTCGAGATAGCCGTGGTTCGAAACAGGCGGGTTTTTACACTATTAAACCAATGTGCTGACACGGATTGTGACGAGATCTTAACGTTACCTTCGTTTTAATGAAATATCGACATTATGGAATATTGTTGGAAAATTTTATATCAGGTAAATTTGAATGCATGCCATAGCACACACATAAAGAATAATTTACCAAATACACTTGATATATTCCATGTACAGTACTGCTCACAACTTTCTTACCGCGATATAGGACTAGAATCGACAAGTTTGGAATAACTGCAGTTAATTTGTGGATTTAACTCGACAAGTTTGTGGAATAACTGCAGTACATTTGCGGAATTAACTCGACAAGTTTGTGGAATTAGCGCAGTACATTTGCGGAATTAACTCGGCAAGTTTGTGGAATTAGCGCAGTACATTTGCGGAATTAACTCGACAAGTTTGTGGAATCAGCGCAGTTAATTTGTGGAATTAATGCGGTACGTTTGCGGAGTTAAAATAATAGATTTCCAAAACTGCCATGGTAACAGAGAAACAAGATATATGGATTTCAACTTGCTGTAGTTTTTATCATGTATACCCCAAACAGCTTGCATCAATTTCGATAACATACACCATTGAAGCATGGTTTGAAAGTCATGTAGATGTGAGAACGAGCATTCACAAATTGATATACAATTTCATTAAGCTTCCAGTTACACTGTGTTTGTATAGTGTAATACCCATGACTATCTGCCAAGCAGGGCGCGAGATACACTTTTGTGTTCTTTGGTCTGTTACAACAATACCTTCGACTTTGGCGGTGAGAAAGCCTACAAGTTTACTACAAAAGAAACCTAAAAACATTTTCCAAAATATATTTTCTAAAAACTAGATGTATAAACATCTACAAAATGACCAACGTGTCAGTGGTAACAATAGCAAATTGAAAAATTACATTATATATCAAACAGGAAATTAGCTTGGATTCTATCAGTTACTATTCCACTTAACACTACAAGCTTGAGGTAGTTCCCTGATTACTGATGCCGCCCCATCAAAGGGCGATAACACATCTCCAACAAAGCAATATGAAATGTAAACCAGTTATATTAAAGCTTCAAGTTACCGTGACGGCTGAAAGGTGTGTTATCGGCATTGAAATCAGCTGATTGCAGAGTGATTGTAACATTAAAGCAAATCAATATCTGGAGATGATGCTATTAGATTGCTATCATTCATAAAGGTTCAAATATGACAAACTTTCTCGGAATTTCGTTTGATGTTCCGATGGAAATCTTTGCCTTTTGAGGTTCCTATGTGAGGAGACAGAGAATCACACGCATTTCAAAGTGTACGCAGGTCTGCCTAGCACCTTTATAGATCACCGAGGATGTACACCTGTTCATTTCTGTAGCATCTTCAAATGTACATGTATATCTTTAATATAACGCACATGCTGAAAACATCCACGTGTTCCAAATAATTCGTGGTCCAATGGTAGAGCGTCTGTCCGGAGAACGAAAGGTCAGGGCTTCGATCCCTACCAAAAGAGGTTATAGATGGTGCTATTCGGCATTAAGGGGCTAACAGAGGCATTGGGTACGTAATTAACCATTTCCGATTATCTCCCTTCCCACGAATACCTACATGAAATATATGCCCGTACCTTTTCTGAAAATGTCCAAATAGTCCAAACATTTACGTTTCATTACGTATTTATGAAATATAATTTCTTCATTCATTAGGCTTTCGTAATGTGGTCCAGTATAACGAAAATGCATGTGTCCTGTTTAATGGGGTATACCAGATAGTCAATTCAAATTGTCGACACACGTGTTCCAGAGCAATAGAATACTAAGGGCAGGTGACATATAAAAAAATACCAATTATTATTGAACCCGAGGGTGTTGCAAATGTTCAAATTGTGTCTTTGAAGAGTGACATTACACATAATTATGTTTTTTTATTACGCATATTCGCGGTATTTATTTACCCCAATAACAATATAAATTTGAATACATAACCATAAGTCCCTTATCATTGTAATTATGGTTTTACATAAGCTGTAAGGAATTGTCTCATACACGTACAATTTACCTTTATGGGCAAGATGAATCGCCTTATATCAGATAAATCCTGAAACTATTACAGCCAAGGGCGAAATTTATCATGACAAAATCCAAACAAATATACAACTATAAAAAGTATATTCATTGTATATTCAGAAACCACAATGACAGAAATGTTTCAAGTGTATCTGTGCCCATAAAATATAATCAATTTACCTGGACGAGACTTGTACAAGATCTTATAAATAATACACAAGTAAGTATACAGCCTCGCCGTACCCTAATCTCAACTCGCATCACAACATCTTAACATTTTCGGCATATGGTTCTTTTATGAAGAGTCTCGAGTGTGGTAATATTCAGAGCAGAGGCCCTTAAACCCAAAGATTGTATCGTAAAGGACTTGTTGTATTTCATGCTTTTAACTGTTGCATTGAAGATATGCCTGAGGCAAGCCCTCGCCTTCACGTTTGAAGACTTCGCAGGTATGTTAAACGACTTAAACTGCTACTTCATAGCGTACACCGTGTTAACTCTATTAAGCGCAGTTTAAGTGTCTCAGTGCTTTTTTTCCGAGACAGTACCCTTTTCCACACTGACGATCAAAATCGGCCGATTTTTCCAGGATATGAGAGCAACTTTATGATATTCCATCAACAATAGACTCAGCTTTGATGTACGGAGTCGACTGGATGGAACTGATACCATCAGCACCCGACGGCTAAACACCATGGCTATGGATTACTACAACACTGGGAACAAATTTGTCGTGCCCTAACTAAATGGCTTTTTGCGCACTGCTATTGAGATACCAATCTGAACCTTGGAGAAGAGACCTTTTACATGCCGCTTGTATGAATAGCTATGAAATGATGGCATTTTTGTCAGAACTCACCTGCGAAGATGGTAATCTAGCAAACAAATTGGCTCACTCCTTCACACAGACTCTACAACGATACCATACTAAAGCTTGTGCCATGTATTCGATTCTTCTTTCCATTTGCCAGACTTTATAATTCAAGTTTACCAACTTTGAGAGTCTTGAGTACAAGGTGATCTATTGATAGCTTGTTTCTCCACTGGTACTTTCACGCTCTTGGCTGTCAATCGCGGGGAACTAGGTGCAGATTTTATCATATTTCTTAAATCCGTGATTGTAAACGGGACCAACGCCCTTAAAAACGGAGGCGGAAATCTTAAATGATATAATATGCATACTTTCAATGAAATCATAAACCCAAACACAAACGGGCATTAGAGAATAACATGCTCGATACAAACTTACAAACAAAGAAATGAATGATAATATAAATGTATTATCGATAATATATTACTTTAACTTTTATTTCATGTTGTATTTTATTGTAATCTTTTTAAAATGTGTTTCTTGGATAACTTTCGTTTGAATAGAATACGATTAACCCTTAAACAAAGTGCAAGTATTGTGAAACCAGCTGCACCCATCCAAGATACCATCAGTTAGGGGTAACACTGTCAATAGTTACACTTCGATCCGTCATGTGCTACGATCGAACAAAGTGGAAGTTATATTATATTACCATATTGAAACCCACAGTCGTTCCTACGTCGCCACATTGAGAGCTTCACGTCAGGGTCGTGACCTTATTAACATAATCGTGATGCCCCCTATCAAAACTGTACCTCTTCGACGCCATCTTGGTTATCAGCAGTAAATAAAAGAACTTTGTTGAATGGCTGATGGTGGGTATCAATCGTTTGACGGGTCAGGCTTTAGAGTAACGCTGTTTGCTTTCACATAAGTGTTTGTCTTAAAGGATTGGGTAAAGCATAGGACACAATGCACACAAACAATAGAATCTAGGGTGAAGTAAGGTTTATGCATACAGGATTACAACAACTCGACAACATGTCAAGACTTTCGGATGCAATTGTAAAGAAGTGTGTATTAGAATGGTTAGCTATATGAAACCATTTGAGAAGTGGCTCACAAACGATATTTTCAAATTTATATTCTCATCTATATTTATGATCACTGTACTATGTATATTATTCATATTGTTGAAATATTGTTATAACTTATTTTAATTTAGTTTCGGTTGGTTCAGACATATTTGTCTATCCTTGTTTTGTTTCTTTTCCATCAATTGGTTGTCTGTTTTTTTCACAAGCCGCCGAATGGCCTGAGTACTGCTGTGCGGTGTCAGGCAACATACAAAGTCTTATTTGTTTATGCAAATTGTTTGAGTGGCGGTGATACCGGTATGACAGGATATGCTTACATCTTTCACAAAAACCTGGTGTCATCACATATTTTCAGTGATCCATTCATATAATTGTCGTCGCAATTTTGCCTTTTACGCTTTCGGCGGATAATCGAGACTCTGACTTAATTTGCCACGACGTTCGAGAAGATATGAGAGATATCACGTAAAGCTAGTTTTCCGCTACCACTTTAAACGTGTCTTTATCTTCCATATAAATGTTAAAGAAATGTTTTCCGTGAAACAGCAGAGCTAACATTTTAGTTTTAATAAAATTATCTGAATAAAGAACCAGCGATGTGCATTTGTCTATTGTGACACTCTTTGTTTGCTTGTCCGTGACAATGCTCATCTTTAAGGTTTGCTGCTGGTAGATACTAAACTACAGTATACATATACACACGGGCGCGCGCACACATACCTATGCACCACCCACACACCGGCGGACAATGGTGCTATCGGATTTATAAGTTTGCTTGCATGTAGAAGGAGGTAATGCGGCTTTTATTATTGGGGTTACGGATGCGACTCTATATTAAGTTTTGCGTAAATAATATCCTCCTACAAAGCGTAGTCTTGTATCAACGTGTCTGTGAACAAATGGCAGGTTTTCAAACAGTATTCTGAAGTTAATATTAGATCAATTTGATAATGACGTGCTTATGATATTGTCGGAATCATACAATGAAGTCTACTTTTAGAAGAATTATTTTTTGTGGCTATGGAAAGCGTTTTGTCGCTTTTCTTTATTCATAAACACGTGCTTAAGACATAGTCGGAATCGTACAATAGACTATGCTAAAAGCAGATTTATTTTGGCTATGGAAAGCGTTTTGTCGCTATTCTTTAACTCATAAACACGTGCTTATGACATTGTCGGGATCGTACAATAGACTCTGCTTTTAGCAGATTTCTTTTGGTTATAGAAAGCGTTTTGTCTCTTTTCTTTAATTCATAAACATATGCTTATGACAAAGTCGGGATCGTACAATAGACTCTGCTTTTAGCAGATTTCTTTTGTAGCTATGGAAAGCGTTTTGTCGGGTTTTTTAAATTCATAAACATATGTTTATAATATAGTCGGAATCGTACAATGGACTCTGCTTTTAGCAGAGATTTAGGATTATGAAAAGGACTTTGTCGCTTTTATGTTTTTTTGCGATCACGAACCTTTATTGTTATTTCGAATACCGCCCGGTTTTGAAAACGTAACATCCACAATAAGGTATGCAAACCTGTTTGCGCGACATGACTGTGTGAGTATATTAACGCCAAAGTAAGCATTCCTGCTATGTGACTGTTACATGTAAGTAAATAAAGCGACAAACACATTTCATAATCATAAGATATCTCTACTGAAAGCTGAGTACCTTATACTATCCCGATTATATCATAAGCATACGTAACATACAGTCATGATGCCACATGTTCGCAAAAATACCAGCGTATCCTACACCAACGGTGGCGCCGGTTACAAAGACATGCAAAGGCAAGTCAATAGTTCACGTAAAACACTCTAAACAGGATATCGAACATCAGATTTGTCACTGATGAGTCACATTTGGAAGTGTCCTCAACTATAAAACATTTTGAAATCTTTGCTGAGGCCTTGAATATCGTAACCCTGATCAAACAGCTTTTGAGCAACAGTCGTATGACGCTCTTGGAAATCGTGGTCAAAAGACAACATGTAATCTGGGCCAGGACCAGGGTCCATCCAATCAGGTCACCATGACACACGATCAGCCAGGTGAAAGGACTTAGGGCCGTTCCATAAAATAAAGCGATGTTAGTGCTACGACTGTCGTAAGTCAATGTTAAAGTATAGGAATTTATGGAGAACGGGCCCCAGACCACCTGACCCTAGTCTCTTAGCATGAGGTTCTTGGAACCCCTTGGCCTCTGAATGCCCAGAATGGACGTCATGACAGCAGTGCCATCTTGCTACTGACACACCCACGGACACACCCATTGACACACCCACTGTATGTGTCTATGGGTGTGAAATGTTCTGATATTTATATGTTACGAATTAAATACAAAACTAGATTGTAATTTGATATTCTAACAAACACACCTTCGCATCCTATCGGGAAGTGTTCCTGAAGTACAAGAAAATCCGGTAACAAATTCAATATCACACTAACGTATGCAGCATAGTTTATGACATTATTTAACATGGGACATTATTTGTGTGGTAATAGAATTTCTTCTGGCCCGATATTTGTGATTACATCGTGTTTACGAGAAGGAAGTGTCATAAACGTGGATCCCGTATGAAGAAACATAAACAGCAACAGGTGCTTGTGAATGTGATAATATACTAGGATGTTGTCAACCGATTGTATCAGTTGTACTTGAATTATTTATATCTATTTTCCTGTTGATTTTCCTCTCCCAATTATCAAGACACTCTCGTGTCAGGAAAACTTGGAGGTTTTAGCTCGCAGCAAAATAAATAAATAATGTTGTCAAATTTCATGAATATTTAATGAGACGGCTTACTCGGTACGCCATTGCGATAACAAAATTATTCCTTTAAAAAATATATATAACGTCCGGCGATTTTGTAACCAAATATTGATAGAGAGTAAAGTATAAACAAGTCTGCCCTTATGCCTACTACGGACATAAAGTTTTTAACGTTTACATTATTTAAATTGCCAACGATTTTTCCTGTCCCCGAATGCTGTGTATATTTCTCAATATCCTTTGAACCGTCGTGTTAGCAGCGTCTAATTTAGAAGATCATACAGAAAGAAACTAGCACGGTTAAAAAAATGAACTGAATAACAAACATTCGTTGTTAATAATAACTAAACTATTATCACATTTATAACTTATTTATGTTCCCGCATATCACTTTTACGCTACATTGTGCTTAAACATACCACGAAAACGTCTCAATTTCAGTTCCAGTATTTTAAGCCCTTCAACCTTTCTCCACGTCGAGCGAACCACGGACGGGTAATCTCAGTCCACAGACGCATGTTCATTTCACTTTTGACACGTGACAGGGGATCAAAGCGGACAAGTCGACATCCAAATAAGCGTTTTGTACCTCGTAAATTGCAAGTGTAAACGTGTCGTACATGAAATAAATCACAATCGCGCTTCAACCTTGTCAAAACCGATACCCTATCTTACACCATTAAGAGTACATATCAAAACTATTTTCAACTTTACAAATTGAACATTATCGACTGATCTGTGATTGACTCGCTGATATGTGTCTTTGATGGTCCGTGCAGTTATCACAGTGAACTTCAATACGCCAGCTGGCTTTGTTTGTCTCCGATGTTGAAATATTACTAAATCCAAGTATTGGCATCAAATCAAGCCGCTTTCAAATAATGATAATTTAAATGCATGAACTCTTAGCGTGAAATCCTCGCCTGCGTTCGAACACACGTCATTTTGGGGACTGTCTGTATGGAGGATATGGTAAATGATTTATTTTCGTCCCCCGTGTGAGGTTAATTGTTATCACCGTCATCCATGACGGTGCACGATGGTTTTTTTAATATATTTTTTATCCATATGACAAACACAAAACCGTTATTCAAAGTCTAAAATAATCAACTGTTTTGTTAAAATTGGTTGAAGAAACGGCTTGCGTAATGTCAATTATTTTATATATTTACATGGAAATGTGTTTATAATTATCTATGACGTCATGAACAACGGTGCCAGGTTTTCGGTTCACTGTATACAAAACGAGAGGTGTGTCACTTTGTTGAACTTACACCATGATTGTTAATATAAATACCGAAACATGAGATCTTACCAGGGCGTGAGACCTAAAGGAATGTCTCCGAAACATTGAGTGAGTGAGTGAGTGAGTGAGTGGGTGAGTGGGTGAGTGAGTGAGTGAGTGAGTGAGTGTGTATGGTTTTACGTCGCTCTTTATAAATATTCCAACAATATCACGGCGGGGGCAACAGAAATGGGCTTCAAACATTGTGTGGAACTGAACTGGGGTCTTCGACGTGACGAGTGAACACTTTAACCACTAGGCTGCCCAATCTCCCCAGAGGGACAAGGAAGTGAGTCAATGTTGACAATAAACACATAATGGGGTGACGAAACACAAGAAGACACACCTGGAATGTGTGGAATAACGATTTGTTTCAATGAGTGAGTGAGTGAGTGAGAGTTAGTTTGGGTATAGGTGTTACGATCAGCACAACGTATGCAGATTCAGAATGTTTACCTAGCTTGCCAAACCTTAAATTGTTTGTTTGTTGACCAATGCCGCATTTAGCAATATCCCATCTATATGACGGTTGGCCTGTAAATAACCTAATCTTCACCAGACAGCCCAGTGATCAATATTGTGAGCAACGATCATGACATTTGGTCGCCTCTTACGACCAGAACATGTTGCTGTATGCATTCTAACCCGGAATCCCCACGGGGCGTGGCACCTTGAAGCACAGACAGGCATGGTGCTGACAGACCAAGGATCATACGCGGTACGATCTCTGCAAAACGAAATGCAAAAATTAATTAAAAAATGCTGACCACTGAGCAACATAAGAGACTGTATGCATACTGTCAATACATGATAATATCTGTGTATACTACTAAAAAGAAGTTCTGGAGCACCGTATTCTTTCATATTACTGTAGCTACTATATATTCCTTACTATGGCAGATTACCTTTGGTAATATGAAGAAAATATGAACACCTAGAGTCTTTACTAATCCATTATTGGAAAAGCGAGTAAGTCAGTTTGGTTTTACACCGCTTTCAGCAAATTTCCAGTATTATCACGGTGGAGGACACCAGAAATGATACCTCGAATCAGTTTGCCACACAATTTGAACTCAGATCTGGACAAATAACAAGTACCAAAACTAGATAGTTAGTTTTTTTCAAGGATGATTATGCAGATAAAACCAATGATACTTGCTAATCGTGGTGTTTAAATGAGTGAGTGAGTTTGGATTGACGCCGTTTGCAGCAGTATTTCATGATGTCAGATTGATGTGAGAGGAGAGCCGGAAGTGGTGCAGATCTAAGATATATACTATTTGCACCCACGATCACGTATCTGTTGCGGACAAACCTAGAAACAAACCCAGAACATCGGGGTGAATATCTATATAGAGATCTGAAACTTGTTTGACGCCATACTCACCAATAGTCCATCCATATGAAGGGGGGTACGGGTGGCCCAGTCGTCTAAGGCGCCGCGATTCGCTGTGCAGAGTTGCGTCCCTTGGGCATGCCAGAAACCTATGATTGTGGGTTCGAATCCCGGTTCGCCCCAATTATGTTTCTAGGTTTGTCAGCACCATACCCGTACTCGTGGGTTTCACCGAAGTGGTAAACGTCTTAGACCTGCATCACTTCGGGCTTTCCTCCCACATTAAGCTGACACGCCGTGATATATCTGGAATAATGTTAAAAGCGGTGTTAAACCCAACTCCCTCACTCACTCCATCCATATGACGGTGGCCTGTATGTAATCCAGTTTCAGCCAGACGAACCAGATGTTATGGTTGGTTGGTTTGTTGTTTTCACCGCACTCAGCATTATTCCAGCTATATGACGGCGGTCTGTAAATAATCGAGTCTGGACCAGACACTCCAGTGATTGATATCATGAGCATCGATCCATTTGGATCGATGACATGCATCAGCCAAGTCAGCGAACCCGACTACCCAATCCCGTTAGTCGCCTCTTACTACAAGCATAGTCGCCTTTTACGGCAAGCGTGGGTTACTGAAGACCACCTCTATCCCGGATCTTCACGGGTCGATAGATATTATAAGCAACGTTCCATATGGTAAGGAAACGATTGTTTGCAGTCCACAAAGTAACCGAACGTAATCGGGTTTAATGGGACCTATCCTCACACGGAATCCCCACTGGTGGAGTTCAAAGTTGGCAGTTTGAATTTTGAATTGACTACATCCGACATATGTGAACCATCAGTCTCTTTGGCAAAACATTCAGTCTTTTGTTAGAAGCATATTGCCCGGGCGGTGCTCGCAAACAAAAAGTTGTCCGTACGTTGCACGAACACGCTATGCAAGACACAATCTTGTACTGTCCCTCCAACACTACATGTTCTGAACTGGTTGGGAGTGCGTAGGTAACATGAAGGCTACACACTCGCATTGATGGCGAGTGAGTTTCGAACAGTATTTCAGTTAGATCACGTGTCAGTTTAATGTAGGGGTGGGGGATGTTCTAGGTCTTAGACGTTTACCACTATGTTGAGCCCCGCGAGAACTAGTGTGATGCTAATAAACTAAGAAACACAATTGCAACTCGAATCCACGACGACCGCCTCCGTGGTCTAGTGGTAGAGCCTCCGCCCGGAGAGCGGAAGGTCCGGGGTTCGATTCCCGGCCGCGTCATACCAAAAGACGTTAAAAGATGGTACATGCTGTTACCCTGTCTGGCGCTCGGCAGAAAAGGGTTAAAGCAAGGACTGGTCGGCTCGGAGTCAGTATACTGTGTCTGGTATGGGCTAGCACTAAAAATAGGCATCAGTCCGGTCTAGTACAAGAAGCCACAATCTTAAATCGGTAATATCTATTAACCATTCATGTGCTATCACTTCATATTCCATGTTATAATTTCAAAACATTTCCCCCTTTTTTAAAAGCAATAAAATTGTGCATATATCTTCATACATTTGTATTATGTCAACTTGTCCCCATGTATTTTTAATCATCTATATATTCTTGCATTGATATTAATGCATGAGCTCACAAGGCATGGGGAAAACTCCTCGTCTCTATATAATTAAAAGGAAGTTCCCGATATGTTATGTACATAAAAAGCGAGATAAGTTCAATTGATTATTTTATGATATTTTGGTGTACAACAATTGTCAACGTATTCCAACCTGTTAGGAGATATTTCCTGCGACATTTTAAGAGAAAGATTATACAACAATACAATCAAAATAGGGCGACATGTTTGAACAGCTCACATAGGAGCATATCATGTTCTTCTTTATTACGCTCAAAGTTGTCGTCTCGCTTTCTAGTAACAGTTAATGAGATACGGTAATTCATTGATGACATATAGGACAATCGATATGAGATACTGGCGTAGCTGCCGGTGGGGTGAGGGATGAGTGTCCTTTATGACATCAGGGGGACAATTTGTAAAGGAGAGTTTACAGTCATAACGTATTTGTTTCGGACATTACGTCTCGATCATCGCACGAGTCGATATACAAGGTGTATGTGTTTGTATTGGGCTTTCGAAGTTCATGATTATGTTGTAGATGGCCCAGAGAGGAAAGGATTTCAGAGTGTGTATTATGTTTACATTGATAACACTCAGGTGGTATTGTGAAGTTCGGGGAAAGGGTGGCGATATGAGACCATAACACGTATGTGGGGCCAATGGAGGCGAAGGGAAGGGGGATAATTCAGGAGAGGCATTGTGAACCACGGCCATGTTATAATGTACTGGAGGAACACTGGACCGAAAGCATATGGGTACACTAACCGATCTAAGTGATGTGGTAGCAATAGTAGTAGTGGCAGCTGTAGCCGAATGAGTAATTGTGGAAACAGCTGCGGGTGTAGTGGTTGTAGTAGTAGTAGTAGTAGTAGTAGTAGTAGTAGAAGTAGGAGGAGGAGGAGGAGGAGGGGGAAAAGAGGAGGAGTAGTAGTTGTAGTAGTAGTAGTGGCCGAAGCAGCAGTTGTAGTAACAGCTGCGGTTGTAGTGGTAGTAGAAGTATTAGTAGTATTAGTATTAGTATTAGTATTAGTATTAGTAGTAGTAGTAGTAGTAGTAGTAGTAGTAGTAGCAACAGTGGTAGAATCTAATGACTGATGCAAAAGCTACGTATGAAAACTTAAATGCAACAAAGAATACTAATTAAAAAAACTTGTACAGGCTCTGTCTTCTACAGAGACATGTTTCCCTTACATATCTAGCGTTGATGCAAATTTGAAACTCCTTAAAAAATGAAACTCCTTAAAATTAATTACCAAGGCCCGAAAAACGTCTCCAAAATGGGCTATGGGTAATGGCCTCGGGAGAATATTCTAAATAAAGCCACCGGCCTCCATTAAAGGCCAGCATCGATTTAACATGAAGGAAGTTTAATAGTCATACCACATACCAGGCTATAAACCCGAGTATCACCTGTCCATGTCTTCAAAGTACAATATAACGGATGTCAGCAATATCCCTATAAAATGAGTGTCTCTGTGATCAGTGACAGAGATGTTACATGGGTCTGTGCGGTTGATTACTTCGACTGTGCCCCTACATGTCAGCAAATGAACACTGACACTTCAAGTCTACAGGGTAACCTGATACCCTTCTACCCTTATTGCCTCGTATATACTTTTGTTTGCAAAAATTCTAAGCATATAAACTATGCGAAAATAGATACTCTATAAAGAAACAGTGCAGTAAATCTGCAGCGGGGAGGCGACAAGGATGTCCTATAGCTTCACTATCATTGTATCATAGGAACAAACAATATTTACGAGTCTGGCTGTTGGGTATATTCACTGTATAATTACACAAATCAGATTTTTTTTACGAGATTAAGAAAACGTTTGAGGAAGTGTTTAGGGTATGCATATGTAAGCAACGGAACTGCTTGATACGACATAATTAGGGACTTAAGGGGGTCCACGTTGTATACGGCGGGACACTTAAATACAGGCTTGTATTCCAGCTGTTGCAACTCCCTCGATCAAATGACCACCTGTATACACTATGAAATGAAACATGTTATGAAAAGCTGGAAAAACATTGGATTTTTTTTGTCTAAGTTACTTTGTGTTGTGGCTCTGGCGTTTCATTATGAAATAATGCATTTTCACCGTCATTTACAGCTTGTCTATCATGGGTTTTGTACCATTGAGCTTGCACGTGTAGCGAGGCAGATTGTATTTACTATACGTGTTCCATGTAAGGACTAATGTAGGTCCGGTGAAGACATGTGTTTGCGTTAACCATTTGGGTAATGGTAAAGGACGACATTGAAACGTACACTTCTGTATCCATTTAAGTCACATGTAAATACTAAACTGCATATATGCGCCGCTGTTAAATCGTCAGAGCATTCCAAAGTCACGGTTTACCCGATTGGAATGTAGTCAATGGTACAGATGAGATCTTTTGCTGAAGTGTAGGTTTTAAAATCTCTTTCATGACATCAATAAATTACTGCATGATTCTCGCATGATTCCCTGCAATGCCAACATGCATGATTCCTTTTTATGCCAACACGCATTATTCACTGCTGTGTTACCATGCATGAATGATTCAGTATGCCAAAACGCATGATTCCTTGCAATGCCAACATGCATGATTCCTTTTTATGCCAACAGGCATTATTCACTGCTGTGTCAACACGCATGATTCACTATGCCAAAACGCATGATACACTGCTATGCCATCATGGATTATTCATTGCTCTGCCAACACGCATTATTCTCTTCTATGCCAACACGCATGATTCACTGATATGCCAACACGCAAGATTCTTTGGTATACCAACACGCATGATTCATTGGTATACCAATAAGCATGATTCTTTACTTTGCCAACATCCATGATTCATTGCTATTCCAACATGCAAGATTCACTGCTATACTAAAACGCATGTTTCACTGCTGTGGCAACACGCATGATTCACTGCTCTGGTAACGCGAATGATTCACTGATATGCCAACATGCATGATTCACTGCTATACCAACACGCATGATTCACTGCTGTGGCAACATGCATGATCCACTGATCTGGTAACGCGAATGATTCACTGCTATTCCAACATGCAAGATTCACTGCTATACTAAAACGCATGTTTCAAAGCTGTGGCAACACGCATGATTCACTGCTCTGGTAACGCGAATGATTCACTGCTATGCCAACAGGCATGATTCACTGCTATGCCAACACGCATGATTCAATGCTGTGGCAACAGGCATGATTCACTGCTATGCCAACACGCATGATTCAATGCTGTGGCAACACGCATGATTTACTGCCATGCCAACACGCATGATTCACTGATATGCCAACACGCATGATTTACTGCTCTGGTAACGCGCACGATTCACTGCTATGCCAACAGGCATGATTCAATGCTGTGGCAACACGCATGATTCACTGCTATGCCAACTCGCATGATTCACTGCTATGCCAACACGCATGATTCACTGCTATGCCAATGCGCATGATTCACTGCTCTGGTAACGCGCACGATTTAATGTTATGCCAACACGCATGATTCAATGCTGTGGCAACACGCATGATTTACTGCCATGCCAACACGCATGATTCACTGATATGCCAACACACACGATTTACTGCTCTGGTAACGCGCACGATTCACTGCTATGCCAACAGGCATGAATCAATGCTGTGGCAACACGCATGATTCACTGCTATGCCAACAGGCATGATTCAATGCTGTGGCTACACGCATGATTCACTGCTATGCCAACACGCATGATTCAATGATGTGGCAACACGCATGATTCACTGCTATGCCAACAGGCATGATTTACTGTTATGCCAATGCGCATGATTCACTGCTCTGGTAACGCGCATGCTATGCTAACACGCATGATTAACTGCTATGTCATCATGGATTATTCATTGCTCTGCCAACACGCATTATTCTCTTCTATGCCAACACGCATGATTCACTGATATGCCAACACGCAAGATTCTTTGGTATACCAACACGCATGATTCATTGGTATACCAATAAGCATGATTCTTTACTTTGCCAACATCCATGATTCATTGCTATTCCAACATGCAAGATTCACTGCTATACTAAAACGCATGTTTCACTGCTGTGGCAACACGCATGATTCACTGCTCTGGTAACGCGAATGATTCACTGCTATGCCAACACGCATGATTCACTGCTGTGGCAACACGCATGATTCACTGTTATGCCAACACGCATGATTCACTGCTATGCCAACACGCATGATTCAATGGTGTGGCAACACGCATGATTTACTGCTATGCCAACAGTCTTGATTCAATGCTGTGGCAACACGCATGATTCACTGCTATGCCAACTCGCATGATTCACTGCTATGCCAACAGGCATGATTCACTGCTATGCCAACGCGCATGATTCACTGCTATGCCAACACGCATGATTCAATGCTGTTGCAACACGCATGATTCAATGCTATGTCAACACGCATGATTCAATGCTGTGGCAACACGCATGATTCACTGCTATGCCAACACGCATGATTAACTGCTGTCAAAACGCATGATATACTGCTATGCAATCATGGGTTATTCATTGCTCTGCCAACACGCATGATGTTCTTCTATGCCAACACTCATGATTCACTGATATGCCAACACGCAAGATTCTTTGGTATACCAACACGCATGATTCATTGGTATACCAATAACCTGATTCTTCACTTTGCCAACATCCATGATTCATTGCTGTTCCAACATGCAAGATTCACTGCTATACTAAAACGCATGTTTCACTGCTGTGGCAACACGCATGATTCACTGCTCTGGTAACGCGAATGATTCACTGTTATGCCACCATGCATGATTCACTGCTATACCAACACGCATGATTCACTGCTGTGGCAACACGCATGATTCACTGTCATGCCAACACGCATGATTCACTGCTATGCCAACACGCATGATTCACTGCTGTGGCAACACGCATGATTCACTGCTATGCCAACACGCATGATTTACTGCTATGCCAACAGGCATGATTCACTGCTATGCCAACAGGCATGAATCACTGCTATGCCAACATGCATGATTCACTTCTATGCCAACACGCATGATTCACTGCTATGCCAACACGCATGATTCACTGCTATGACAACACGCATGATTCAATGCTGTGGCAACACGCATGATTCACTGCTATGCCAATACGCATGATTCACTGCTGTGGCAACACGCATGATTCACTGTTATGCCAACGTGCATGATTCACAGCGTGACTAAATCACTGTAGTACAAGAAGGCGGGATTCACTCTTATGCCAGCATATGTTATTTAATATTACCCTAACATGTATGATTCAGTTTTATATAAACATGAATGATACAATGATACACTAACATGCATGCTTTAATATTATTGAGTGCTAAAAAGACTTGCATGATTCACTGCATATCAGCATCCTGTCGCGTCATACCAAAAGATGTAAAAATCTCACTTGTTGTTACCCTGCCTGGCGTTCGGCATTGAGGGGATAAACCAAGGTCGGCTCTGATACAGAATACTGTGCCTGAGTGGGATATTCGTGTTAAACTGCGGCATGGCATCTTAGTGGTAGCGCTGTACCGGACGAGTACACACACACACACACACACACACACACACACACACACACACACACACACACACACACACACACACACACACACACACACACACACACACACACACACACACACACACACACACACACACACACACACAAAAGCACGCACGCACGCACGCACACACACACACACGCACACACACACAGGCAAAACACACACACAGGCAAAACACACACACACACACACACAGGCAAAACACACACACACACACACACACACAGGCAAAACACACACACACAGGCAAAACACACACACACACAGGCAAAACACACACACACACAGGCAAAACACACACACACACACAGGCAAAACACACACACACACAGGCAAAACACACACACACAGGCAAAACACACACACACACAGGCAAAACACACACACACACAGGCAAAACACACACACACAGAGGCAAAACACACACACACAGGCAAAACACACACACACACAGGCAAAACACACACACACACAGGCAAAACACACACACACACAGGCAAAACACACACACACACACACACACACACACACACATGTATGTCGCTATATAAGCCCTATTCCACCCACCTCACTTGTACCAGTATGCATGATTCAATATCATGCAAGTATGCTTGATTTAATGAACATACATGATACGGTGTGTTTAGGTACAGGGAAGAATATCATTACAGGCATGTGGTGCACCATCAACACGACCGGTTGTGAACTACCAGACATATTAGTTGGAACACTTGGACTGCCAGGTATCACTTTCTGTTTGCTGTGGAATGGGCGGCGGCAGAGTAGGAGCCCGCATCTAACTAACATTGACAACGATACCAGTATCGGCGCAGAATGAAAGTGTCTCTATGATGTTACGAGCTCATGTGTAAAGATGCTTGTTCGTGTACTATGACGGGTGCCGGGGTGTCTCGACAAGGCCTTTGCTGTGTTTGAATAGGAAAGTGATCTGCTCAATCTCCAGACTGTTTAAACCCTTGTCGCAAAGATATACACAGACACAAACCGAAATTGACAAGGAAAACAGTTTAAGTGACATCTCCACGTAGCCATAGAGGGGGCGTGGTTGTTTATGCTAATAAGATGGTCCAGACATAATGGAACGAGTTAGTCATAGAGTGTTATCTATGTTGAATTTGGTTCCTGTTTAACATTTCAGGCACTGTGAAACGTATATATGATCGACCGGGCAGTATTACTGAGTGTAATGTTTTTGTTTTGTAATTGAATCATTTTGATGGTAACGCTGTCACCGTAAGAAGAACAACGTTGTTATTATTATTATTTACAGTTTGAAATACAAAATGCAGCAGAAAGGGTTTGGGTGATCCTGGCACAGTCAAGTGTATTTATTAATAACAACTTGCAAGGGCGGGTACAGCTTTTTGGGAAAGGGGTGATGCACTTTTTTAAAAATAAACTGTTAGCCGAATGGAAGTACTTCATTCGGAAGACAATTTGCCTTTGCAGACCCAGATTCAAGTAATTGTCATGTTTGCTGAACCCCTACACGCCCGAAAGAACGAACGAACAAACAAACAAACGAACGAACACGTATGTTTTAGTTGGATATCGACGTCAGTGTCTAGCTGTGTAGTTTACCTAATTCCTTGTTATAGAAACTTCACTAACTACCAACTCGCATACCTCTAATATGACAACTACAAACGCTAAAGAATAAGCTTAACAGAATACGAATCCGTTCCTTTAAAGACACGGGTGATTCACAAATGAGTATTTCAAAGAGACATTTGCTCGTTAGATCGGTCGAAAATACTCAGTTAATTTCTTTCATTAATCAATTAGTGGTGTTGGTTTTCCGATATTGAATAATTACCTGATTTTAATCGCATTTGTCCAGAAATTATTGTTCAGCCAAGGAGAATTTATCCGATTTTTAATCATGTCTCCACACTGACTACTGCATGTAACACAAAACAGTATTTGAATGTCGTAATGAGGAGGATTAGCGGTTGGCACGAATTAATTTGCTCAAATTTGGTCATTTGACTTGAATAACACCAGAAGGAGACAGAAGGTTATCTTCCCTTGTCCAGTACACAGTTCGTTCATTCATTCATTCATTCATTCATTCATTCATTCATTCATTCATTCATTATTTAGAATCTGTCCTATTTTCGTTGAAGTTCGTTCCATCACAACTTCACACATGAGCCCGTTTCGTTTACGCGACATTCATTAAGCAAAGCATAGTACAGCATATTCGATGTTTGGTTTAGATCATTTCTACTGATGAATTTATTTACCATCTAGTGGTGTATTCAGGATCTAGTTATTTATGCGCAACTCCTCTATTCAGTTCAAACGTTGCTCTATATTCAACAATAATAAATAAGTAATACCTCCAATAACAAAAGTCACAATTCAAAATTAATTAATATTTAGCTGATTGTTTTTATTCAATGCATTAAAAATATACATGAATTAAATATTCCAGCAATGTTGACGTTGTTTGCGAGCTATAACATGTCGTGTCAAAAACATCTCATCGTGACCAGTAGCATAATGACTATTAAAATACCCTTAAAACCACAATCGGAAATACTTCTGAGACTAGTCGGAAAAATGTAATAACTTTGTAAATATTTAGATTTCGAATTCATTTCTAATTACAATTTTCAAAACATGTAATTATAAGGTATGCAAATAATCCATAATAACTTGAATAATAGTCTGAAGTGTAATTAACTTTACTTATTTTATTGATTTTTGTGTGTCTAATCATCTACATTTAAAAGACGAAAATAACAATTGTAAAATCATCAAGTCTAAACCTGTTATATTGTTAAATGGACAAATAAACACGTCAAAAATCATTATCAATCAGAATCCGCTCTTTGTATCAATAATTATGTTTATCAACCACCGCGTGTGTAAACGTGAAGTAAAGGGGGGTAACTCTTGTGCATGGTGTTCAAACACAGATTAAAGTGACGTCTGCGACAATATGTCTTCTTTCTCTGTCGTCTGCCTGCGTCCACATTGCTTCCGCCTCACCTAGTTGACCTTGCCAGCACGTGCTATTGTGTCGTCTGCTTTGATCGCGAGACAGCAACGCGCAAATTACTAATTCGCTGACGTATTACTGAATCCATCTTAAAGAGTGCATGGTTGGAAATTGGCAAGACGAAGAGATCACATGGCGGTTTTCAATGGCGGATTTTCCGCTGCAGAATTCTAAACCTGGCCCTTCCCCACCTGGGCCGAGTTGACTCCACCTCTTCCCTCACCCTGGGGCTGTGTAAATGTTTGGCTCCCTCGGACCCCCGGGGGAAGCCTCAACAGTATTATAACAACTAATGACGGCTTTAGCGACTCCCGAACCAAGCGAAGGATCACGACATTGAAACAGAGACTGCTAGTTCCCTTTGAAATAAGGAGGAGTAAAACAAAGGCAGAGAGGACTCGATAGCCTGTAAGAGGAGAGTCAAGATCACCCCCTACATCCCCGCCGCCTTCAACCCCTCTCACCCATCACATGCTTCAGTAAACCGGACGTAACCAGAAAAAGTAGATTAGCATGACTCAGTGGGTCCGAAAGCGTATTTCACCACAAATGAAAAGCTCTCGACTTTGTTACCAGATGGGAATTAAGGACGTCTTGAAAGTGTAAGCGTTCCTCTTTCCTATCCAGCCTCCTGTTTGAATTTAGGTTCGCAGTACTACCGGTCTTATTAACAATTTACCTGGTTTGTGCTCCAGCTTTGGGCGATTCTGTAACTCTGATCTCTTGAAGCGAGGTTAATTCTATGAGGGTGATTTTTTTTCTGAAAAAATCTGTAATCTGATTTGACATAAGTCACGGTTAAAGATGTCAAAGTTATCATTACGCCGGGATAACTATGGTTATCATTATCCATCTGGTGTTTGTCCCGGACATGATGCCCGCATAAAACGCACGATTTTGCAGTTACTGTGTTTTTCTGCTTGAAGAAAATCATGCGCGTCATTTGACCTGTCTCAAATGCTCGTGCATCATCATCCTATTGGTGCTAGAGTTATGACGTGGCGCACGGAAAGTATCGACCTACATGGCACAGCTTTATTATTTAATGTGAATTGGCAGAATGTGTATTTTATTGAGGTTTTAATTATATACAAAAGACCCGAGGTCTGAAGTTACATCATCATTTTATGATCATTAAGAATATGCATATCACAGATGTGTATTCGCTTGAACGAAAATTGTATCAAACATATCACAATATTATCACATTTGTTACAAATAATATTCAACCTGACATTCAATAATCTAATATAAGATATAGTAAAAGCCAAATTGTTTTTGCTCCTAAATACTATATTATTAAACATCTACACAAGTCATGTTTAGAAAAAGGTCCCACTCTTTCTTTGTCAAAAGAAACCATTAACCCTTAAACTGTCACTGTGGACGCTAAACAAATAATTGTAAAAATTAGTTAAATGAAAATAATTCCTGTTCTGAATATTATGTATTACATATTAAACATGATTAAATAAAGAAGCGTTGTTATCGCGCTTTGTCATACATATGTAACTATTAACGCATCAGCTTCCACTGAAGCACTCGCCGAGTAAATGTACAGAACCAAATACGTGTTATGTCCATTTCTAAATATTATAAGCCTTTGATAAATAAAAATCACAAATGTTCTTTATAACAATTTGACCTCAGATTTAAAGAAATAAAAATTCTAATTGTATGGATTTGTTTGTATGACGTTTTAAAAATAATAAACAATCAATCGACTATTTGGGGGCTAACAAATGCTTTTCGTTTCCAGAATTTACGCAATTCATCTTTTCTATATTTTATTGTAACTCCTCCCCACCTTTCCAACTCTGCAACCCCTTTTCCAAATAAATGTGGGTATAAAAATATCCTAAAGGACAAGTCGTTCCAGGCATAATCTCCTAACGCACACATTATTCTCCCTCTTTACAACCATATTGTAGGAGACAGATTAAGTCAAACGAAGTTCCTCAACTGTCACGCAGTTTACATTTCCCTTCTTTATGCGAGTTTGAAGTGCAATACCGAGTGAACAATTTAATCCCCGGGAAGTAGAATCTACCATTCAATATGAGGGAAACAGTTGTAGCTGTACAACATAAGCACATCATTTAAGCTCGGTACTTCGTCCCTGATTCCTTTAATATCATTCAATAGGATCTTTTCATATCATGAGTCGTTCGGGCCCACGCGATCCGCCACGCGCTGATAAGTCTGCCAAGAAATCTGTCTTTTAAAGAAACTCATCCACGTTTAACGTATTAAATTGACTACGAAAAGATTACATTAAAAGGAAATGGTTGTCTGCGTTTAGACTGGTGAGGAGCAGCGATAATCACTGCGTCATAAACCATGCTCCTTCACTTTGCAACATAAACCACGCTTATACACACGAACATTGAAACATGAACCAAGCTTCTACACAGGAACATTGAAACATAAACCACGCTTCTACACACGAACATTGAAACATAAACCACGCTCCTACACACGAACATTGAAACATAAACCACGCTCCTACACACGAACATTGCAACATTAACCATGACTCCTACACACGAACATTGCAACATAAACCATGACTCCTACACACGAACATTGCAATATACACCACGCTCCTACACACGAACATTGCAACATACACCACGCTCCTACACACGAACATTGCAACATAAACCACGCTCCTACACGCGAATATTGAAACATAAACCATGACTCCTACACACGAACATTGAAACATAAACCATGCTCCTACACACGAACATTGCAACATAAACCATGACTCCTATACACGAACATTGAAACATTAACCATGACTCCTACACACGGACATTGATACATAAACCACGCTCCTCCACACGAACATTGCAACATTAACCACGCTCCTACACACGAACATTGCAACATACACCACGCTCCTACACACGAACATTGCAACATACACCACGCTCCTACACACGAAAATTGAAACATAAACCACGCTCCTACACACGAACATTGCAACATAAACCACGCTTCTACACACGAACATTGAAACATAAACCATGACTCCTACACACGGACATTGCAATTTTATCCACGCTCCTACAAACGAACATTGCAGCATAAACCATGACTCCTACACACGAACATTGAAACATAAACCATGCTCATACACACGAACATTGCAGCATAAACCATGACTCCTACACACGAACATTGAAACATAAACCACGCTCCTCCACACGAACATTGCAACATTAACCACGCTCCTACACACGAACATTGCAACATACGCCACGCTCCTACACACGAACATTGCAACATAAACCACGCTCCTACACACGAACATTGAAACATAAACCATGCTCATACACACGAACATTGCAACATTATCCACGCTCGGACACACAAACACTGCAACGTAAACCACGCTCCTACACACGGACATTGCAACATTAACCACGCTCATACAAACGAATATTGAAACATAAACCATGCTCCTACACACGGACATTGGGACATAAACCTGGCTCCTACACACGAACATTGAAACATACACCACGCTCCTACACAAGAACATTGCAACATACACCACGCTCCTACACACGAACATTGCAACATAAACCACGCTCCTACACACGAACATTGCAACATAAACCACGCTTCTACACACGAACATTGAAACATAAACCATGCTCCTACACACGAACATTGCAGCATAAACCATGACTCCTACACACGAACATTGCAACATTATCCACGCTCGGACACACAAACACTGCAACGTAAACCACGCTCCTACACACGAACATTGTAACATTAACCACGCTCCTACACACGAGCATCGCAACATTAACCACGCTCCTACACACGAACATTGCAGCTTAAACCATGACTCCTACACACGAACATTGCAACATAAACCACGCATATACACACGAACATTGCAACATAAACCACGCTTATACACATGAACATTGAAACATAAACCACGCTCCTACACACATACATTGTAACGTAAACCATTACTCCTACACACGAACATTGAAACATAAATCACGCTCCTACACACGAACATTGCAACATAAAGCACGCTCCTACACACAAACATTGAAACATAAACCATGCTCATACACACGAACATTGCAACATTATCCACGCTCATACACACGAATATTGAAACATAAACCATGCTCCTACACACGGACATTGGGACATAAACCATGACTCCTACACACGGACATTGTAATTTTATCCACGCTCCTACACACGAACATTGCAATGTAGCTTACATATACCCTCAGTTGAAGTCAACACACCGGGTGCAACACTGTAGACCTACCACTGGCTTCTTCATTGGAACAACGGCAGTAAATAAGTTATGTGTAGCCCATGCCCGTATTATGCCAATGGTGATATTCTCACAACTTTGACCGTAGATTTATAAATATAAAATATATATTCTATATAAAACAGGACAGTGCACTGTTTCATGACGAGAAATATTATATCCAAATAAACATCGGTTTTATCGACACCGATAAGGTTAATGTTTGTTTTCTGAAGTTAGTGGTGCAATTACATAGTGGTAATTACATAGGCTGCGCGTAGGCATACAGTAACCCGATCTAACACGAGCAGTCACGGACGTCCGTGATAAACCTATCAACGATAAGAACACATATCTGCAACACACCGACATGGTGATGTAACAATAACAGCCTTGTTGACCACCAATGTGTTACAAGTCTCCGTGTGATGTCAGTGTTTCCCTCTCTGTAGAGGGTGTTTAAGATCCTCGACTTGTGATTGACAGTTAAAGTGTGCAACTCAATTAAACTATTATTCTAGATATCTGGTGCAGTAGAAAACTGATTAGTCAGCAGAATCTGGATGCTAGTTTGAAGTAGGACTTCTTATGCAGGCTTGGGAAGATGTTTCACAGGTCTAAACCACGATTATTTCTGGATAGAAATCGCCTCCTCTTAAAAGAGCTAAATTTAGGCTTCTAAACTTATATGTATTGGGTGGTTAAACTGCGTGTTGAGCATCCTCTGTAATTCGAGGGTCACTAGTGGTCCATCTGAGAGTGAAGAATTGCGTTTCAACTTATGTGATTTTATTCGCAAACGAGAACACGAGGCATAAGTCAGTAACAACCCGTTTCACTGATATAAAGAGCACAGTATGCACGACTGTTCGCATATACGACACATTATTTACTGGGAGTGTTAGTATGTTGGCGTGTGTGCTAGTAAGTATGCTGGCGAGTGTGTTAGAAAGTTTGCTGGCGAGTGTGTTAGTGAGGTAAGTATGCTGGTGTGTGTGTTAGTGAGGTAAGTATGCTGGTGAGTGTGTTAGTGAGGTAATTATGCTGGCGAGTGTGTTAGTGAGATGAGTATGCTGGCGAGTGTGTCAGTGAGGTAAGTTTGTTGGCGTGTGTGACAGTGAGTATGTTGGAGAGTGTGATAATAATTATGCTGGTACGTGTGTTAGTAAGTATGCTGGCGAGTGTGATAGTGAGTATGTTGGCGAATGTGTTATTGAGTATGTTGAAGAGTGTGTTAGTGATTATACTGGCGAGTGTGTTAGTAATTGTGTTGGTGAGTGCGTTAGTGAGTATGTTGGCGGGTGTGATAGTGAGTATGTTAACCTAGTGTGATAGTGAGTATGTTGGCGAGTGCTTTAATGAATATACTGGTGAGTGTGATAGTGAGTATGCTGGCGAGTGTGATAGAGAGTATGTTGGCGAGTGCGTTAAGGAGTATACTGGAGAACGTGATAGTGAGTATGCTGGCGAGAGTGTTAATGATTATAATGACGACTGCGCTAAAATAATTGCACAAAAAAGTGCGTTTACCGCCAATTCTTTTTTAGACTATTCGTTATCCTGTATGCAAGTCATGTGCGTGCAGTGCGTCCAATACCTCCTACTATGGTACAGTGTTTTACACTCCAAGTAAGTTTTACACTTTCCACTAAGGCATGGTCTTGGGGAGTTTCTTTACGTTAGTACAAACCAGCGGGCCGACCCAAGAACGTGGCGCATTGTCAGCTAGAGTGAAACAGATGCACAATGACTGACTCTTCAAACGCAACAAGACGAGATTTATATGGAGATTAATAAGGTAGACTTTGTGAAATTGCTTCACGGACGCTTCTCTTTATCAACTCAAAGTATATTATAAATACTTAGTTCAGTCAACGCCATATAGAACGAGATAAAAATGTCTTCAAGCGATGTCCTGAATGCGTGGCAACGGTTGAGTAAACGTATACCTGCGAAACCAAAAGGGCACTTTATGAAAAGCCACGGGGAGAAATAGACTGACGATACGATGCTTGAGTTAGTTATAAACCGCTCGCTGATTTCAACAAGGGGTTGGTGTAACTCCGATTCATAAGAGCTCGGTTGGGGTGGGAACATTACCCAGACGGTTGCCAGCGTTCCCCAAATAAAATACACCATGATACAGTAGCCGCTGGGGGAGTGTACAAGCCGGAGTTGATGCCGTGGTCATGGAGGTCCCAACGCTGCTCTTACATGACAATACGCCAGATTATACGGCCTTATAGTGAAATATGATTTCATATATTCCTGCCGCCTGCTGTTAGGAGAATATCATCAAACGTAACCTATGCGTGAAATAACATGGCCCAACCCGCTGAGGAGGAGAGAGTTTTGAAATATTTTTTGATGCTGTAATTTGAAGCTGTTTAAATTAAGTTTCCACACCATTAAGTATCAAGAGCATACTGATTATGACGTTGTTTGTTGATATTTAAGCGATAATTGTGTTGTATTAGCGTCATGTAATGTGCAATTTATGACGAGGTTTCTTTATTAAGAAAAAGCTTTCCATACAACTATATCCAGTAACGGCGGTCAGATGAACCTTATTTGAAGCGTATCGTGTGGGGGTTGTCACAGAGCAGCCGATATGGTGTTCTTGGGTATAAAAAGTGGAAAATTTATAGATATTCTGCACTAGTGAGACCCGGTATTAACTGCGTCCATTATTCGACTTTGTCGATGGACACAATGTACCCGTTCAGTATAAAGCAAATGATGTTTTAACGGACAGACGTAGTTCATAAAAAGGCGCCATCCTCCATATAAACACGCTTGTGTGTTGATCATTAGCTGTTTATGAACGAAGATGTTAGGAAGTAAAGGGTTAAGGAGTGAAGTCATTTAAACTGTATGCTGTATGGTGTTTTGTTGGTGTTAGATATCATTTGGAGTCTGTTGTATAAGATATGCAAAGACCCTTACATATTGCAGACAAATGGCATCTTTATCTCATTGTCGTTTTCACATCATGAACACCATGTCACGAAAGATGCCCTCATAATACTTATACAGTCATGGTTGTATCTTGCAAGAAATTATATAGTTTGTGTGGTAACATTTGGCTCTTCTCAATGTCATTTCGTAGATAGCGGAATATGCCGAGAGTGGCTGAGTGATGTTGCGTAAGCAGTGAGCTCTCGGGGAACCCGATGTCATACAACGTGAAAAATAACCCAAATGTCAGCATAAACATATTTATGTTTAAGTTATTAATGAATGTTTTTAATGAATGGGGTGTGAGTGGCTCACTCACTCACTCACTCACTCACTCACTCACTCACTCACTCACTCACTCACTCACTCACTCACTCACTCACTCACTCACTCACTCACTCACTCACTCACTCACTCACTCACTCACTCACTCACTCACTCACTCACTCACTCACTCACTCACTCACTCACTCACTCACTCACTCACTCACTCACTCACTCACTCACTCACTCACTCACTCACTCACTCACTCACTCACTCACTCACTCACTCACTCACTCACTCACTCACTCACTCACTCACTCACTCACTCACTCACTCACTCACTCACTCACTCACTCACTCACTCACTCACTCACTCACTCACTCACTCACTCACTCACTCACTCACTCACTCACTCACTCACTCACTCACTCACTCACTCACTCACTCACTCACTCGCGGGCAAAGTAAGAATAACCCACCAGCTCCTGTGTTACTGCGTTATACGTGCATGTGACAAAGACGTGGCCATTGTATAATACTCAACAGAGATATATTAGAAATGCATTGTGTGTACAGTACATGCTCGGTGTTTGATAGCAATACACAACAAGCTCAGTGTTGACAATACTGTCACCTATGCTTCTCACTACGCTCAGGTTTCATAACACAACCCCGTGAAAACAACCTATGCTCAGTGCCAAGTGTTGATAAAGCTACACTGTGTGCTCAGTGTTGATAATGCTACGTATTATGTTGTGTTGAAAACAATGCGAATAGTGCCAAGTGTTGATAATGCTACACTGTGTGCTCAGTGTTTATAATGCTACATTGTGTGCTCAGTGTTGATAATGCTACGTATTATGTATTGTTGAAAACAATGCGAATAGTGACAAGTGTTGATAATGCTATACTGTGTGCTCAGTGTTGATAATGCTACACTGTGTGCTCAGTGTTGATAATGCTACATTGTGTGCTTAGTGTTGATAATGCTACGTATTATGTAGTGTTGAAAACAATGCGAATAGTGCCAAGTGTTGATAAAGCTACAGCGTGTGCTCAGTGTTGATAATGCTACGTATTATGTTGTGTTGAAAACAATGCGAATAGTGTTGATAATGCTACACTGTGTGCTCAGTGTTGATAATGCTACACCGTGTGCTCAGTGTTGATAATGCTACACTGTGTGCTCAGTGTTGATAATGCTACATCGTGTGCTCAGTGTTGATACTGTTGATAGATGTAGTGTTGAAAACAATGCGTACAGTGCCAAGTGATGTTAATGCTACAACGTGTGCTCAGTGTTTATAATGCTACGTATTATGTACAGCGCTGAAAACAATGCGTACAGTGCCAAGTGATGATAATGCTACAACGTGTGCTCAGAATTGATACTGCTACGTTTCATGTACAGTGTTGAAAACAATGCGTACAGTGCTAAGTCTTGATAATGCTACACAGTGAGCTATAAGTCTTGATAATGCTACACTCTGGCGCAGTGCTGATACCGTTACGTACGATAATACTACGTACTACATGTACGCTCAGTGTTGAAAACACTACCTGCTATGCTCGGTGAAGACTGTATTTTATGATTTGTTTTGAAAACACTACACCTCGGCTCAGTGTTCATAAAACTAAACGCCACAGCTAACACTACACCAGTGATATTCACAACTTGGTGTTATATGTACGTCACGACATAACAAATTATGTTGGTTCTTTTTACTTTAAAAAGCCACTATCCGTGTTAAACAGCAACTAGTTTTCAGCAGCTTCACACGAAGATCGACTAAGAAAAGGCCAAATAAACCAAATGTTCTCAATTTCGAGGAGTTTTACCCATCACATGTGAAGGTGATAATTTATGTGACACTATATGTCTACAGCCTGTTTAAAAAGAAATTGTATCTCTTAGCGTCAGCATAAAGACAACAACTGGCTCCAATTCCCGCACTTCTCAGCTCGGCATTGTCACATTTTAAAAACTGACGCATCCAGCTGTAATATCGCGGAGACAATGAGATTAACCCAAATACACCGCCATCACTCGGACACACCTGGAAGCTATTAAATCTCACAGCAATTAAACTCTGACCATATTGTCAACATCAGCCATAGAAAGCAGTTAAATACTTACTGGTTAATTGTATGGTGAGAGATGAGACACTTTATTCAAGCACCGGGCAAAGAGTGTGCATTATAACTTAATAAAAGCTTCGTGGAAACCCCTTTGTTTTAGCCACACAGGTACTTTCAGTAAATAACTTATTGATTAGATCTATCTTCTGTTGCATTTTGAAAAAAATACAGTAAATAGTAAAATAATCAATGCCAAATTATGATTGAACCGTGGGATTCTGGGTAAGAAAAATATAAACTCAAAACTTTTTGTTGGTAGCTAAAAAACAAACAAACAAGAAATGGTTATTCGATGGGGATGTATTTGATGCGGGTATCACAGTTGTGTTTTGGCCATTGTTTTCAGCCCTTTGATAACGTCAAATCCGTTTTTATAATTCAAATCCAATTTTTAAGTTATACTTTCTTTCCCCCAGCAGTTTATGTTCCCGGGATGTTCCAACTAAAATATACTTTATTATCAAAGCTGTAGGAGGTGGTCTGTCTTGTCTGGCTGGTGTGGTTCCATCTTACCCCGACGGTGTAGGTAGTTACTCCGGGCTCAGACAATGAAGGCCGCTGTGAAATAGCTGAAACAATGCTTGCTGTTGAACCACAGTCACTAACTCGGTGTATTACGTTTTCACCAAGCACAACAAAACATCGTTCATGATTATATAAAACGTTAACGCCAGAGAATAATCTCGAATATCTGCCTAAAGAGATTATATTAGGCTCAAACAGCAAAGGTAAGCGGTGAAAGTTATATACTACACAAAAGAAGTGAAGGCCCACCGATTCTTTCATGTTAACTATAGTTACTCTGTCCTGGCATGATAGATTAACTTTAGTAATGTGAAAGAACCGGGTGGTCCTTGGGGTCTATTGATTAGTATATGATTTGATCACTGAAAACAGTGGGTAAATCGAGAGTATTCATGTAGTTGTAGCTGACTTGTTTTCTTTGTACCTATCTCCGATATATTCTTGATGCAAATAACAATTTATTTTTATTCGACACAACGAATATTGGTAAACAGTCCCCTCCATCGATTTAAACAGTCTGAATAGTATATATTTACAAATCTGTCTGCGATACCTACATATCTAGTTGCAGTAACGTAATAAGCAGGAACACCTTGTGTCATTACTGATTTTCAGTGATCCATTCATATAAACGGAGGGGCAAAAGAAAGTATATCGAGTTTGTTTTTCATGTAATTGAAATTGAAAGAACTGTTGTTAATTTTGCTCATGTCCATTTAACCATGACACATTCCCGTAACAGTTTTTAAAAAGTATTTTGTGTATGGGTAATTTTATGCAAAACTAAATTGGTTTGAATGAGTGACTGGGGTAAGAAATGAATTTTTTTTGCAACCACAAGGCCCCTACCATATTTGAAATGTAAATTGGTGCAAAAAAATGCAAATTTATTGTTTTCAAAGAACAGATGTCAACAATGCACATCACCTCTTGTGTATTTTGCGATTTTTAATCAAAATGTAATAGTTTTAAATCAAATCATATTTTATAATTAAAACCATGTATAAGTATTATTTGAGAGCTGACTAAACGCCAATACAGTTCATTTTGTTGGTATAATATCGCTAACGTAAGATATTTTCAATTTGAAATTAAACATATGATAAAATGAACCTAGAGGTATAGTTTCTTTTGTTCCTCAGTTTAGTTTTCACAAAGCGCTGGTCTTTAATTCCATTTGACAAATCTTTGTCTGTAAATTAAAACTTTCTCCACCACCCCCACCATCACCCCCTACCCCCACCCTAACCCACCCCAAAAAACAGATCAAGGAATAGAGAGGGTGTTATTTTTATTTACAATAAACATTCTAAATAGTTGCTTTTGTTGTGGCTATATTTTCGAAATTTTGAGTTGCCAATTTAATGAGGACATGTTGTGTTGCAGGTGAAGATATACATGCGTGTTTTAAAAGAGACAGGTGTATTTTAGGTTTGGGAGGTGCGAATAACCACTCCTTCTGTTTTGTATATATTAACAGTAATGATCTCAAGCGCATGATTAAGTCTTCTTGGCTGAAATGAAAAACTGTTCAGAATTATAAGGTTTTTGTTATTGAACTGAACAACATCTGATCCTCATGAAGAGTATCGATGTATTTAGTCTCATCTTTATGTTTGTTTGAGCGCTACCTGCACGTTTGAAATAATTACCCATTTCTTTGTTCATTAATCAAGCGACCTACATGAGTATTGTACAGCACTTCGATCACTTTGATGGCGCGCACTGACGGCCATCTGACGACGTGTCACGTCTGTCAAAGGGAGATCGCTATCTAGTAATGTCGCAGTTACTCCCCTTTGATCACTGATCTCGATCTCGTTTGCCAATAAAATCAAGGCAAAAAGGTCAGTTCAATGAGCGAAATTAATAATATTATCATCTTCATAAATAATGTTAATTAATGTATGGACAAGGAGGTGATGAAAATATGTACATTTCTTATACTTAAGAGTGATCTTAGGAACTCTTCATATTATGATAACGCCGTGATATAACTGGAATACTGCTCAAAGAGGTGTTAAACTCACTCACTCACGTCTACCCTCCCAGGTGACCGCCTCCGTGGTCTAATGGTAGAGCGTCCGCCCGGAGAGCGGAAGGTCCGGGGTTAAAAGATGGTACTTGTTGTTACCCTCTTTGGCGCTCGGCTTTAAGGGGGCTAAAGCAAGGACTGGTCGGCTCGAGTCAGTATACTGTTTCTGAGTGGGGTATTCATGTTACACTGCGGCATGGTATCTCAGTGAGCTAGCACTTTAAATCGGCATCAGTCCGGACTAGTCCAAGCAGCCACACAAACACACACACGTACATGAACGTCGCTATATAAGTACAATAATCTTGGACGTGACGTTAAACCCCATTACAGTTCACCTACCCAGAGAGCGGAAGGTCTCTATCCCTGGCCAAGATTGTGTTTGTTGTGTTGTAACCCGTCTGAAGGTCGGCATAAAAGGGATAAGACAAGGTCGACCCGGAGTCGGTATAATGTGTCCGAGTGGGCATCAATGTCGACCTGCGGCATGGCATCTCAGTGGGCTAGTACTATAAAGCTAGCATTAGTCCGGACTAGTACACGCCCCATCCAATCCACCCTCACCCATCCATCCCCACCCCCGACACACACCACACACCCCGTCCTCCCATCCCACCTTACCTCACATTTTCTGTCATCGCTGCAGGTAAACGGCGTTTGGTTTTTTGGTCAGAATAGGTGTCCATTTAATCATGCTCGTTAAAAGAGGAGTGAGTGAGTGAGTATAGTTTTACGCCGCTTTTAGCAATATTCCAGAAATATCACGGCGGGGGACACCAGAAATGGGCTTCACACATTGTACCCATGCCGGGAATCGAACCCGGGTCTTCGGCGTGACGAGCGAACGCTTTAACCACTAGGCTACCCGACCGCCCCGTTAAAAGAGGAAACAGGTCTGACCACAAAGGAGACCCACCTTTCACCTAGCTAATTATGTGTCACAAGCTGCTTAGGCGTGCCGGGGCGGTCGGGTAGCCTAGTGGTTGAAGCGATCGCTCGTCACGCGACGACCCGGGTTCGATTCCCGACATGGGCATACTCACTCACTCACTCAATCACTCACTCACTCACTTGGGCGTGCCAGAAGCCTATGGTCGTGGGTTCGACTCCCAGGTGTGCCTGATTATGTTTCTTGGGTTGTCGGCAGCATATCCGTGGGTGGTAAACGTTTAGACCTCGGGATTTCATCCAACAACGAGGGGGCACGGGTGGCCCAGTCTTCTAAGGCGCCGCGATTCGCTGTGCAGAGTTGCGTCCCTTGGGCACGTCAGAAACCTATGATTGTGGGTTCGAATCCCGGTTCGCCCCGATTATTATTTAGGTTTGTCAGCACCATACCCGTGCTCGTGGGTTTCACCAAAGTGGTAAACGTCTGAGACATGCATCACTTAGGGCCTTCCTCCCACATTAAGCTGACACGCCGCGATATAACTGTAATACTGTTAAAAGCGGCGTTAAACCCAACTCACTCACTCACTCCAACATCGAGCTATATATATCACGCCGGGATATAACTGTTCAAAGCGGCGTTTGACAACCTCACTCACTCATGCTAAGAACACTCCCAAATATGCATCGAACCACTCAATTGTCTGATCATTACAGATCCGCTTGATTATTTACAACCCGTTGCGATACTGCACCACTAAAGACGGCTGCCAACAAGTATGCGACAAAAGCTTTTCCTTAATCATAAGAAATCTCTAAAAGCAGAGTCCATTGTACGATTCCGACTATATTATAAGCATGTGCTTATGCATCACTATCAAATAGATGATACTAGGCGTTTGCGAAAAGGTAAGCGTATTTTGCTTCAATGGTGGCACCCGTCACAAACACATGCAAAGCCACTGACTAACACGTCTTACATCTCGGAGAGGCGGGTCGATGCTCACTCTGGTTTGCCTGATCCATACCAAATTACTGTGTGCGTATCTTCCGGTGGTAATAGTTCTGAAATAAATCAAGTCACACACTTACTAGGTTTGAGTTTGAGTCCTACTTGTACCACCAGATAGGAGGTGTGGGGTAAATCTATGTACATGTTATAAATATATAGATTGAGATGTGGTGCAAATAACAATGTAAAAGTACATGATAATAAACGTAAACGGCAAAAGAAAAAAGAACAAAAAACAACCAAAACAATTAATTTAATGAGAAGAAATTAATAAAGATTATTTATACAAGGAAGAACCCCAATGCGATGGGATAGAAAGGTCGCCAGGACGCAGTGATAACGTGGGGTGAAGGAGATATTTAATCTCCGTCCTCGATGTGAAATATGTCAGACATCCAACAGCGCGAGATTGACGTCGTGTAGCTACGTTGACATTGTTACATTGTTAGATATGTTCAATATGTTGGTATGTGATCATGGACTTCTATACACCTGGAAAATAGTTAAACAGCACCCTGTCATTAGTTTAATATATCCCGAACCTCCATGTATACTTCACAAATATCATATGTCACTGACCTCATTTTTATCAATATCAAAGATACATAGAGCCGATACCTCTTGGTAGTTGGTGCAAGAACGAAGCCTGTTTCTCCAGGAGGTCTCAAGTACTGGTCATATCATACGATGGGGGGCTGAAAAGTGCGGAGCCTAACTACGAAGAAAGGCTCTGAGCTTAACTACGAAGGATGTGCAATACACCCTTAACAGTTTGCATGTAGTAATTATAAGTACTGTACTGTGGATGCTTTCAGGCTGAATTTGAACTAAATACACAACCAGTCTTGTGTCTTCAGGCAAGTGGCTTGGAATTCTCTGTTGATGAAAATAAACAAAAATGGTTACTGAGCTGTCATCAAGTATCACCAAATGAAAGGGCTAACTGGGATGTACATTTAAAAGACAGAATATCCTCCAATCACAGCCTGCAGATATCTCTCGATCTGCACTGAAGGCAAAACCTTCACGAAAACCGCACTGTCCCAACTGGTTCTGATTTGGTGTAGTAGAACCTGTAGAGGGGGAAGCGGAGTTCAAGAGGAGGAGAGAGATGATCCAAGATTAGAAAGATTTTCAACTGCTTCCACTAAGGGAAATACATAGCATGATATGATTATGAGTGATCGACGACACACCATACACCACAAAGCCAATACAGTAGGCATCACTCACGACAGACATTCTGGCCATGACAAAGGTTACAGCACGCTGGGCTCCAAGGCTTCTCGCTCTTGGTCAGAAAGGCTCCAGGTTCGTCATCTTTTACATCGCTTTGAAGCAAACAAAACTGATTTTGTTGAGCGATTGGTAACCATGGATGTGTTTTACGGTCATTACTATCGACCAGTGACTAAACAAGTGGAAACATCTAACGTCTCCTCCTCCGAAGAAGGCAAAGACTGTTCTATCCGATGGGAACGGAGTGGCTTCGGGTTTCTGGGATTTCAAAGGTATCCTACAGGTAGACTGCCTCCAGACCTCAGACCATTAATGGCTAATATTATGCTTATCTGCTTCAGCAAGTGCGTGAGAATATGAAAGTTAACCGTCTTGGAAAACTCACTAGAAATGCATGGCTTCATTGCATGACTTGGAAATCATTGAATATCCTCTGTATTCACCAGATTTATCACCATCAGATTTATCAAGCTTGAAGAAAGTCTGATAAGCATTATACAAATAATGATGTTTGGTGTGGAAACATTCTACACTTGTTGGATCCAGGCACGGTATCCCTATGTTAGAATCAAGCAACTAAGTGATGATAAAGTATAAAGAAGATCAACAGAGACTTATATCACGATTAGCAAATTGATCACATTCGTTCTGACTGTGTGGATCAGAATTCATCATGACCGATCGTTGATCACTCTGCAAGTCGCGGTATGGCGTCCAGGCCAGGGCGATATTTTGTTACATTCCTAGCAGAGTTATATATGGAAATGTAGGGGACAGATCTTGTGACGGCATAGTTACAGTTAGTAGTGAGTGAGTGAGTTGGGTTTAACGCCGCTTTTAACACTATTCCAGTTATATCGCGGCGTGTCAGCTTAATGTGGGAGGAAAGCCCGAAGTGATGCAGGTCTGTGACGTTTACCACTTCGGTGAAACCCACGAGCACGGGTATGGTGCTAACATATATCTTACGCCAGGGGGGCGGTCGGGTAGCCTAGTGGTTAAAGCGTTCGCTCGTCACGCCGAAGACCCGGGTTCGATTCCCGACATGGATACAATGTCTGAAGCCCATTTCTGGTGTCCCCCGCCGTGATATTGCTGGAATATTGCTGAAAGCGGCGTATAACCATACTCACTCACTCACTCACTTACGCCAGGACATAGGGAATACAGTAAACTACGGTTATAACGAACTCAAAGGGACTCATAAGTTTTGTTCGTTATGTCCATAGTTCGTTAGAAGCGTTTCAACTAAAGGTTATCGCAAATGGCCGGGGCCAAAAACAAGAGTTCGTTTTATCCGTCACTTCGTTATAAGCGTGTAGTTACATTTATCTACCACATATGGTAAAGTTACGTTTATCCGTGAGGACATAGGACATTGTTACATATATCTACCACTAGGGCATATAGTACAGTTACGTATGTCTACCGTGAGGACACAGGGCATAGTTACGTATACCACAAGGACATAAAGTACAGTTACGTATGTCTACAGTGAGGACACAGGGCATAGTTACGTATACCACTAGGACATATAGTACAGTTACGTATGTCTACCGTGAGGACACAGGGCATAGTTACGTATACCACAAGGACATATAGTACAGTTACGTATGTCTACCGTGAGGACACAGGGCATAGTTACGTATACCACAAGGACATATAGTACAGTTACGTATGTCTACCGTGAGGACACAGGGCATAGTTACGTATACAACTAGGACATATAGTACAGTTACGTATGTCTACCGTGAGGACACAGGGCATAGTTACGTATACCACAAGGACATATAGTACAGTTACGTATGTCTACCGTGAGGACACAGGGCATAGTTACGTATACCACAAGGACATATAGTACAGTTACGTATGTCTACCGTGAGGACACAGGGCATAGTTACGTATACCACAAGGACATATAGTACAGTTACGTATGTCTACCGTGAGGACACAGGGCATAGTTACGTATACAACTAGGACATATAGTACAGTTACGTATGTCTACCGTGAGGACACAGGGCATAGTTACGTATACCACAAGGACATATAGTACAGTTACGTATGTCTACCGTGAGGACACAGGGCATAGTTACGTATACCACAAGGACATATAGTACAGTTACGTATGTCTACCGTGAGGACACAGGGCATAGTTACGTATACCACTAGGACATATAGTACAGTTACGTATGTCTACCGTGAGGACACAGGGCATAGTTACGTATACCACAAGGACATATAGTACAGTTACGTATGTCTACCGTGAGGACACAGGGCATAGTTACGTATACCACTAGGACATATAGTACAGTTACGTATGTCTACCTTGAGGCAGTGTCTATTGTTTAGAGTCGTGTCAGTTTTGTCGAGCTGCTATACGGCTAAACTTAAGTGCAGCAACGTTGATAACATTCAATTCAACTTTAAAATGTGAGTTTTAATGCCGAAACAGTCTTCATGTAAATGTTTGTATATATAGCCACACAGTATGTTGAAACTAAACACTTGTAAAGGGTGGGAACCAATATATGTAAATAGCACATGGAAACGTTTCAGTAAATTTTACCTTTGTTTAATGTGAAAAGTAAAGCGAAACTGATTGATTGAAAAGGACATCTTACCCAGTTTTCCTCCTAATATATTTTTTCACAAAACGCAAATAAACACCTTTGAATGACATTGCCAATTTCGACCCCGCCTCTAGACGCCGTGTGTGTTATTTGAAGACCATGACACCTTGTACACAATGCTTAATGTTGGAATGAAGGACCAGCATATAAGTTGCCCCAGTCCGATAAACAATACTTTTTTACAATCTCAATTTGAAAACATAAATATTTAGAACCTTTTAACGCTTTTCATGTTAAAGAGGGTATGCCACTGAATTAACTCTACTATGATTTGTTAGTGTATACATTATTCTGTGATTTCCATGCATTTAATTTCTATACAAATAATTGTACTGACATAACCATATTGTTTTGTATTGTATGTAAGTACATAATGAAACATTATTTATAGTTGTTACTATTATATGTTATATTTAGATTGTTCAACGTCCAGGGAAACGAAGTACTCGAGAGTCCAATGCGGTATATGTCACGTTACATAAATAAATGTATGTAAATAGTGAACACTATCTATATTTCACAGTCATTAAAGGTCACTTCAGCAATAACGAAAAGAACATTTTGTTGTATGAAAGCGCCAAGGCAATTGTGTTGGGACATAAGTTGCACGTTCATATGGTGTATGTACTCAGTTGTGTATCATGTAGAGTGAGTATGGTTTTACGCCGCTTGCATCAATATTCCAGCAATATCGCCGCGGGGGACACCAGAAATGGGCTTCATACAGTGTACATATGTTGGGAATCGAACCCGGGTCTTCCGCGTGATGAACGAACGCTTTAACCACTAGGCGACACCACCGACTCCGTATCATGTAAAACCATAGTCAGGAAGGTCAAAGGCAAAATGGTGATAAGAGAAATTCACCCCATATTCCTTTATATCCATGGATGTAAGTTTAGATAGTCACTGGTGCAGAAACGAACCTTCCACATCTTCAAAAAAATCTCACCTTCGACACGCAAAAGTTAACCATAATCCTTGTTAAAGGTCCAATGTCATTTTTATAGTCTTGAATTCTAATTATTAAGCGAGGAAATGACATTATATGACTTAAAACCATGTTTTGTGAAATGAAAAATGGCACTCACCGCATTTGTATCAGTTAATCAAGATGCAATGAAATGGATCATGAGATAGTTGAGTTGAGTTGAGTTTAACGCCGCTTTTAACAGTATTCCAGTCATATCAGGGCGTGTCAGCTTAATGTGGGAGGAAAGCCCGAAGTGATGCAGGTCTCAGACGTTTACCACTTCGGTGAAACCCACGAGCACGGGTATGGTGCTGACAAACCTAGAAACATAATCGGGGCGAACCGGGATTCGAACCCACAATCATAGGTTTCTGGCGTGCCCAAGGGACGCAACTCTGCACAGCGAATCGCGGCGCCCCAGACGACTGGGCCACCCGTGCCCCCCTCATGAGATAGACGAGTGTGACTACTTTGTTGATTTAACGAGACAGTGGTTTATTTTAAGCCCCTTTCAGCTACATGCCTGAATTTAAGACGCAGCGAGGATACTTCAAGATTAAACATGTTTAAAACTGTGTGGGACGGCTAATATGATCAGGCACACAATGTCTTTATAATATTCAGGTAACATCTTTCATGACGTAACCCTACGCGTGACGTTCAAAGTCCGCGTGACTTCTGTGTGGTATAGAGTACAATACCACAGGACTACCGTTTGCAGCATTTTTCGAAATTGTTTGTTAAACTCCCGATAATAACCCACAACACACGTGTTGCCGCGAAATGCTTTCAGCCCCTTGTTTCTCGGTAAACCAAATCGTTTCAGTCTAAACGTAAATCTGAAATAAATCCATATCATAAAGGACAGAATTACATGTTGGGTTTAGCAATCACCACGAGCTGTTGCGAGCTCGATAAATTACTTTATTGGTTCAAAAAGCCTACTAAAGATCCTAAAACGAAGACTTTATTTGATAGTATTATAGCATTACAGTTTTATATTGTTTTTTTGTCCATTTTTGTTTGGAATGATTTGCTCCGGAATAACCTTCCATGATCGACACAAAGCACTTAAGAAACATCGACATGTTCGCCCACATAATTATCGTTTTATTAGACTGTTTATGTAGGTGCGACATTAAAACCCAATTGTGACGAAGTAAGGGTATTTTTTACTGAATAAGTTTAAAAATATATGTAAAAAACTGTACATTATGCTTTAACAGGATGCTAGGTGCAACACCAGTGTTAATTGGAAATGTTAGAAGAATATCTGGAACAATCAATGTCAACGTTTTGTTGGAGAAACTCCAGAGAAATCATTCGCAGTAACATGTTGTTAGAGAAATATACTCGATGTGACCATTCACAAAAACGTATTTGTTGGAGAAATATCTTGAGCAAGTTAATCATTTATAATTACGTAACCATTCGTAAAAAGATTGTTAGAGGAAAAGGTTTGAGCAATCATTCTTAATGTTATTTAATAGAGAAAGATTTTGGAATTTATTTTGACCAATCATCAGTAAAAGCATGTTGGGGAAATAACCTTTGTTAATCATTCGCAAACACTTCAGCAATCATTTACTATGACGTTTTGTTGAGAGAAATCAATTGAGCAATCACTTGTTCCATATGGCGTTTTTAATGAGAAATATATTAATAAATAAATGGTACAAAATCCTTTCCATAATCATAAGACATTTCTGTCGAAGTCTGAGTCCACTGTATGGTTGCGACTACGTCATGAATCACAATGCACCAGGTGTTCTCGAAAAGGTGACTATATGTAGTAGAATTGTTATTATTATTTTGTACAGATTAAAATATAAAAAGCAGCAAAGAGGGTTTGGGTGATCCTGGCACCGTCAGGCTGGTTAGGCTCATCATCAGCTCATGGCCTTTGTCCCCTCTACACGCAGCCCAGACAGCGAATGGGACTTCTCCCAGGAAATGCTGCCTAGTCAAACCCACCTAGAACTGTTCGGAGAATGTGAAGACTCCCTAACACTGCAACCTTATGCATTACTCAGATTGTCAGAAGGGCTGTATACCTGGCAGCACTTTCCCAATGTAAGTCAACAGATTGGGAGGTACCAAAGCTAAGGCATGGCGAACAATTGGGAGTCGAACTACTTGGTACTTGGGATGCAAGAGTGACATTTTGAAAGCGAGGGCTGCTGATCCTCTCAACACACTGCACATAAACTCTATGCAGTGGTCGTTCACATAGCCTCTCCTTGAAAAACTGAGTCTGGGCCGATTTGATATGACAATTATTATTTTTATTTACAGATTAAAATAAAATAAATGCGGCGAAGAGGGTTTTGGTGATCCTGGCACAGTCAGGCTGGTTAGGCTCATCATCAGCCCAGGGTCCTTTCCCCCTCTTCACACAGACTCCCCAACACTGCAGCCTTCTGCATTACCCAGATTGTCAGAAGGGCTGTATACCTAGCAGCAAACCCGGGTACTTGCAATGACGCCCTCTACTTATTCTGGGACTAAATTGGATGGACCTCTGTGTCAAAACCACAAGCATGACGAAGACGGTAATGAAATGATCGAGCCACTCCATCATGTCGCTTAAGATACTGCGTTTGTGCCAAAGCTGGGCATCCACTGACAATGTGTTGGACAGTCTCATAAAATTCATTGTATATACTGCATTTCATATTTACATTTTGTGACTGGTCTTGAGCAGCAAACAGAAAGCCTTCTGTTTCACATTTCAGGTTAGCCGACTTCATCCAAGCGAAGGATTCTGCAGGGTTGCTGATATTCTCAACACACTGTACATTGCTGTTGTTGTTGTTGTTGTTGTTGTTGTTGTTGTTGTTATTCGAAATCCAAATAACTACTGTAAATAGACATAATCTCTTTATATCGACACCCTTAAAATGTACGACGTTTCTTATATTACGTTTGTAATAAAGTTACCTTGAAACTGCGCATAAACAAATACCCATTGGTTGTAGCTTTTAATCGATTAATGGAAGCAAGTTCACTGACACACACTGTGCATGATCGTACTCCGTGAACAAAATTTGTGTTTTAGCAGAGAAAAATATGTTGACCCAGCTGAACTTTAAACTCACCTACAGCTCGTATAAATCCATTATGCAGTATATCAAATTCTAAAACGCACAAGGATGTAAACATTACTACAAATTATCAAGTGGAACCCGCCCAGTGCAAGCTCCTCACAGCGCGCAGCGCACCTTCTTGACCCTGTGGCGTAAACAATAAGGCTGCCATGTTGCATCAAGTTACGTATATTACCTGCCGCCTGTGTATCGTTATTGTTTCCATGCGGGGCTAAAAGGTCGCTATTTAACATCTGATCGCTGGCTTAATAAGTGGGCGGTTACATAGAGCGCTTTTACATCAGCCTCCGACCTTGTCTGATGAATATCATACATGTAACATGGTGTGGCGAGTTCTGCGACGTTGGCGGTGGTCGTGCGCACTCGTTATGTTCATGGTGTTCGCTGTTGAAAGCAGGAACAGGACCTGTTAGTCACGACATGTCTGGCGCAATGTAACATTTATTTCTGTTGTGGATTTGGTGGTAATGTTCCGTGTATTATGTGAAGGGAGTTTACATTAAATCTAAACTGATATGCATGTATTGAATGAGTGAATGCATTACTCACACATCTGTTCCATACACTCTCACATTAATGACGTATAGTAACACATTCAGCAACGTACTGATCTACCTAAACGTCACCCTTTCGGGATTCCAAATAAAATGGGTCGAAACCTATGATTGTGGGTTCGAATCCCGGTTCGCCCTGATTATGCTTCTAGGTTTGTCAGCACCATACCCGTGCTCGTGGGTTTCACCGAAGTTGTAAACGTCTGAGACCTGCATCACGTCGGGCTTTCCTCCCACATCAAGCTGACACGCCCTAATATAACTGGAATAATGTTAAAAGTTGAGCTCAACACAACTCACTCACTCACTAGAGTGGGTCACCAGCAAACTATGCTTGTCTAAAGAGGCAACTAAATCCGCCGCAGTCCGCCGCCGTCTCATAGCGTGTATGTTGCTAACACACAAGCCTAATATTGCACCATATCTTTATGTTACAAGTATACCTATCTATGATTCAAACACTCATTATCCCGATGTGACATATCTCCATGACACGCATGCACATCTCTATATTACTTATCCGAGCATAGATATTGCTCACTGATTTGCGTTGAAGCAGCCACCAGAAATGTGATGTCCAATGTGCATAGATGATTCATTGAAGTCACACACTTCTCCTGTTACAAATTAATTTTGAACAACACCTCCAGGTGTCATACATTTCCATCTGTTACCCAGAACCTTTTTCATCTAAACCTTGATAAGTCACACATTTACTTATGTTATATATATTCGGTTTCATTTATACCTCGATATATCACACATTTACTTATGTTACATAGATTCAGTGTCATCTATACCTCGATATATCACACATTTACTTAGCTTACATATATTCAGTGTCATCTATACCTCGATATATCACACATTTACTTATGTTACATATATTCAGTGTCACCTATACCACGATATATCACACGTTTACTTATGTTACATATATTCAGTGTCACCTATACCACGATATATCACACATTTACTTATCTTACATATATTCAATGTCATCAAAACCTCGACATATCACACATTTCCTTCTGTTAGATATATTCCGTGTCACATATACCTCGATATATCACACATTTACTCATCTTACATATATTCAATATCATCTTTACCTCGATATATCACACATTTACTTATCTTACAAAATTCAATGTCATCTATACGTCGATATTTCACACATTTCCTTCTGTTAGATATATCCCGTGTCACCAATACCTCGATATATCACACATTTACTTATCTTACATATATTCAGTATCATCTATACCTTGATATATCACACATTTCCCTCTGTTAGATATATCCCGTGTCACCTATACCTCGATATATCACATATTTACTTATTTTACATATATTCAATATCATCTATACCTGGATATATCACACATTTACTTATCTTACATATAATCAATATCATCTTTACCTCGATATATCACGCATTTACTTATCTTACATGTATTCAATGTCATCTATACCTCGATATATCACACATTTGCTTCTTTTAGATATATCCGGTATCATCTATACCTCGATATATCACACATTTACTTTTCTTACATATATTCAATATCATCTAGACCTCGATATATCACACATTTACTTATCTTACATACATTCAATATCATCTATACCTCGATATATCACACGTTTACTTATCTTACATATATTCAATATCACCTATACCTCGATATATCACACATTTACTTATCTTACATATATTCAATATCATCTATACCTCGATATGTCAAACATTTCCTTCTGTTACATACATGTATGTCCCGTGGCACAGTTAATGTTTAGTGATAGTCTTCCATAGCGAAACATTCGTTATGTTGTCTAGAGAAATTCTTTTCTAAATACATTAAATTGGCTCAGTGATCTAAGACGGTGTAAACCCCATTGGAGATTAGACTCACTTAGTTGTGCCAGGATCCGCTGATCTTTTGCCCTGATTATGACCCTTGGCCTGATGGAACCATATCCGCGCTAATGGACTTCACTTAAGCAAGGAGTCTTTTTCAGATATTATATCTAGACTTCCTGACTAAAGTGACACGACCTACGACCTGCACTACGTTGTGAAGTAAATGAAATACAGTTGAAGACTGCTTAAAATCAAGTCTCTTGCTCCCTCACTTACACGGAAAAGACACATGCAGTGCTGTAACATATGGAAACATGTAAACCAGTATATACACGTAACGACTTCCTAATCTACATCCGTTAAATGTAACAAGAGTAATGTTCGACAAGCTTTACTTTACCACGTGAACCTACACAGTCTGTGTATTGTGTTTAACACATCAGAAAAAGAAATGAAATTTCAACCCCAGAGAATAACAAGTCTCGATTATCCGACGAAACCAATGGGCGTAAAAGAAAATTATATAAATGGAGCACTGAAAATCAGAGTATGCACTAGGTGTTTGCCAAAAGGGTAAGCATGTCCTGCCCGACCAGGAGCACCCGCCACTCAATTTAAGAAATACGTTCGCATGCATGCACCTGACTGATCATAAGCAACAAATATAACGTCAGAAACCTGACAGTGCACTACATAATCTAACCTTATGTTATAACCAACTTGCCACAAGCATCACGCGGAGTGTTAGACACTTGACAATGCACTACATAATCTAACCTTGTGTTATAACTAACTTGCCATTTGCATCCCGCGGACTGTTAGACACTTGACAGTGCACTACATTATCTAACTGCATGATATAACCAACTTGCCACAAGCATCACGCGGACTGTTAGACACTTGATAGTGCACAACATAATATAATCCTATGTTATAACCAACTTGCCACAAGCATTACGCGGACTCTTAGACACTTGACAGTTCACTACATTATCTAACCCTATGTTAAAACCAACTTGCCACAAGCATCACGCGGAGTGTTAGACACTTGAAAGTGCACTACATAATCTAACCTTATGTTATAACCAACTTGCCATTTGCATCCCGCGGACTGTTAGACACTTGACAGTGCACTACATTATCTAACTGCATGATATAACCAACCTGCCACAAGCATCACGCGGACTGTTAGACACTTGATAGTGCACTACATGATCTAACCTTATGTTATAACCAACTTGCCACAAACATCACGCGGACTGTTAGACACTTTATAGTCCACAACATAATATAATCCTATGTTATAACCAACTTGCCACAAGCATCACGCGGACTGTCAGACACTTGACAGCGCAATACATAATCTAACCTTATGGTATAACCAACTTGCCACAAGCATCACGCGGGCTGTTAGACACTTGATAGTCCAAAACATAATCGAACCCTATGTTATGACCAACTTGCCACAAGCATCACGCGGACTGTTAGACACTTGATAGTGCACAACATAATCTTATCCTATGTTATAACCAACTTGCCATAAGCACCACGCGGACTGTTATACACTTGATAGTGCACTACATAATCTAACCTTATGTTATAACCAACTTGCCACAAGCACCACGGGGACTGTTATACACTTGATAGTGCACTACATAATCTAACCTTATGTTATAACCAACTTGCCACAAGCATCACGCGGACTGTCAGACACTTGATAGTGCACAACATAATATAATCCTATGTTATAACCAACTTGCCACAAGCATCACGCGGACTGTTAGACACTTGACAGTTCATTACATAATCTAACCTTATGTTATAACCAACTTGCCACAAGCATCACGCGGACTGTTAGACACTTGACAGTTCACTACATAATCTAACCTTATGTTATAACCAACTTGCCATTAGCATCACGCGGGCTGTTAGATACTTGACAGTGCACTACATATTAATCTAACCTTATGTTATAACCAACTTGCCACAAGCATCACGCTGACTGTTAGACACTTGATAGTGCACAACATAATATAATCCTTTGTTATAACCAACTTGCCACAAGCATCACGCGGACTGTTAGACACTTGACAGTTCACTACATAATCTAACCTTATGTTATAACCAACTTGCCACAAGCATCACGCGGACTGTTAGACACTTGACAGTTCACTACATAATCTAACCTTATGTTATAACCAACTTGCCATTAGCATCACGCGGGCTGTTAGATACTTGACAGTGCACTACATATTAATCTAACCTTATGTTATAACCAACTTGCCACAAGCATCACGCTGACTGTTAGACACTTGATAGTGCACAACATAATATAATCCTTTGTTATAACCAACTTGCCACAAGCATCACGCGGACTGTTAGACACTTGACAGTTCACTACATAATCTAACCTTATGTTATAACCAACTTGCCACAAGCATCACGCGGACTGTTAGACACTTGACAGTTCACTACATGATCTAACCTTATGTTATAACCAACTTGCCACAAGCATCACGCGGACTGTTAGACACTTGATAGTGCACTACATTATCTAACTTCATGTTATAACCAACTTGCCACCAGCATCACGCGGACTGCACTGCAGACACCTTCAACATTATGTTATATTCAAATTACCATAAACATATTATCCTACGTTATTATATGTTATATTCAACCTATCAGAAACAACCCTTTAAACGTCAGACAGGTGATTTTGCAAACACATGAAGATCGCATGACAATTGATATTAAACAACTACATATATACCTAGGAGATATGGTCTTATCTAGTAACTAACTAGTCACAAAAACCAAGAGGCCCGCCAGACAATAGATATTGCACATATACCTTGGAGATATGGTCTTATACATAACTTGTCACAAACACCAATGGGACTACCAGACAATAGATATTGCACATATACCTTGGAGATGTGGTCTTAAATATAACTCGTCACAAACACCAATGGGACTACCAGACAATAGATATTGCACATATACCTTGGAGATATGGTCTTATATCTAACTTGTCACAAACACCAATGGGACTACCAGACAATAGATATTGCACATATACCTTGGAGATATGGTCTTATATCTAACTTGTCACAAACACCAAGTGTACCGCCAGACAATAGATATTGCACATATACCTTGGAGATATGGTCTTATATCTAACTTGTCACAAACACCAAGAGTACCGCCAGACAATAGATATTGCACATATACCTTGGAGATATGGTCTTATATCTAACTTGTCACAAACACCAATGGGACTACCAGACAATAGATATTGCACATATACTTTTGAGATATGGTCTTATATCTAACTTGTCACAAACACCAAGAGTACCGCCAGACAATAGATATTGCACATATACCTTGGAGATATGGTCTTATATCTAACTTGTCACAAACACCAAGAGTACCGCCAGACAATAGATATTGCACATATACCGAAGAGATATGGTCTCATATCTAACTTGTCACAAACACCAATGGGACTACCAGACAATAGATATTGCACATATACCTTGGAGATATGGTCTTATATCTAACTTGTCACAAACACCAAGTGTACCGCTAGACAACTGATATTGCATCCCCAGCTGACGTTTTTGTGCAGGCCAGCTGACCACTGTCTGGAGCCCGCTGGCGCCATCACACACCCTCGTGTTGATTCAGTCAAGAAGCAACGCGTGCCTACTCCTCATATCTATCTAGTTGAAGGTGTACAACCCGGCTACCTTTTTGTAACTGAAATCGGTGTGACATGTGCATTTCTCACCACGCAATTTACAACACTTTCTGTCATGTCTTACCATTGATCTAAGCAGCAGCTTGAGCAATGGACGATCTTTGGAGTATCGCAAAGATCTCATACGTGAAAGGGGCATCGATTCCGGCCGAGTTGGAAAGTCACGCTACCATATTTGTCAATCTTTGCAATCAGATATATTCTCCGGATGAAGAATATGTGAGCTGGGATAATCTTGTTTAAATGTTTTTAAACACGAATGTCATATTTATTGATGGAGAGGTACAGTGTCAGACCCAAACTGTCGCAGAAAACATACGTCATCAACAGTGTCCCATTGGTAACAGTGGACTGATAATTTTCATCATGTTTCCTGCAGAACAGCCTTTGAATTCAGCAGTATAATAAATCCATTCTGAACTGTTGCTGCCTATTGTGCCGGACATGATGTAGTAAATACATCTGTAACATCAGTTATTAAGCAAACTCAACCTTACGACATCCACTTCAAGCATTGTTTTCTTTAAGGATGAAGTTTTTGTTGGAAGTAAATTAACCTTTTTCTATCGAGAGTGTTCCCGATTCATTGTGCTGTTGATATTTTTAAATCGGTTTTACGAAGAGGTTTATTTGTAATTTGCAGATGTTTATACATTGAAAAAAATAATCAATAGGTGCAACAGACATAATCTGGCCAGGGAAAACCTTGTTAGGTTGTGTGAGTACACACCCAGGTATTCAGGGTACAATTAAACGTAGTGCATATAAATCTGTCAGGTTAACCCTTGTTAGGTTGTGTGAGTACACACCCGGGCACTCAGGGTACAGTTAAACATAGTGCATATAAATCTGTCAGGTTAACCCTTGTTGTACTGTGTGAGTACACACCCAGGCATTCAGGGTACAATTAAACATAGTGCATATTAATCTGTCAGGCTAACCCTTGTTGGGTTGTGGGAGTACACACACATGGATTCAGGGTACAATTAAACATAGTGCATATAAATCTGTCAGGTTAACCCTTGTTTGGTTGTGTAAGTACACACACGTGCATTCGGGGTACAATTAAGCATAGTGCATATTAATCTGTCAGGTTAACCCTTTTTGGATTGTGTGAGTACACACTCATGCATTCAGGGTATGATTAACCACAGTGCATAATTATAGTCTGTCAGGTTAACCCTTGTTGGACTGTGCGAGTACACATCCATGCATTCAGGGTACAATCAACCACAGTGCCTATAATCTGTCAGGTTAACCCTTGTTGGAATGTGCAAGTACACAACTATGTATTCAGGGTACAATTAACCACAGTTCCTATAAACTATCAGGTTAACCCTAGTTGGACTGTGCGAGTACACACTCATGCATTCAGGGTACGATTAACCACGATGCATTTAATCAGCCAAGGTTAACCCTTGTCACCCGGGCAACCCAGAACAGCTAGACGGGGAGTCAATATCATTGTACATTTGGAAGGCCCGTGGGTGCAGAATCTTAATTGAGCAAAGGCATATAGATCACTTTTTCATCTTAGTGAAAGATATTTAAGCCAAAGCTAAGTTTGAAAGATCCTAATAAGACTGATTTGGAAATTAAGGTGTATAGCTAGATGTCATGCTGCAGTTCAACGTGGTTATCCCTTTCAGACACATCAAATTGACTCCGATCCAACCAGTCCTTGCCGTATCCCTTCAATGCCGTGCCCAAGGTAGGGTAATAACAAGTACCATCTGTCAAAAATTCTTTGTTCCCAAATGAAGTGACCAGGGGACCGAACCACTACATAAAATACATAAAACACTTATAACTGTTCGTGTAATGCTCTTTACTTAAGATCGAATTGTATTTGGAAATAAAGTCTTTAACATCGCAGAAGAACGGACCTAATTGCAATGATCTCTCTCGATCTCTCTCTCTCTCTCTCTCTCTCTCTCTCTCTCTCTCTCTCTCTCTCTCTCTCTCTCTCTCTCTCTCTCTCTCTCTCTCTCTCTCTCTCTCACATACATTTCGACCACATATGTAGCACTCACTGATAGTAAACAGAGCGCGTAAACCTCCCGAGAATAATATCAATAAATTTGAAAATCGACGGTTACCATATGCCACGGGACCGTGCGATTTACAAATTAATTGTCTCCATCCATTAAATTACTTACACGTGATTCCTAAACCACTTAGCGTTATGTCACAGATCACGCCAGAAGTGTAAACCAACAGAGGGCGCTGTTTACTCATGTGTGATTACGTCATAATATTAAACGCCATAGTGAGTATACTGATATCTATTGCAGTATGGACTGTTGTTGGATGACGATGAGACTATTTAATGTATCGTGTCGCGTTGGACCCTATTTTGCATTGTCATCAAATTTTCATTGATTGTCATATTTTGGAGCAACCCCAGCAATAATATTATTTCATACGTTAGTGGTTTTCTGTTTTTGCCGTTCAATTATAAATATGACCAATGCTAGCTCTTGTTCTTGGAATAAAGTTTTTGCTGGAAGGTTTTAAGAAGAGTGTTACAGTTATTATAGCCATGTGGGTATTATAACCAAAACAAATTCTTTAGAAAATTACTGATATACAGTCCGTGTGATGTAAAATGTACAATTTCGATGATGAAAATAATACAAGTGTATTAGCAGAGATATCTCATGATCATGGAAGGGGTTTTGTTTTTGTTGGAATGATAACTTGGAGTCTTTTTAAAAAACATCACATCATGACAACGGAAATTAAAATTGACTTGCCTTAGCATGTATTTGTGACAGGTACAGGTGATACCAGGTCCTGGCTCTACTGACGGTCATCAAAATGGCTCTGCTAATGGTCATGACATCACAATGGCTCAACTGACGGTCATGACATCGCAGTGGCTCTATTGACGGCCATGACATCACAATGGCTCGACTAACGGCCATGACATCACACAGTGGCTCTACTGACGGTCATGACATCACAATGGCTCTACTAACGGTCATGACATCACACCGTGGCTCTACTGACGGTCATGGCATCACAATGGCTATATTGACGGTCATTACATCACACAGAAGCTTTACTGACCGTCATGACATCACAATGGCTATATTGACGGTCAAGACATCACAATGGCTCTACTAACGGTCATGACACCACAATGGCTCTACTGACGGTCATGACATAACACAGAAGCTTTACTGACGGTCATGATATCACACAGTAGCTCTACTGACGGTCATGGCATCACACAGGAGCTCTACTGACGGTCATGGCATCACACAATGACTCTACAGACGGTCATGATATCACACAGTAGCTCTACTTACTGCCATGACACCACACAGTAGCTCTACTGACGGTCAAGACACCACACAATGACTCTACTGACGGTCATGGCATCACACAATGGCTCTACTGATGGTCATGGCAACAAACTGGCTCTATTGACGGTCATGACATCACAGAGTAGCTCTTCTGACGGTCATGGCATCACGCAGTAGCTCTACTGACGGTCATGGCATCACAAAGTAGCTCTACAGACTGCCATGACATCATACTGTAGCTCTACTGACGGTCATGACATCACACAGTGGCTCTACTGACGGTTATGACATCACACAGTGGCTCTTCTAAAGATCATGACATCACATAGTTGCTCTACTGACGGTCATGACATCGCAATGGCTCTATTGGCGGCCATGACATCACAATGGCTCTACTAACGGCCATGACATCACACAGTGGCTCTACTGACGGTCATGACATCACAATGGCTATATTGAGGGTTATGATATCACAATGGCTCTACTAACGGTCATGACATCACACTGTGGCTCTACTGACGGGCATGACATCACAATGGCTATATTGACGGTCATTACATCACACAGAAGCTTTACTGACGGTCATGACATCACAATAGCTCTTTTTACGGTCATGACATCACACAGTGGCTCTACTGACGGTCATGACATCACAATGGCTATATTGACGGTCATGACATCACAACGGCTCTACTAACGGTCATGACATCACACAGAAGCTTTACTGACGGCCATGACATCATAATGGCGCCACTGACGGTCATGGCATCACTCAGTAGCTCTACTGAAGGTCATGATATCACAGAGTAGCTCTACTGACGGTCATGGCATCGCACAGTAGCTCTACTGACGTCATGGCATCACACAGTAGCTCTACTGACGTCATGGCATCACACAGTAGCTCTTCTGACGGTCATGGCATCACATAGTAGCTCTACTGACGGTCATGGCATCACACAGTAGCTCTACTGACGTCATGGCATCACACAGTAGCTCTACTGACGGTCATGATATCACAGAGTAGCTCTACTGACGGTCATGGCATCACACAGTAGCTCTACTGACGGTCATGGCATCACACAGTAGCTCTACTGACGGTCATCATATCACACAGTAGCTCTACTGACGGTCATGACACCAGATGCTTGCGATGTAATGAATTCAACATCGGTTAAGTTAGCTGGAATTTCACGTTAATTGATTCAGCGAAACAATTGTTTGTAATCATTGCAATAGCATGCATAAAGCACATGCTAATTTAATTCATATTGATGTTGATAGATTGTAACTTATCATATTGAAAATTATGTAGGTAATAGATTTACTGGGCCTCCTAATTTGAGTATCCTATTTGTGGACAGAGCAGTGGTCGCCGATTCAATAACTAAATACAATCTCGGAAATAACATGTAATAGTATTTACTTTACATATTTCTCTATGTTTTTCATACAGTTTGGAAATAGTTTATTGATAAATTAGTAGATCAGTTGTCTTGCCTTCAGTAACAACTGCAAAATTTAATTGACTATAGCTTCTCGTTATGTTTGTTCGTGCTCTTATGAAAAACAGAAATTGTGAAACAATATGTGCCCACCAACGTGTTGATTTGTTATCTGTGCATTTATTCTTAATACCTTACACTGAACTCCAGAGCAGAGCCGATTGTACGATTCCGACTGTATCATGAGCATGTCATTATGAATCACTATCAAATATTGATGATACCTGGTGTTCGCGAAGAGGTGAGCACAGGTCATAAACACATGCAAAGGCAAGTCAATTGTTCACCTGTAAGAACACCGGAAGATATGGTATCAGTCAAAATAGGGAATTGCATCGGACATTATTTTTGTCACTGATGCGTCCAATTTGGATATATCTACCATAAGACATTTTGAAAGCTTTACTGAGGCCTTGAAAAAACCTACTCAATCTAAGGCCTGTTTCTTGTGGAAGGTATCGATCAAGCAGACCAGAGTGTTGATGAAGTTTTTTTATCAATTTTTAATCAATATTGCGATTTGTGTTACTGATCATACCATCTCGAAAATCAATCAACCCATCTTACAATATCTAAAATCGATTTAAATGCACTTAGATACACTGTCGTATTTTACTATGCAATAAAATCGTTACTGTAGCATACCGCAGGAAACACGCCGTGAGCTAAACAACACACTTAAAATGTTACGATAGCATTACTAATACTCTCTGGACGTTTTCTTTCAGCTATTTCTAGTTTCCAGTTCAAGTACGTGTATCTGTTAAAGTGTAGATTTCCTAGATAAGACGCGTGGTATTGATGGCCTCCAAATCAGCTGCATAGTTTGAAACACTTTGATTGTGCTTTTATTCCTAGTGTAAAACGCCGAGTATCTTGTTTCTTATCAAACAATAGCCTTCGGTGCAAACTTCACTTTCAGCGATCGATCAATACATTTCACTTTCCTGAGACATTGTTCCTTTTTAACGAATTCTGCTTTCGGGTATTGATGAAATTTTATCTTTAAGAGCATCCAAACTTTATCGATATTTCATTGAAACTACTTGATAAGACGGGGCTGCTCTCTATGGCAACTTAAACGTGATCTTTCTAATTTGTGGACAACACGTGTTTATCCACATTTCAGCTTTTTGAAATTCTTGAACATGCGCCAACAGATTGCGTTCGATTGTAATAATATAACAATTGAATAATCACGAAGATAAAACAATTGCTATTTCTTATATATTGATGAGCTGGTCGCGACCATGCGACTAGAGTAGACTGGACTATCTAGTGACGCGAACCATGCAATTGGCTTATATTAGGAATGGGAACAACATCCATCGGGGATATTATTTTTACTTTTCTGATTTGTTAATAATTTAAAACAATTTTACATTGACTTCCACCTAAACTGATTAGGATAAAAAACGGAGACTCGTTATAGAAGAATGTTATTATCATTTTCCCGATTAGTTGTTATCATTTATTTATACATTAAAAGAAATGAAATATGCTCTCAGACATTATGAATGCCTAAAAACAGGTTTCATTTCTTTTAAATTATATTCAAATTTTTATATGAAAAATGTTCAAAGACATGATGAGTATCTTAAACAGGTCTGTGAAAGGCATTTAGAAGTGAAACACATAAGGAAGAGAATATATGGATGTCAACTTCTTTATTATGAGGAACACAACGTTTCGGAGTATATGCTTACTCCTTCATCGGGTGAATGAGTAAGGAGTAAGCATATGCTCCGAAACATTTTGTTCTCCTCATAATAAAGAAGTTGACATCCATATATTCTCTTCGTTATCTTAAACAGGTTTCATTTCTTTTACTTTATTTACAAATTTAAAAACATGAAATATGTTCTAAGGCATGATGAGTATCTTATAACATGTTTCATTTCTTTTGATTTGAATACAACTTTTAAACAATGAAATAAGTTCCTTATTTCTTATAATTTATAAACAGTTTTAAAAAGATAAATATGATCCAAGACACGATTAAAAGCCCTAAGTCATGTTTCATTTCTTTTAATTCATAAATAAATACAAATAACTATCTGTGGTTATAGTGGGTAAAATTTCGTTTGATCTTTGGAGTTGTCCCGTGGTGATGATTGCAGTACAGTATTTATTAGAATCTGGCGAAAACAACTAAATACTTGCAACTATTGATCGTTAGATTTCTTGGATCGTCTTGGATTACTCTAAGTTAAAAATAAATATACTACAATTGTTTATATTTCAGTTACAAAATAAAGTTATTGGGTGTATTAATGTGGAATTTCATTTGATATCAATACAATTTATGTATTACATAATGGGAATATAGGACTTTACCGTTATATCACATGAGATTGTTAATTGCGCGCCCACAGCATATCTATTGTCATGAATGGTGGAGGGGAGAGAACTCTTGATTACCATACCCGGGCATTACGTCGGGTGGGTTGGAAGTACACATAAACCTGACAGTGTCTTAAAATAAACTGTATCTAATTCATATCAGTATATACAAGCACAATTTACTAATAACATTATAGACACAAACATTTAAATTAAGAAATAAGGACGCCCAAGAGCGAACTTAACAATGGTGTTCATAGTCAATGCACAATGTCCATATATCAAAGTTTATGAAACATATCAGAAAGTAAAAATCTGTTGTCATGGACATTATCCGTAACCGATTTTACACGAGAACTCCATCAGCTGGACCACCCATTGCTTGTGCAATGTGTTGATAATTGGTAGGCGGAGTACATATACGGCCTTACGTGGTATTACACCTTAAGAAAATGAAGGAAATCTATAACCCCATATTGACCAGTCGTGGCTATGGTCACGATTACAATGCGTTGATGAATTAAACATGCGAATATTTACATACTAAAATGGTGTAATGCACTGGGACGTTTATGGTTAAAATATTTTCGTGCATTTATTTCTAAATAGATCATTATGGACGATGCATATGCGAAATACCACGAGCGCCTGTTAAAGACAAATATTCTCGTGTATTAATATTGAAGATTGTGTTATACGATGTATGAGAGATAGATTATCATGTAATTATGTTTAACACTGGCGGATACATAGATAATTTTATACATATAATTAATACATGTCAGGGATTTATGAAATTATACATGTCTATGCAACTTTGAACGATTACAGTAATTAACTGACATTATTTTTTTTAAATATATATCATTTTTGCAGAATATATACGATATATATGTACATTGTATATGTTAAGGTGTACTGATCGTTGCGTTGACATTGAATGGTTGACATAGTCTTGGGAGTTATTACACGGCACAAGCATGGCAATACATTGCAGAAAATGTTAAATGTGTGTGGGATGTAACGGTAGTGTTGGGTGGAAAGGGTGTGTGGCCGGGTGAGATTGTGTTAAGTGAATTTTGGGTGGCGTAGGGTGGGGCTGGGTGGAGTAGGGTGGCTACAAAATGCAATACCATGCACGCTATAATTATTGATTGTAGAAATGCCCACGCCAGACATATTTTGACTTCTATTTTGTAAGAAGAATGTGGCGCTTCATTCGCAAAAGAAAACAGCTTTTCCTTGAAATAATGAAATATGATGATAATATTTTTATAACGTTTCGCAGCAATTTTTAAGCACTGTTTTAATATATTTATACCTACACGTGCCAACACGTAGTTTAATCTGTTTTGTGTATATTTATTTAATTTCCCAGCAATAATTTATCCATAACTTTTATTATTGGCACCATCTTAGTCTGTCTATTTAGTACAATCGAATCCTGGACCGATGCAGAGTATGCTTATCGTCGTCCAAAGTCGATATCATTGTTCTGTTCAACAGTTCAAACAGACACCAAGGGACAGGGGCCAAACAATGTCATAACTAAAGTTTCTCTTTCGAGTTTCTATGTAATTATCCAATCTATTGTTATATTAAAAAAGGAAAAATCGCATGTCTGTGTGCACATTTGATATTTTTAACCATTTCGCAAAATTCATTTGATAATTCAATGTACAATGTATAGAATTCACGAATTTTATAAATTCAACATTTATTTCAAAATGTTTTGATATTTTATGTGAAAGACTAAAATAAACCTGAACCATATGCGGGATTATCGGAATGCAATGATAATATTATTCTTTATATTATTCTTTTACTTATTATTTTATTATATATTTATAAGGGGAAATAATTACGAAAGATCAAATAACATTGTAGCTAAAATATAGTATTACCGCACACATTATACGATATTGAGAGAGGCTCAGTTACACTCAGTTACTTGTGTTTTTGGTTTTCTGAAACAAAATAAACTGGATCAATACTTAAAAATCATAAATTGTGGGCGAATATAGATGAGATGCAATTCTTTTGATGAAAATGTCAGTGAAACGTAAGCACTTAAGTTTATAAATAGGATAGTTCCATATCACTGCTTATGAATAATTGATACCAGAAATCAAGTTGTAAATAATATTCGAAATATATATCTTTAAAAAAATATAAAATGAAAAGTTATACTAATCCTAGGCGTATTAAACCTCTATAAAATAAATAAACTTGAAAAAATGATCCAATTGCACTAATATCTTCAAATAAATTGCAGTGTGATATTTAAAGTCAATCATATAAAATATGCTTTATTATAATATGTTTATACACTGCAATGATTGTGTAACTCGCTCATTCTCATTTAAGTTCGGATGCAACACTTTAAAGAAACATTAGTTGCCGCATGCGTTTTATAAATATATATGAAATAAGTTTATCCAAGTACATTTATAACCAACATTTGAAGGTTAACAGCGAAATTAATATCGAGGGTACCTACTCAGATAATCCATAGTCAATATAATAGCAACGAGATTCTCTACATACACCCGTGGCTTATAAACCTGTAAAATGCTTCGCAAATGTAAAATATTTCCGAAGCTATCCGGAAATCTCAAAACTCATAACACAGCATGGGAAATATCAAAAATATGGAAAATACAGACAAAACAATTACAATCTGTTCCAAACAATTGAAAAGCCAAAGTTACGAATACCAAACTTTACATAAGCGATCCAAAGCTTACGAACTTACAGTCAATATCAGTCCTCCTATATCATGAAATTGACAACTTCCCTCAACCGCTCGGCATTTAGAACACACGAATTGACAAGATCTCAGTTCTTAATAAAAGCCATATAAACCAGCACTGTGTATTTATTATGAATAAGGAATTTCTCACACCGCTCCTATGGGCCACAGACTGGGTGTCTGCGCTGTGTGTCGGCCGTAGTGTAACCCGAAGATTTGGCCAAGCTGAGGTACAAATACTAGCGCTGAAGAGCTATTGTAGGGGGCGATACCTCTTTGGTCGGGGACAAATATTGGCCTGTAATTAACTAACGACATCAGTGCCATTGCCATAATTCATTTGTATGGGACGTGTCAATTACGAGACCCGCAAGATGCTTAATGGTACGGACATATTTTGAGAGTATTAAAGTCAGAAAAAATTTATATGCACGTTATGGTATTAGTTATGTGGTGACAAAGAGCTTTACTGTGTATCGAATATGTCTGTTCATTTGTTTAAGAAAACTCTATGTTTTGTTCACAAGTAGACGGTGTTTGTGTGACCAAGTCTCAGACATACTTTTACATTTGATCAAATTCAAAACGTCAGAAAATATCCAGTGTCAATTATTTACACAGATTCAACAGTCCACTTAAGACACATTTGTGATGCAAATTATATGAATTGATCACTGTAAATCAGTGATGACACCAGGTGTTCGCAAAAAGGGCAACGTTCTCATATTAAGAAAATAACGTTCTCATTTCAAGAAACTGAACAATGTATGTAATTCCAAAACATTTTTAGTTCCGTTTCAGAGAGCAACAATTACGTATGAGATTTGTATGTGTACAATTGTAACTATTAATAAGTTAAGACAATAAAAATCTTACTAATATATTGATAGTATATATTATACAATGTGTAAAAATCTGTATCATTCGGAACATGTTTATTATCCATTAAAAGCAGAGAAACAATGATGAGATGCCAGGTTTTGCACTATCTTGTATTGCTTCTTCTGTTTACAAGCAGAGGCTAATATTCTTCCTTTATTAACATCAGTCGGAGACTGTCCGTCTAAGCGACCTGTGAGAACTAGAATTTGAAATCACTTCATATTGTTTGTAGAAATAGCTGAGTACACCCCATTTGTTAATTGACTTGGGAATCGGTGATAAGTGTTTATTGTTCTGTTTATTGCTATTATTGCTTCTGGTCTCAGCGCATGCACAGCGCGGCGGAAACAAACGCCACTAGACAGTAGAGGGGTGACTCTCACACGGATATGTTGGTACAGTGTTTCTGATTAACTGGTTTCTTGCAATATTTCACTTAACCATTTGACTTTACACAATATAAATGTATATATAGTTGAGTAAGAATCAAGTTAAGGGAAGTCATATGCTTTTGTTTCAAATGCATAAATGATTACCACTCGAATTTAAAATTTAAAATTATCTGAAAACAATGTTATTTCATTTACTTGCTCCAGAGCTTAAATTAATTTTGTAAATATATTGTAAATATTTTGTAAATATTACAGTCCACTGTAATGTGTTGTCTTTCTTATTTTTATTTGTAATAATATGTCTTGGTATTGTGACTGTATTGTATAAAGGGGGCTCACCCTTTTCTACAACACCTGGTGTCATCACTGATTTTCAGTGATCCATTCATATAATTTTTCACCGTTATTTTGCCCTGATGGAATCTGTTTCCGGGGGTGGTTATTCTCTGGCGTTGACGTTTTATATTTCAAGTATTTTTTATGCAGCTTACCCAATCAAGTTAAAGTTTGCATTTCAATCGAATGTATAAAACAAAACAATCCTTAAATGTCAAATTAAAGACGGCATCAAGAATTCGCAACACAGGAATTCTATCTGATATCTCGACAAAAGAAAAAGGTTTCGTCTCACGCGATTATGATGTAATTAAGATTACATCATGTGTTATGTGATGTTCTGTCGTATCCGTAACATGCGTTACGGGGCCTATGTCCTGTCAAACCCGTAAAACATGTCACGTAAATTACTGTGTCCTGCCGTACCCGTAACAATCACACAAGGCAAGTGTCCTGCCCTTCCGTAACACACAATGCATGTCTTGTCGTACCCTTAACACACGGCACACAAAGTCTATGTCCTGTCGTACTCGTAACAGTCTGTACACAATGCGTATGCCCTACCGTGCCCGTAACATACGTCACACAAGACATGTATCCTGCCGTATCCGTATCACACGTCACACAAGACTATGTTCTGCCGTACCCGTAACACAAGTCACACAAGACATATGTCCTATCGTACCCGTAACACAAGTCACACAAGACATATGACCTATCGTACCCGTAACACAAGTCACACAAGACATATGTCCTATCGTACCCGTAACACAAGTCACACAAGACATATGTCTATCGTACCCGTAACACAAGTCACACAAGACATATGTCTATCGTACCCGTAACACAAGTCACACAAGACATATGTCCTATCGTACCCGTAACACAAGTCACACAAGACATATGTCTATCGTACCCGTAACACAAGTCACACAAGACATATGTCTATCGTACCCGTAACACAAGTCACACAAGACATATGTCCTACCGTACCCGTAACACACGTCACACAAGACATATGTCCTACCGTACCCGTAACACAAGTCACACAAGACATATGTCCTACCGTACCCGTAACACAAGTCATACAAGACATATGACCTATCGTACCCGTAACACACGTCACACAAGACATATGTCTATCGTACCCGTAACACAAGTCACACAAGACATATGTCCTACCGTACCCGTAACACAAGTCACACAAGACATATGTCCTACCGTACCCGTAACACACGTCACACAAGACATATGTCCTACCGTACCCGTAACACACTGCACACAGTACGTATGTCCTTCTGTACCGTATCACACGTCACAAAAAGTCTCTCTCCCCCCGCACCGTTACACACGTCACACAAGACATATATCATACCGTATCCGTAACACATGTCACACAAGGCCTTCATTCTGCCGTGCCCGTATTAAACGTCACACAAGTCTATCTACATCCGTACCGTAACACACGTCACACACCCAGGTGTGTAGTAACCGAAAAAAACCTAGAACACATACAAAACGGTTTTGTTGTGATGTCAGTTTTTTTTTAAATTTCAATCATTAAACTATTTCAAATAGAATGTGCCTAAGTAATCGCAGACACGGTGTATTTTTATGCAAGTGGTATCTGGGAAACCCGAAGTAAATGTATACTGACAACCCGTTAGACCATCAGATGCAGCACATTGGTATCCCCTCGTCTGTTTACCTTTGCCCAGGAAACCATCATTGATTTCAACCAGGTTGGGCAGTAATTGTCCTTCTAGATTTCTCGACATTTACCATGCATCCACTCCTCAAGTCAATAATTCTTTCTCATGCAACCTAATATGGGTGTTGAAGAAAAATTAATATTTTCATTGAAGAAATGATACCCAAAATTGTATGACAAGTCTAAAAAATATTTTTTTCATGTTCAATACATATTACGGTTTAATTCGTTTTTACATCTAATTGAAAGAATATTTCTGCCATCGGATAGTCGTCATTGCAGCAATTAGTGTGTTTTATTATGTATTCGTACCATGTAACTGTTTATACAGAATCACGCGTAATATGATAGTCCATTTAAGTTTCAACACGTGGTCATCACTGCAACATTTTTTTCTGAGGGAGTGTAGTTTTCATATATTGTTGTAAAGTTTAAAGTTCATGCTGCAGCTATTCTGTGCGATCCTCTATCACAAGCCATATGGGAATACCACGTTGTTATGAATCATACAGTCTTGACCTCAGACATAATCAGATTATTTTATCCGTGTCTCGTCCAGATGATCTGTTCATCTTTCATATAAGCTCTTGTATAACTGTCTGTGTTTGCTTTGCTTTTGAAATAAGCCTCAAAAAGCATGTATTTCCTAGCAGGGTTGTCTATATCACGACATGGACATGTATATTGAAATACCTCCCTACTGGAAGGTATTTCAGATATACATGCTAGTCAGTGTTTGTATATTATCCCGTGTAGACGGCTAACGGCAAATGATGACCGAGAGATTGCCAGATTGTGTAATTCAGTCTTGTTAATGGCATGTATATTATGTACTACATATTTGCATCACTTGAACTAAATACAGATGGGCTGCATTATGTTAAGTGTTGGTGATATACATTTTGTAAATTATGTTTAAAATTATTATATAAAAATGAAAATTGATTTAAGCATTGGTTCATTAAAAATGGATAAACACATAAGAAAATAGATTAGAAACGTGAACAAGTTATATTTCTAAGTGATTTTTAGTTCACTTATTGAAATTAATTTGTCTTAATGAAATCTATTTTCTTGTGCGGTGTGGAGACAAAAATATCGTCTAAAATACTGCTCCAAATAAAAAAAGATATACTATCTTCGTATTGCATAGTGTGTGCACGGCTCAAGGCAGTTGTCTATTTTATCAAATGAATTGCTGGAGGTTTATCTAAAGCATACACTGTTAACGCGCAGAATTATACAAACAAAAAACTCGTGAAAACCTAAAAATACGCAATTCCTCATTGCAATGCTGTTCAGTTTGACTCCTTTCAACACATTTTGAATGGAGGCATTTTGACGATTACATGTGATATGGGCCCCTTATACTGTTTGTGTATTTTAATTGAATTCGATGTGTATTTCAGACAAACATTAATATGACACCTTTAAAAATTATCAAATATCGCTCCGCACATGAATATTTAATAAAATTGACTTTCGGACAAATATTTTTTTTCTAGCAACAGTTATGTAATTATATTTATTTCTTTTGGCTGGCATTAATCATATAAATAAATACAAAATATCATAATATCTGGATTATTTCTATATACAAGAAACAACGCTTTCGCAATATGTTCGCTGAAAAAAATAATGAATTGACAATCAAACTTTTGAAAATTATTCATAATGTTTCAATTAAAAATGACGACTTAAAATATTAAATCTTTCAAGTCGCCCAACTATTTTCGATTGACGCCGGGAACAAGGCAGGCGATTACCCGTTAAATACGCTCCGGTCCACTAATGCGGCCCATATACTATAAGACAACCTCCTACCCATAACACACTCTCCCCCACACAAACGTAGTCCGGCTACAATAAACCCTTCACTCTACCCCAAATCCCCTCCCCATGCCGAGACAAGAGCGTTAACATTGAGCCTACCACGTACTCCCAACAAGGGGACTAGGACCGCGGTGGGTATATCAAACCTGCAAGTATTTTATCAAAGAAAACAAACCAACTCCTGTCTGTCATAAAAGTGACACGGCACTGACTGGCATATTAAAACTATGTTTCAACTAGGGCGATGTTTACACAGCTTTTAACCAATAGGAGGCTAGGTCTGAGGCACGGAGTGGGGTTGGGAGCGGGTTGAGCCAATTATGAGAGTGTTTCCAGGCTGTTACAGGCGCGTGGTCAACCCCTTCTCTTCAAGTGGGCGGGTCTAAGGGTTTACAATTAACTAAATAACAGATATCTGCTACACTCGCGAGGTGACGAGTTTAGACCCAGCATATCTCGCCATGAACTCGGTCACGCTCTACCCCATTACGGAAAGGGGGTCCCGGAAGCCCAAATGTGCTCGTTGTAGAAATCATGGAATGGTATCCTGGCTGAAAGGACACAAACGACACTGCAGATACAAGGACTGTACTTGTCCAAAATGCAATCTGATCGCTGAACGACAAAGGGTCATGGCTGCTCAGGTGGCTCTGAAGAGGCAACAAGCTGCAGAAGATGCTATTGCTCTTGGTCTTCGAGCTTGTGTCAGTGAAACCAACTTGCCCATCATGACATCGGGGCCCCTCTGGGGTCCTGGGACGGTGACAGAGCCAGAGGTGTCCGAGAGGATGAAAGAAGCTGGCAGAGACGAGGAGGTTATGTCCGATATAGGTAGGTCTGCTGTTTTTTTAAGTAGATATGACGCTCCGTGGGACTATGGGGACATAGTCTGTCAAACACGCTGCCGAGTCGTGATACACCCCACAAAAGTATAACATTGCCAAATGCTTGTTATATATCACCGTATTACTAAATAATCCTCAAAGGTATAAAATTGCTAATTTGTTGTTATTTATCATCACCATATAACCATTAAACAACAGAAGTATAAAAATTGCAATTACAAACCATGGTCTCAGGCCACAGAACCCTCAGAGGTGTAGCATTGCCAAAGGTTCGAATCTTGTCAACTTTTGTTCTTCATTCAGGACAGAACATCTTGCTTCAGAAGGCATAGGTGATGGTAGTTACACACATGTATTTCACTGACAATGTTCCTCTTAAGATTAAATCCACCATATAACCTACAAGCGTATGAAATGTCATGGATTCAAAATACTTGTCAGTTTGTTATAATAAATTAGAATAAAATTCCTACGGTATTGATCGTCTTGCTGTCTATAAAATACGAGTATTAAAATACGAGTATCTTACTATTCATGTTCCTGTATTAAGTTATGATGACTTTTGGGTTAGTTCTTTCTAAGATTTTAATTTTATGATTCTTAATATCAGGACATTGAAATAGATAATAATATTCTACCAAATAGGGCATCTATTTGCAAACTTCAGATCACACTGATTCGTAGCGTAAACGCGCGATTTATTTCATTGATGCCTTAATTTCACGGACATTTCAGGGAAAATGCAATGCTTCTTTGTGAAAGAGTTAAAAAATAAAGCAGCACATTTAATCAAGGAAGAGTAATAAAGGATTTTTTAAAAGACTTATCAGATACACTATGAATTAATAATGAACGATACCCTTATTCTGTCATACACTTAATTCATAGATCTAATATATTTATAGAGATAAATATTAAAAACTGAAACAACAGGAATGAACAATCCCTACCTTTCACTTCTACCAGGAACTTAAAGCATGACAACGGCACAGTGAACTGTGAGATTTATCCTTTGTCATTTGTGACAGTGGGTTATGTCCATTATAATCTAGGTCACAGCTCTAAATCTCAAAGTCAACAAAGGCTTAAGAGGCTACCAGGTTCATCATTTGATCCAAAGTCATCGGGCTATTTGTTCACTTTTTAGAAAAAATATGATTCCTTGCTTATTTTTAAAACCTTCTCCGCACTCTTCAAATTTTGAGCGCTTTTTATTATCCGATAGCCGTATGTGATTTTTCATCATTTATCAATATCATTTCAAATACAAATAAAATACAAACAGATAATTTGTACACAAAAATGAATTTCAAATAAAATATATTTTCTGAACTGCTCTTTTTCATCTTCAACATGCTGTGGTATTAACGACAGATGGCTATTATATTTTTTATAATGCTTTTACATTTCATGTATTATAGAATATAACGGATTCTGCCTGTTCGTTGTAATTGTTCTACATGTTGAAATACAAATGATATGCCTTCTTAATATGTATTTTGTTAATACAGAATTAGATTCATATATCCCCAAGAGAGTACCAATTTTGTTGTGAGACATGTTCTTATCAAAAACACTTAATGTATAATTCAAAGTAGTTGTGATAAATGTTTCTTATATTTACATTTTCTTGAAAGGTTGTAGGATCTTGTAATTACAATTTTTCATAATTGCTAAAAATATATTATTTGATCAACACATTATATTGTGATACCACGCGCATCTTGTATACAAGAATATACTTTAAACACCAGATAATAAAGCAAAGACTATTCATTCGATTTTGTTTCTTCTCACCAACCGGACACTACTATCAGGAATTTAAATGTATTTGTATATATTTCGGAAAACGACTAATAGAAAAGATAAAACTGTTAATACTTTTATTGATACGGAAATGATATTTAGATGTTGAGTGTCTTTATATAAATCAACAGGAAAAATTAAATTTACTGTGTGCAATAGGAAAATATCCCATTGGGCCTATGTTTCAGATTATGCCCGCCAATTTATTTCTTTGTGTTCGAGTGAAACAATGAAAATGTCTCTTCTTTTAGTTAAGTAGAAATAGTAAGTATTTTTCATATTTTTTTTATCCCTTTCCCGTGAATGTTTTAATAGTTTTACTTGAATACCAGTAATAGACGACATGAAAACACAACCGTATAGTAAGGCTGCCTTTCTGTATTACTAAAGTGTTCTGTAATAGTGTAGAAAAATACATCAGATGAACATATGAAAATTATCTTCGTTGATTGAAATATGTTCTAGCATGAATTAGACAAAAACCCATTCTTCCTTTAAACCTTAAAATCACAACACAAATGTTATTCAAGATTGTCAAAATACCTAAGCCCCTTAATGTACCCTATGAGACCCCTTTGGCATCTGAACTGTAACAGTGTTATTACAAATACAGGCATATGAACATGAACAAAATAAACGGTCCATGGATATCAACTTCTTTATTGTATCTAACGACGTTTCAGGGTTATGTTTTCAGGGTCATGAAGTGGCCCTGAAGCGTCCTAATACGAATGTGTCATGTCTTCGCCTCCTAATAATTTGTAAATGTCAATAATAGACTTCAGTATATTTGTTTACGAAATGGTAGTAAATGACTTATTTTTGAAACTATTCCTGTCAAACATGTCGTGTTTAGACCAGGTATCGTTTCCACCAGCAAATATAAGGATTAATCACCAAACATTGAAACCCGTGGGTCGCCAACTCGCCCCGTCTTGCTATGTGCTTAGGGGCCATCAGCACCCTTCGTGGAGCAATCTGTCAATATATTTACTCTTAACAAGCCTATGTCAAAGTCAGACTAGGTGTATTTGAATGTGGACTCACTGACAATAGAAAGCACAGTGTGAAATTAACTCCTGTCTGTGACGTGTTTATTTTGAATTAATTAATGCAGTAAGTTAGATTCAAGCCACGAAATGACGAGACGTGGACAGACGGAAGGGTGGGGTTGAGCGATGACCGCTGGTCATTTAACAAATTAACGCATATCATCATCTCTTGTGTTCGTGATGATGCGAGGGATACGAACAATATGTGGGTAGCTTAGAATAACGCCAGGGGCTCTGTGAAAATTAACACTGTGTTGAAGTTGTCCACTTAACTTGGGAAGTTTGGGAGGCAAAGAAAAGGAAGCTTTTGACATTTTTCGTCCTGGTATACCCTTCACGGGCAGATGGTTGGAACTGTTGGCAGAGGTCGCGTTAATACAAGGACGTTCAAGTAGATGTAACAACAGAATATACTGTTGATTGTTACAACGATGTGGGGAGAGAAATAGGAACTCCCTCTTGAACTCTTTTTGTGTGGTAGCACTTGTAACAAATGTTTTCGAGGCATATGAGTGGATTTGTCTAAACACCCTTAACTGGATCACATATGAAGGTCAAAAGAACCACGCAAATCTCAGGCTTTTGTTCCTATAGTTAATGGTCACAAAATGCCAGTAATAAATATCAGTGTTTGGGGTTAATATTCTTCTTGAATTTGGCATTTCTTGATATTTCCTTTGCAGTTATATAGTTTTCAATTTTTCAAACATATTTTACTATAGATTTGTTTCTTATTACTAGCGGCTGTGATCTGTTCGTTGTGTTTTCAGTGTGCTGAAACCTTTCATTGACATGTTTCACTGGTTACTGATAATGGGTATCAATATTGAAGATAGGATCTTTGGGATCAGTTAAACTTACATGGTAGAGGAATATCAACTCTGTAATAATTCTTCTTCAAGTGAAAAACATCCTTTGTTGAGGCTATAACAAGTAGTATGGTGAAAAAGTCAAAGGTGCTGGCATTTTATACACAGACACTCGAGTCAGGATCTAACACACGCTACATGCATCTTGGGAAATTGGCTACCAACAACCAAAGATTCTCACACATACTCCATGCAAGGAATTTTCCTCAAATCTTTTCATGTAGCATTCAACAGTAACCCATGGAAGTATCAACTTGGAGCATTCACTCCGATATAAGCGCCTTCCCCTCTCGATGGGGAGGGACCCGGTGAATAGCCCTTGTTCCGGCGCCGAAACTACCAACACCAAAAACAATGGAACCGCCGACTGTCTTGGAGATTTGTCTCGAGAATTTCTTGTCGAAAGTTTTAACCGGATTTGCTCCCATGACGTTAGATTGATTCGAATTTATGCCATATGCTGGAACAGTTAGTTTTGCATTGTTTCACATTCCCAGAATATTACCCCCTTTCCGTGGCAATGCCTGGCCACCGTGGTAGCTCCTGTGCCCGGCGCCGTGACGCCTGGGGGAGGAAATACGGAGTCATGGGGAACGTAACGTTGGAATTAGCCAAGCATTAGAACATGCAGTCATATTGACTTAGGTTGTGACAATATATGGGGAGACGGAGACGGACTGCCTGTGTTTGAGGGTTATGTAAGAAGTACCTGCACAGTCAGGTGTTGGTGGCTAGAAGGTCAACGTGTGACGGTTTACTCGGAAATGGCTATTTGATAATTGCTACTTAAATTAGGCATTTTGTAATGTTACTTTGTTGTGTTGCAGTATTTTCGGAACTGATGTTATTTGTTGATTGCAATTAAGCGTCTCTGAGGTCAGGAAGAACAAATATGTTGGATCGGAAGGAATAGTACATTGACTGATAAGATATATGTATTTGCACATAGATTGAGCGTGTCAGATGGTTCTTTAACAAGGATATCTTTTATAATTACATTTTATGATGCACGATTAATTTTATAGATTTAATTATATATGTTTTGAATATAAGCTGTCGGATTGTGATTGGTAAATGGGATAATTCCTGAAGCTTTATCGATGTATCTAAATCTCACCAAACAAATTCTCTACACCATTCTGCGGACTTTCCTATGCTGAAAGCCCCAAACCAAAACATTTTCTTCCTTATATGTAAAATAACTCTCATTGTAAAACAATATATTCTCATTTCATTGCATATATTTGAACTGATTGTAAAATAATCACCAGAATGTATTGTAACAAATTTTGTTCGCTCATTCTGGCATGTTGAATATAAATCGATTAATATTTGTAGTATCATGTTAAAATTATTTTCATCTGAATATAAGAACGTGTAAAAGTGAATACCCAGGTTAGTCATGAAACTGATTTTTATGATGACATTTACAGTTAGGCCTCCAGACTTCCAGCAACCGATAAAGTAATATTTACAATTATGGTTATTAACGAGGGATCGTAAATTCCCATTATATTCATCAATAACTATGTAATTGTGTAGGCCTGCTGTCATGTGTTCATCTGGTCAAACCAACCGTTTCTGCAGACGGTATAGCCCATTGGATGTTTTTATTTGATAAAATGAAAAATAATAATATCAAATGATTCAATAATGTATAGATTGCAAGTGATTAGAAATGTCATCACGAGTGTACACATAGGTTTTTTTCTTCAAAAATATTTATTCCTCTTTTTATCATTTGATATATTTGAAAGTTTTAGATATGGTGAAGATCAATGCGTTTTAATGTATAAATAAATAAACAACTTATCATAGTTATTTTAGAACTATTTAATTTGTCCTTTTTATTACAACGTTTTATACAACAGTATGTCGTGATTAGTTCAAAAATGTGTTTCTTGCACTTAACAAATGGTTTTTTTCAGTTACCTCTTTTGTACTACAGAATTGAATATTCCATAATTTTGTTTAAATAACACACATTCTATTCTCTGAATGTTAAAAAATAAAAATGTTGATACCCTTTCAGTTGAAGCTCATTTTCAGATCAATTGCAATATTGAAATTCAATATCTGAACTTATTCTTGTCTTAATAACTTTAGCAAATACTTTCAAAAGCCGCAACAAGTATGGGCGAGTAAGATATCGTTTTTTCTTCATTAATAATATAGTGCAATATTGACCCTTTTTAAAGCTATTTCTTTCCCATTTACAGTGAGAATGGATTGTATGATTATAAGGCGCACGTGTATTTATACCAGTGTAAAAGAAAGCTTCGTACATAATATATGGCTTCGAAATATGTGGTTCATCTTAGTTTGTAAATAAATGTACGATACAATAGTATTCTGTTGTCTGTTTCTTCAGTGAACGTATTAGCACATATTATCAATGTTCTAAACACACGTGTGTGTCTGTCTGTATGTATGTCTGTTTTATTTATTGTCATTTATTATTAAAAATTCAATTTGAATTAAGATGAAAAATTTATCATTAACAAATCAATTTGAATAAAGATGGAAAACCTATTTTAAAAACAAAATTCTGTTTTTGAGTAAGTTTGTATTTTATACATTTCCAAACAATAATGGGTATACAGGTACTAGTCCTAGTTCAATTTCGTAACAGCAGAAATAAATAAAACTCATTATACAAACAGTACATAGAACTGGATTTAATAGCAAAGTGTGGAATAGATTTATACCTTTAAGACAGACAAAAACAAATGAGATTTGTGATATCAGATTTCTACACAAATACTGAAAAGTTTACATAAACAACACGTATCATTTCACTGGAATAATGAGCGGTTATTGAGAGTAAATGAATATCAATTAAGCGAAAAACATATCTGCAAGTCAACGCCAAATCAACTCTTCATAAAGTTGATCTGCAAATCTTTTAATTGACAGGACAGACAACATAGAGGTGAAATATAAACACTGTGTCTTTATGTTGGCACGCTTTGGAAAATGGGCCTCAAATTGGAAATTCTTGGAATCTTGTCACTGAAATAGCTTTCTGACACTCTCGCTCTAGCCGAGTAGTATCAATAATAAAAGTTTACTCTCCAAGCTCCTTGACAGGTTCTTGAAGACCCTGCACAAATGTCGGCATCGCTTTAATTATGCTTAAACACACCTGGTATATCCTCCATTGCTTGTTACAATTAGCAAGCCCCGCCTAAACAGTTGTGCGTACCTTAACATAACACATCCAGTAGATGTACCAAATCGCATGCTTGGCCTGTTACAAATGCGTGGTGTTTTTATACTTTATTTTCACGAGGTAATGTTGCTTTTTCAGAAGCACATGCCGTTAATCTTGCGGGCCACTTGTGACAGGTTTTCATGGTAACGATTCTCATCAAATTGGGACAAATTGACTTTTTCCTACAGTTGATGAGGGCCAGATAGTGCTGTAGGGGGCGCTTGGGTTTAAGCAAGAGTTGTTTTGTCAGTTGGGGTTTAGATTAATCGAAATTTCAACTGTTAGAATTTTTAAATCGTATTTAACGTTATGATTATCATATTTTTATTAAATAATCAAAAAAGGAAATATTTCTTTAAGTCAGTTAATTTTACATGTTCCTTATGCATATAATAATAAAGGTATGATTCAATTTAAATAAAGTCCATTATAATTTTTTACGATAGTTATAAATTATTAAATGTTAATATCATACAAATAACCCCTAAGCCTAACGACTCCTATGAAAATGAGCAAAGCGACTACATCTTCTTCACCGACGTCCCGTCGTTGCGTGTGTTATACTGAAAGATCCCTGTACTCACTCTGTATGTTTATATATTTGTATAGTTGACATTTTTTGCCAGTAATACTATCTCCGTGGTGAAAAGTTTATATGTTCATTAGGCTTCTGTTACGTGACCGGGGAACGCTCGGCCCTATCCCCCGCCACACTACACCACTCACGCTATTGTGCACTGTGCTGTGCTTATATTCTTTAGTCGTTCAAACAACTCGTTAAAGTTTTAGGTTTTGTTTATGGAAATAGAAAACTTTGCGTATGGAATATTTCAGATACATTATAAAATTAATCAAACAATTACACATAAAATACAAATACCCAAATATTGTTTGTACTTACATTTTTACATACATGATTCAAACTTTTAATAAAGATTGGATTAGTTTTTCAAAATGGACTTTATGATACTGTTAGTGTATAGCTTGTGTGCTCTGAGTTATGTATCACTGAGTTGTCATTTGACTATTCAATCAAGTATATACCTTTAACTAAAGTACCCACTATACAAAAGTAAAGCCTGATTTTGTTAAATAAAATCCACAAAGCTCTTTCTATAATCATAAACCTCCTCCCATATCATAAGAAATCTCTGTTAAAAGCAGATTCTATTGTAAGATTCACAATCAAATAATGACGTTTGCGAAAAGGTTAGCGTATCCCGCCCCACCGGTGGCACCTGTCACAAACACATGCAAAGGCAAGTCGGTTATAAAAAAAATATTGTTCGATTCAAAATAGGGAATTTCATGGGACATATTTTTTGTCACTGATTAAATGTTGTTTTTCCCCCTTGAAAACCCATATGCATAATCATTCAAATCTAGTTGGCAAATACCAATCGACAAAACAATAAACACTGACATATATATTCACAGGAACCTGTTTTCAATCTATGTTCGACGATGTTTTCCCCCTAAACTATCATGATTGAATTACAATAGTATTACGTCAACAATCTGCTATACAAGCGATGCTCCGTTTGCAAAGACTATATAAGATAAAAACCTTTATCGAGGACTTTCACATTGCTAGACCACACCCAATGTCATGAAACTGAAGATGAAATATCATAGTGAAGTTATACATAGCACTTAATATCCAGATTAGATATCTCTCCAGTATAAATATTTAACACTTCATGTAAATGTTATTTACAATTATATCATAATTTAAATTTAAATCAGTACAACTAAGTTTTTATTGAAATATATAGAATTACATATTTAATATTCAGGGAGATATGTGTTTTAACTTAAGTGTTTAGGAAATAAAAAATTCATGTCATCCATTTGAATGAAAATAGCATGATGCCCTCTCAGTTCCCTTTTGTTGTAACAGAATTCTGATCTCTTGTTTGAAAGAAATAACATCCTCATCATCAAGCCGCAAATCAAGAAAAGGACGATTGCTTCAGTGGAAATGTATTCCATTAAGATTATGTATTTATTTATGATAAAACGACTTTTAACAATAACACAAAGGACATTTGAATATGTGCCCATGCACTTTGTATGGATATAGACATTTTAGGGTAAAGATTTATCTTGTCTTGGCTTTATTTTCGGATGAATGTCACTGTATTTATTGTATTGGGTTTAGTTGTAGAAAGTATACGTTAATCATTGACTACACAACGCCGAAACGTTAAAATGATAAATGATACATTGGTAACGTCCCTGCCCGTATATTGTTTCCCATACATAATGAAAGCATGTAATAAACTAACAACGGTTATCTTCAGAATGTGAAAACAGTGAGAACAAACAAGTAGAATATAAAGACCTTATTGTCAATAACGTCATTGTGTATTTAACCATGATATTTTTATCTAACATTGACCGTTGCTGAAATATTTTCTTGTTTGAGATCTCCAAGTGAAACTTGACAATAGTGATACTGATGGCATCATGAACTACACGATATTTTGTTGTTGCAGATGTCGAGAGCAAAGATGACGATGACAGCTGCAACGACAGTGGCGGGGAGTCCCCAATAACCTCCTCTATGGTGGAGAGTTCTGACTCCGTCAGGAAACCCTCGCCCCCGGTGAGAGAACACCCTCCAAAGGTTCCTGAGAAGAAAAGGGAGCCTGAAAACACAACCACACTGCCACCGGTGTCATCAGCCAACTCAATACCAACAGCTTACAGACCCGGGCGACTCTCTGCGCTGGAAATTCTTGAACGCGTTTTCCCATTCCAACGAAAGACTGTTCTGGAGTTGGTTTTGCAAGGATGCAGTGGGGATTTAGTCAAAGCAATTGAACACTTCCTGTCGGCTCAGGACACTGTCTTAGCTCAACAGCAGGCAGTGTTACATGCTCAAAGTAGAGGGGAGTGTAGAGGAAACCCTTTTCTCAACGGACTCAATGGGCTAAGTGGACTCGGTGTTGTCAACAACAGCTCTCCAATACGACCAGTCAATGGTTCTAATAAACTGTCTTATGCAGGGATAAAATCTGCTTTTACTCCTTTGCCTCCAACATCAGCCCATCCCCCAGGTCTCCACTCAGCATTCAGCCCCCATATCTCCCCCTTCTCAGCAGATGCTCTTAGATCTCCACTGTTTGCCCATCATTCCCGTGCAAGTGACATCATACCAGCTCCTCACTTCTCATATGCGGGCTTGGGAGGGATGCATGGAACCAATCTCCCCGGGATGATGGGTTCCCCGTTCTCCTTTCACCCTTACAGGCTTGCCCCTCCTGATATCACCCCACCCTCAATCCGCACCCCCGACAAGAACAGCGACAAGTCAGGTCTGACTGACTCGGACCAAATCTCGGATGGCTGGGACGAATCCTCTTCACCGAGAGACTCCAAAGATATAGACTGAATATTGTGGACATTGTGTTTCTTGATATTGTAGAGGGTTACTGTTTGTGGATGAATGAGACTCCTATAGGGCGATAAAGACCTTAAAAAGTCAGGACATCTTCGGCCTTGACTTCTCATCCAAGTGCAATGCATTTACAAAGGGTTTCTGATACCCCTAAGGTCCAACATGAGCCTGTTCTGTCTAACGTGAAGTGTCTCTTCTGTAATTTAAACGCTAGGACATGTTGATGCAGCATGTAACTGTAAGTATTGTGTGGCGATTGTATGATTATATATAAAATATTAAAACGAAGAGGTTTCAATATTGCACAAACATTGACAGAGGGTATCGGATCGGAGAGACGTCACATTATCTTCACCGGATCGTTTGAAAGTGAAATCTCGTTGATGTCCTCGATGGGTTGTGTAATCACGATTCACATCAAAGAGACTCAAGTTGTGCCATAAGTAATATAGGAAAATACACTTGTAGCATATAGAGTTGCATGTACCAGCCCGCCCGATCGCATATTCTCTGTTGAGGTTTCGCACCACTATATCACCTAGAATAGACAAAAATCAGATACATGTGAGTGGGGGGTTTGTGACGTCGCCAAAAACGGTTGTAGTCAGGTCTAGTCACTCCAGTCAAAGAACAACTCCCGTAACGTATATGGCTTTGTAGACGTCCCGGCAATGTTTGTCCTGTGTAAGATTCTACGTGGTGTTTCCCTCGTCAACGTAAACCATTTACCTATAGCAGTCTCGGCTTCTTCACTTTGTAATGTATGCGCCTGAAGCAAACACTGAGGCAAGCCGATGGGGCAGGGGTGGAGAAAGGTTTAAGCGACCCGTCACCCGCAACAAGAGATTGCGAAACTGTTTAGCTAGGAAGACGGCAAGGGTGTTTACTTTCCCCCTGTCTCTTTTCAACCTCTTCATTGGCCGTGTTGTTCGCTAATGGTTTAAATAACGGCGGTAGAGCCCCGCGGTTCCTTCGCTGTCTCCGACGGACAATACGAGAGTAAACACCTTGCCGGCATTAAGTCGCCGAGGCGTGGCTAGACCCGTGCTCTCGTCGTACTTGTCCAAAGACAGGACCCCGGGTAGGTTACCGCAATGAAAACACCAATATTTCACTTTGTTAGTCGCTAGCTTCACTGTAACTTTATATACTTCCAGATATATTCACACAATAGATTCAAAAGAAGACACTTATCGTAGCGATGTGAAATACACACATGTATTATCCCTCCCAGGCCTTAACGTGATGGACTTAAAGCTCTTCTGGGGAATGTCGATGTTTCCTCTGCAATTGTCACTGTGCTCTAAACGCCGAATTGTTGTTACAAGGCTAGAAACAGTTTGATTTTAACTCTGTAGCACCATGACACGAGTAGGGTCTACTGTTTTGTGTCTGTGTAAATAACGTGTAAATAAAGTGCAATTTCAATGGCCAACGTTACATATTGCCTTATTTGTTCTGTCAGTGCCTTCGTGCCTTCCTTCCTGTTTCCCCCACAGTGATACATATTTTATACTGGCTCTAAAAGCATATGTAATAATAGGCAATCTGGCCGACGCCAGGGAGACGTTGAGGCTCAGGAAGAACTGTGGAAGGTCAGAGCAAATACCAAGAGTTGGGCTTTTTGACAGGATGTGGTGTAACTGTTGACAGTATTCACTGATCTACAGCTTCTCCAGTCATGGGAAAGTCTAGGTTTTATCAGCCCCAGCACGCCAGCCTATTGACATGCCTTCGACAGATACACACAGAAACAATATCCAAATGTAGATTTGACCTAATGACGTTGCAGTTCAAGTCATTTCAGGCGTTACCGCCAAACTTGAACGCCTGATTCTTCGTTGGTATTAATTTTCGGATTGTGATGTTTTAGGAATTTTATGACAAATTCTGGAGATGACAAATTAATTAAACATGTTTGAAATCTTTTAAAAGGGGAAACTTAGAACTAAAGCAGATTATAGTGAAAATAGGCCATAGAACATAAACCTCTTTCATATACACAAACTTGACAAGTATCAAATGACCATTTAGCTCTCCTTTGCGAAAAAGAACGAAGTACATTTACATTTTCATATTGTATGATTGGTTTATACATATAACCTTATGCAAATTAGGGGATTTGGTTGCATCTTCATCTATAACAAATACAAAATACATAAAAGCGACAAAACCGTTTCCATAATCATAAGACGTCTCGTCCATTGCACGAATTCGACTGCATGTACATTATTGCATGTGGTTATGAATCAAATAATGATTATGCATGGTGTACATTATATTCAATTTGACACCAATGACGATCGCTTCATATTGGTTATAACGGTCGTGGTAATATCGTACACATGTACATGCATCTGAAATCGTATTATTGTGCCGACGTCTATTACATACATAACATTTATGTTGCTATCCCAAAATATGTTTGTAGGACAACGATTTTGGTGGTTGTGGTTGTCCATCAGTCTTTTTGAAGAGATACTGGTGTGGCATTTAGAATGAGAGATACCCATACACAGCCTCATAAAATGACTTATTCATGTTATATTTTAATTAACATTGAGTGAGTGAGTAAGGTTCTACGCTGCTTTTAGCAATATTCCAGCAATATCACGGCGGGGGACACCAGGAATGGGCTTCAAACATTGTACCAATGTCGGAAATCGAACCCGGGTTTTCGGCGTGACGAGCGAACGCTTTAACCACTAGGATACCCGGCTGCCCCTTAATTAACGTTGACCGCTTGAAAGTTACCGACATAAGTAAGAATAAAGGATTGTATTTGACATACGCGCATGCCTTCGATATCATGATATATCTAAAAATACATATCTCCCTTTGAAGAAACAAGCAACAGAATAAGACGATAGATTCGTGTCACACTCCAGACTTCACTTCACACTACATGCATGTACATGTGTTGGCATAATGAGTCCTGTTGAGTTAAACGTAGTTTTCGATCACCCCCACATGACGTACACATGTAACATCCATCAGTTATCAGTATCAACAACACAAGGATGAAGATCAGTTATGAATTGCAGGTTTATACTCAAGTGAGATAAGAACTACAGTAAACTACGGTTATAACGAACTGACAGATATAACGAACTTACTTTATTGGTCCCGACAATTTGCTGTAGTTATGTTGTATATATGCTTATAACGAACTACGGTTATAACGAACTAATATTAGTAGTCCCTTTGAGTTCGTTATAACCGTACTTTACTGTATTTTGTGACAAAGAAATCGCACAGCTCCTGCTCTATACATCAACAAAACACAATAATTTGCTTTAAATATATAATCAGGACACGTGACTATATTTAGATACTTAATATCTAATATAACTATATGGGTGTAATGATAAGACTAAGTATAAGAAAAGAAAAATCTATTTAAAGTCAGTATCACTGATATTTCATTACTTGATGAGATATGAACACCCGCGAAACATTATTCAGGTTTTTCGTTTTAAACAAAAACCTTATGATCCCTATTGGATAAAATCTGAAGAACAAATAATTAATTTCTGTAGAGCTGAAACGGATTTTTTATACCTCGCCCAACAGTAATAACAAGCAGCATTCTAGGAGCAGATTTCCCAATGGATGATGAAAGGAAGTCAACGTAAGCCTGCTTTGCGTATGTACGTGTTCCTCTGTGGCGAGACATAGGAACCTCTGTTGTTTGATCTCTTAGCATGACAAACAGTAATAGAAGCTTCATGCAGATTTTCAAAACGAACGTGACCAAATGATTACAACAACATTTTTGTTTTGACATACATACATCACTGATATTTTATTTATATTGAATACATCTTGCATTCAATCTTGAAAGATACTGATGTGCGGTAACCTGTGATTACGTATGGATGAAAACAGTGAAATTGGCATTTTATTGTAGTATTTATCAGTTCTTGTAAGTGTTCTAATATCACTTTTTCATATTAGTTATTTTTATTACTGGTTTGAAATCACAGTAACACTTGCAAATATACTTGCTTTGATACTATAATAACAATAACCTCTCTTTAAGGCAAATGCAGTGTGTACTTAAAGGGGCTTATTGAACGTGGGAATGCGTGGGGTTGGGATCACATATATACATGTGTGGTATACATGGGATCAGCACTTCCATTGCAAACTTCCAACAACAATGAATAAATACAAATAACAGTGGAGTGGAGATCGAATGGAAAACGATGTATTAATCAGATGATACACGTGGAATCATTCCTGTGACAAACCTCCCCATTTGACGCCATCCGGGTGCCATCGGTGGGGCAGGATACGCTCACCTTTTCGCGAACACCTGTATCATCACTATTTCATAGTGATTCATAAACACGTAGTCGGAATCACACAACTGACTGCTTTTAGCAGATATGTCTTATGATTATGGAAATGTTTTGTCGTTTATTTATTCAGCATTATGTTACGGAGTATATGCCAGTGTTGTAAAACCATTCTAAATCAATAGAAACCATATGTTACAAACACCAGAGTAACAAACCCATATCAACTGTGGACACAGCTTAACGAATACAAACAGCACAGTATAAGGCAAACATCAATATAAACTGGGTGATATAACCACTGAATGGATGATAAATAGTTTCCTCAGTTCTCAACTTAAATGCTTTAATCACGAGGCACGTGCAGTTTTCCATTTTCTGTCTCCGTGTCGAAATCAGTAGTCAGAAAAGAGTGAGAGAAAAATGGTAAAAATATATGATGATATTGCCTGAAGAGGCCAGGGTTAAATTGGAAACAAACACATCTGCATAGATTACATATTTCAACGGATGTGAGACTGTCAGTCATTGATGGGTCATTACAGGGGTCGGTTCTTAAACTTCACACATACAAATATGTCTTACGCAATGAACATGAGATGAGCAGCTCAAATTAGGCTTGAGTTTGGGTTGTATACACCCCAGGGAAATGACATGGGCCCACTTGAACAAAGCAATCTTAGCGCTAAGACTACTGTAAGCCATTGTTAAAGTATGGGCGTTACGACCATCTTAGCGCTAAGATCGCTTTGTGCAAGTGGGCCCTGGACCTGGATACCCTCACCTTTTCGTGAATACCTGGAAACATCACTATTTGATATATATCAAAATAAAAAAATGCGGCAAAGAGGCTTTAGGTGATCCTGGCATTGTCAGGCTGGTTAGGCTCATCATCAGCTCAGGGCCCTTGCCCTCTCTAAGCGCAGCCCAGACAGCGAATGGGACTTCTCCCAGGAAGCGCTGCCTAGGCAAACCCACCCAGAACTTTTCGGAGAATGTGAAGACTCCCCAACACTACAGCCTTCTGCATTACCCAGATTGTCAGAAAGGCTGTATTCCTGGCAGCAAACTCGGGTACACTCCCAATGTAAGTCATCAGATTGGGAGGTACCAAACCTAAGTCACCGCGAACAATGGGGAGTCGGACAACTTGGTACTTGGGATGCAACCGTGAAATTTCGAATGCGAGGTCCGCATATTTGCCATGTTTATCCTGAGAATTCAATGATATAAATTATTTCAATGGATTTATGAAAACAGATTAGAGTCAGGTTTGTTGGCCTGGATAGGTATGAGACTGTATACGGGCCTATTACAAAGAATTTGATATTTACCATATTCCATGATGCCCTCAACATATTCTGGGTCGTACCATGGGTGGACCTCTGGGTCAAAACCACAAGCATGATGGGGACGGTTATAAAACGATCGAGCTACACCATCATGTCGCTTCAGATATCGTGTTTGTGCCAAAGCTCGGCGTCCACTGACAATGTTTTGGACAGTCTCATTAACTTCATTACATAATCTACATTTCATATTTATATTTTGATGCAAAATCACACATTGACGGTTTCGAGTGGGAAGTGACTGGTCCTGAGCACCAAACAGAAAGCCTTCTTTTTCACTTTTCAGGCCAGGACTCTGCAGGATTGCTGATTTTCTCTACACACTGCACATAAACTCGATGCAGTGATCGTTCAGATAGCCTCTCCTCGAGCCTGGGCCAACTTGATATGGCACTTCACTTGGTTGTCACTCATTACTGTACCGACCAGCAGTACAGAACCGTCCTTGGCTCGTTTTAGAAAACTATGGAATGCCTTGTTTTCATCATGAGCCTTGACATGCTTCACAAGAGGATCATCAGACAAATAAATGTGTGCAAAAGTGCACAAAACAAAGCTATCATGAAGAGCCCCAACGTTAATCAAACCACGCCTCCCATTAGTAGTAGTAGTAGTAGTAGTAGTAGTAGTAGTAGTAGTAGTAGTAGTAGTAGTAGTATTTGTGCCTAGCAACAAACGAGTAAGTCATTTTTCTTATACTAATTATGCTTGTTATCCTGGTAATTGTCTGTCGTCAATGCCTCTAATTAATTTGTGTATGTAAGATGTGCAAATAAAACAGGGCTCGCTGTAACCCTGCATGATAGAAAATTGTACGTTCAGTATCACACACGTTGCAAAAGACAAATATCGGATGAAACTGAAGTATCCGGTTCTTATGTCGATTTGGTTAACTGCTGGAAAAGAGACACAGCCTTTAACCTACCGCATATTAAAACATTGAGAACATTTCTTGCTACGGTTATAACGAACTCAAAGGGACCACTAATTTTAATTCGTTATATACATTGTTCGTTATAAGCATATGTACAGCATATATACAGCAAATGGACGGGACCAAGAAATAGTTCGTTATAAGCGTGTTCGTTTTACACGTAGTTCACTGTATTTGTATTTAGTCTCATTTCTATGATGGATATATATTGTAATGATACAAACACGTGATTATTGTGTGTGCGCATGATATTGATAACATTCATATTGTTCCATGCATTGTATGAAAACAAATGACAATATATCTAACAGCTCACATAAACATATAATTATCATTTAATTAGTAACGGGCTTTGGGGTACCATAGTGGTTAAAGCGTTCGCTCGTCAAACCGAAGACCCGGGTTGGATTCTCCACATGGGTACAATGTATGAAGCCCATTTCTGGTGTCCCTCGCCGTGATAATGCTGGAATATTGCTAAAAGCGGCGTGAAACCATACTCGCTCACTCTTATTAGTTACATCCATCAACAACCAAGATTTCTTTTTCAGTGCTGAATGACATAAGAACAAACAGCACAAATCCTACCTTAGTTTATCATTCATTCACCCTTTCGTGAACACCTAGTGTCATCACTAACTGATAGTGATTCATAAACACATGCTTATGATATGGTCGGAATATCAGATATTTCTTATGATTATGGAAATAGTTTGGTCGCTTTTATTTCAGTCATTCTTTAATACTGGGAATATCGAAGGAATTCTCTAAATGAAAAACTTCAACGTCTGGTTACAATTTGAAACATGTACTGTGTATATGTATGTATAGTGTGCATCGACCGACTAATAGCCTTGGTATAAAACAGATAGTGAAGACTCATCATTTATGAACAGGAGACACAAGGAACTCATGAAGTAATTTTTCATCATGCCGAGCTCCGAATTTCACGAGAGAAAAGACCATTTGCAATATGATAATAAAAACGGTTTATTCATAGAAGGAAAATATCGAAATCTATTAAGGAAATAAACAGATACCATTATTTGATTCATGTTTCAAACAAAACAATTTTGTTCATCCTCCATACTGAACAGTGTGCATGTACATCCCATTTCAGGGTTCTATTGATCAAGTCATGAAACTGACACGAAATGTAATAGACTACATTATATATCTACATTTGCTGAAACAGCTGATGTAAAGAAACATCAGAATAATTAAACTAGCCTACACACTTGTGTCACTGAACAAACAAGTAAAAGAATGAATACGCCAACCCAGAAGTATCTCAAATGAAGTTTTGCATGATTTAGACGAAAATGGGATAGATTTTCGACCGCATGAGACAAAAGCCGCTTACTTTCTGTAAATAAGGAAAGCGAGGGGCGTGACGCCCAGGCATTGAAGGTAATAGGAAAATTATGCTTTGCTGATACAAGAAAAAAAGTTAACTATATAAAGGTTTTTTGTTACCTTTTAATATTTCTTAACAATTGTATTTTGATAGCACCAACTACTCGGTATTGTTATTAGGTATATCATTCTTATTAAGGTTATCGAAAATCATTATTTTATTAAAACATTCAATTAATATCATTTAAAGTTTTTATTCCAACAAATGTGTTTTGATAAACTAAATTGTTTCTTTTCACCTCGAATTCAGGTTATCTTTTAGCAATTCTGCGTAACATTTATAATCAAAGTAATAATAATTTCAAACAGTAAAAACCTGTTATATGTTAGACAAGGAAAGTTGAAACAGAGGTAAGTCGATGCATGTGGTCCCGATTCTTCCTAAACGATAACATTGTTATGTGATGGAGCATGTGTCCTGCCGCTGTCGTATAATGTCCACACATGTGGCGATTAACAACATCGATCTAACAGAAGGTAGGTGCCAAATTTCCTTTCTGAAATGACTGTTGACAGAAGATAATGGACAGTGCAAAACCCTGACTATTCTGTGTGTTTCACAAACATGAACCACCCGAAAAGTACTTTACCAGTGTTTAACATAGTTGGAGTATTATATTCTGGCAAGCCACAAGATTACGTCCCTATTACTGCCAAGAAATGTCATCTTTTCTATGCAGCTATTTTGAGAAGAGGTAAAAGTAAACTTGACTGTCCATCCGCTATTGTAGTGTAGACCCGTTTCCCACCCTCTCACGGGTGGTTATGAGAAATGATGCAATGGCAACTGAAATTGATAGGTGCTTTATTGAAGAATGTACATGATATATCGGCCTGACTTGGTACTTTCCAAAGTGGCATATTTGTTGTGTCTTAGTGTTAAATATTTGAATAGTTTGATTCAGAGAGAATACGTTAAGGTGGCTAGTGTCCAAAGTTGCAGAGAGGAGTCAGCGTACTGTTGTTTGTTTTCTGGCTTTTGAGACGTTATTCACACACGTCAACATGGTGATAGTTATGTGTGGCTGGCCGAGGGAAACAAGCTTTATCTACAATCTACCTTCGCTCACACCCAACCTTGTAAAACTTAAAATGTGTCTCATTTTTTAAAGAAAAACATATTTTTTCCCAAATAATTTCGATCAGCCAGTTATTTTTACGTAATGCCTCAAACTTGCGATGAGTGTAAAAAAACTACTAACGTTGGAATATATTTGGGATACAATTGTGTTATCATTTTTGCGTGTAACATGTTCGTAGAAATTATTTTACATGGAAATACATGTACTATATTCAAGGGGATTCGTTTAAGGTGGTTTGGATTAGAAGTTCTAAATTAAAGCCTTAATTATTATCCGTGTTGTCGTATACGCCAATGCAATATATTGCCGATGTTCTTATTTCTATCAGGTGAACTATGCAAAAAGTGAAAGCGACCAATAAAATTATTGTTTAATGTCGCATCAGCAATCTTATAGCTATTCGCGGCGAGTTGACAGTGCAACACCAGACATAATACCATGTGATGGTGAATTGGGTGGAACTATGATAATACAATGCACACTTCTCACAGACATCACAGTTGAACCAGCAGTATTGTGGATGATATAAGAAGTCTATCATATAACCGATTATCACGAAATAAATTATTATGAACATATTTGGACTAATTAATTACTAAAATACTTCATTTGATAGAATCAAAGTGACACAAGGCATAGGTTAGTAAATATGCATCATAAGATAAACTTTTTTGCTCTGAAGAGGTATTACATTTGTAATAACATTTTGTAAAATATAACTTAATAACACACATGGTGACCAAAATATATGCTCTAACCCTGAAACTAGCGAAAATGTATGAACTTATTCAACACTTACATAAGAAAATAAAGAACAAGTCAATTTTATAAATACCCGTCTTGTATGCACTGAAATACTAAAATAACTGTCTAGTTAGTATATGCTAATAATGCACCTCTAGGGCACACTACAACAATATGCTATGGCATATAACAGCTCACAAAGGAGTCGTGGAAACAAACGTGAACCCCAGTAAAGCTATTGTGTTCTTATGCAAATGTTGACTACAGGTGATGATATGTGTGTGTGTACATCCCTTAATTCATTGTAAGGTGTTCACACTTTGTATAATAAAAGCGAACAAACAGGCCAGGCGTACTAACGGAACCACCACGGTAGAGGGAGGCCTGTGACTTCAGTCGCCGAGGAGGACAGCACAGTAAGCCACATTTGTCACCTGGACCACGTGGTAATATAAGCTTTACCTGGTTAAACAGTCATGGAGCATAATCAATGGTATATGGACACACAGAAGTGTATTGAATGTACCCGAGTAATGCTACTGTAACAATATCTTTGCGGAATGATTCCTATTGACAGGCGTTATTTTTCGAATTTTCCAAATCCTTTAAAGTCAATTTCATTTTTGTCCTTATCGTGGCTTATCTATGCAGGGTCAGATAGATAAATAAATATATAAAATAAAGAAAGAAAGATAAATATACATATACATTCAGTGGTAATGGTTGTTGTGAGGTTATTATTTATACGGTATTGGTTCAACACATTCCAAATAATAACTGAAGCCTAAAATCGATTTACGCACCTTAACACGCCTTTTCCAGTCCATTTACTGTCGAGTGGGTGGAAGCTCTCAGTTATAGCAGACACTCGCTATACCGATGACCCCGGTTCCTTTCCCACACATTTTCATTGATCCATTCAATGACATTAAACGACTAAAAGAGGTTTAAAACCTTACACACTAAGGAACCATTTAATATTAGGGGTGGGGGTAGGTTAGGGCCAGAATACGTTTTGGGTCATTGCTTTAAGACAAAAATATGATCTGATAGAAGGCAAACATCTTTTCATCACTGCTGAAATGCTTCTTTGAATGTTAACTTTTAACAACAAATGCCTCGAAACACAATTCTATCTATTGGAAAGAATATTATTTATTGTTATATTTTGTTAATATCTATAATTCCAGACCTATAGCAGAAGACGTATCTGTCTCTGTTAATGCGTCGCCTCCATACGGAGACGATATACATCAGCTCCCTACGATGTCCGCAGACTGCTGTGCAATCACTCCCGTTATCAAATGATGGAATCAATGCCTATTGGTTACCGGCAATATGTCGCTAAAGTGGTTGTTTCTAAAACAAGTCATTATCGATACAGTGGATAATATGGACAGTTTCACAAATCAGCCGAACCATTTGCTCTAAGTTCATCGCTCATACCATTGTTAAGAAAATTAAAATAAGACGCACAGTTTGTGCCTGCGACAAACGAAACCGACTTCAAATGCATCATGATTATATTCTTGCAACAATTCATTTGCTGTAGAAATATTGATAAACGCACAGAAATGACGAATGTTATTTGCAATAGATTGTGAAAAACGTCAGCGTAATGGCGTTATGTACATATTGCACGTGCAAATTGCAGGTGGCCTTTACCTGAGTGCGCCCAGGCCCCGCCCACCATTTATAACGTCTTCATTGATTGGAGAACGTGCATACAACGTTTATTCGCGAACGTAAAACCACCGGATTTGATCAATTATTGCCCGAGATATAAACGATTGCGTGAAAGGACAGTTATCAATGTATCAATAGAGGGCGAGAGATAGGCAGCTACCGATATGTGACTCTGTGAAAAGGCTACCATTTGAACGTGCATTTCACGAAGGGGGAAAACAGTGTCGGAAACGCTAGGTATTATGGGAGTGATGTCGACCGTCGCTTGAAGATCAGAGGCGGGAGGAATCATTATGCAGCCATACTTAATTGGATGAGCTGCCCGCTGCTAAACGTCTCTGATTAAGACGATGTTATCTTGAGAATCTGAGAATAATTTGATTAATCAATTGTAGGATCATGTTCTTTGTCTTGGCGATGGCAAGGACATAATCTTGTCCAATTAGCGACGGTAAACAGTCTTAGTTTTTCAGCGCAGAAAGAAACAAAGGAAAGTGTTTATGTAACGAAATGACGATAAAGTTTAACTTTCAGACTCTCGAATGTTCATTATATTATCATTTGCAGAAAATATGTAACTCTGGATTTAGTTATTCTATGGACTGATAATTATATTAAATTAGTAGGGATAATTATTATGCATGGACAAAAGCGTGTCTAGCATAATTTCTTTCAATATTTTGATTTAAACCTTTTTCATTGCCGGAAGAAATGTGATGAGGCACATTAAGCCTTTTCCTAAACTGAATCTATGTGAAATATAAAACGTCAAAACAAGAGAATATTCAATTGCGATTATCTACCGAAATAGATTCCATAGGTGGTTAAAGTCAAAATAGTGGTGATAAATAGATGAATGGATCACTGAAAATCAGTGGTGACACCAGGTGTTCGCAAAAAGGGTAAACGTGTACTGCTCTACTGTGCTATAAGCACTGTGAAGAATTCCGTACATACATATTCTCATCTGGGTCCAACTGGGTATGCGTCGACACGTCGGTTCCAATGATTTTATGGAAATCGCATATTTCATGTTAGGTTGAGGTGGCTACGCCAGTGTTATCGAATAACCACACTGAATAGTGATATATTACTTTCAATGTATAAACCATCACGATATTAATGTTGTGAGGTAATTGTATATACCAATGTAGAGTAGTGTTACAGAAGGTCCGAGCTGTTTCGATCATCAATTTATCTCTATTGATAAGGTTTAAATGTATCAGATCTGATAAATGTCATATCAGTTGTCAAAATTAATATTTTGATTTAAACAGTCAGAAGTACACGTCGAATACGCATATTTATGTCAGTTAGTGACTGCTTATTGGAGGGGGGTGGGGGTGGGGGGTGGCATTTCTTTCATTTTGTGATACCCGAGGGCAGGTTTCTTTTTTCCATCTTTTACGGGAAATATTTATACTGAAATAACATTCCCCCACCCCGTGAGAGAACTTGAGGTGAAGAAGGTGCTGTGCGTTTTCCACTTGGTGAAAGGATACAGCGCTGACTGGCCAAGGATCATAATCGGGCCGCATCGGGGAGTCGAAACAACGACATAAAAGAAGATGATAGCCAGCTTCGATGTAATATCTTGACAACGTTTCAGACTTGAAAAAATGACCTTACTTTAACTGGAACGTTATCGAAAACAACGTTTTTTCACCGAATATTCTTAGGGGAAAACAATTATTCTTCGGGCTTTTGTAAAAACAGGAAATTGCCCGCCCCAAAATTACCTTGTTACAAGGTGTATTTGATTTAAAAACTTCAGGCTTAAAAGAAACATATATCTAAACAAGAACCACACCACACCACACCACACCACACCACACCACACCACACCACACCACACCACACACACACACACACACACACATCAAGTGACACAGAAACAGTCAAATAATACACAATTGAGTTTCTGTCAGAATGTACACTTTTTGCATAATTCTTTCAATTGCGTAAATAAACATAGATTAGATTACCAGCTCCTGCTTAGACATGAGAGAGAAGAAATTATTCCAAGTATGAGTGTTTTTGCCAGGGATGATTCATGATCTGGTAACAACGACAAATATTCGCGAAGAGAAACTTTGGCGTGCACTGTTGTCCAACATCTCGCTGATAGTCTTTCTAGCAGACCCGGAACATTATGCACAACAATCATTCCCCATTCTCATCTTTTCAAGAACTCCTACATACACGCGTCTCCTTTTCAGCTGTATATGTATTATACTAAAGGCACATTCAATTGAAACATCTGGTGCTTATATGTGCTTTATCGAAAAGATGTTCTTAACTTATCATCATTAAATTTAAGATTTAAATCCCTATATGAAACACTGTGATATAATATATAGTAAGCTGAAGTGCAATATGTCGTTTAAGGTACCAGTTGTATGTGAATGTATAAATACATTTTAGCCAGCAAGATTGATATCTTCCGATGAGGTCTAAGATATGTCGGATATCCAATGAGGTTTCACGATGATCGTCATATTATCGCGCTTTGTTTAAGAATGTTGTATCACTGTCATTTACAAAAACACAGTACAGGAATCGCCATCTGAGATCTATCTGAGTGGGTGAGACAACGGGTAACACAATTCTTTACACAGAATATCAGTATATCACTACTTGTCAGCTTAACGTGGGCGGATATCCTTTTATGATTCAGGTCGTAAATGTTTACCACTTTGTTGAAACCCGAGGGCACGTGTATGCGCTACACAAACCAAGGATCATAAACGGGGCACGCCAGGATTCGAAACCCATCACCTTGTAATCTCTGCAGCGGTAGTACGATGCTTTCCTAAAGCGCTAACTTTTTGAATGAAGTATTTCTATATTTATTACGTTTTTAGCATTCCTAAACGACACATTCATTGTCATGGTCGTCTCATTAACAACATCAGTTCACACACTTAAAATGTGAGATTTTTTTATGAATAGGCTACATGCCCAAATCTGAACTAAATAGTCATTGTTACAAAACAGGACCAAAGAATATAATGCCCGAAATATGAACAAGTTCCATGTGAAGTTAGACAGGTTCGTTGAAACTTCACATTGTGTACACAATCCAGTAACAAGTCCATTAAGGTTCCCTACCACTGTTCGCTACCTCCAGTCTAAAACGCAATGCACGTACAAATAGAAAGCCTTTACTAAGTAAACATTCAATATGGGGTGACACATCACTTTAGTGCTCCGAGTAACTCAACTTGATTGAAATATGCATGCTTTGCCCTAGCCCTGATACAGTCATAATGTATCTCGTAAAAGCATGGACATTTCGATACGTGCATATTTAGTCAACCAGCAAGATTATGTCAGGCGAGATATGTTGAAAAAAATCGTTTGAGATAAGATTGAAATGTGCAAGTCAGACTTTGAATGTAGGCGTGTGTTATATTGTCATTCTTATTTTGATATTTTCAAATACACGTGAACCGATGAAAGCTTTTTAGTGTAAGAGGGCCATATCTTGTTTCCATTTACACAGACCTATCCCAGTGCAGGAGAAACGACATAATTAAAGTCATAAGCTTGAGATAAAGTCCATCCATACCATATGTGTAATATTTGGAAACAGATGGTATCTGTGGGCCCTCTGGGGGCTTGGTGACGGATAGTTTGTACATGAAGTGCCATTTATCCTTATCCAATTCTACCGTTACAGTTTTGTTTCTGTCATTAGACATCCTTATTGGCTATGTGAACCGAGGACAGATTGACGTCAGATGGCCTTCACAGCGTTCACAGCGTCGTGTTTAGACGCTGATGTTGTAAACGGTTGCCCACCTGTCTTACCTTTAATGTATTACAAAGATTTTGCGTTGGAGGATAAGATCGCGAACCCTTTTGAGACATATAATGCAGTACTTGTGTGCAAACATGCATACATGTACATTTATAAAGATATAAGTTATGTGCATAGAATATCGCTCTTGTTACAATACTTACGATGAATAAAGGAATATTAAATGACTTGCCAACCCCTTTTTCTATCTTTTGTTCATATATTTCATAATGTTATTGATGTGTTTTTTTGTCTTACCAAAATGAGGACGATGCCAACTACAACACTGTCTTTAAGACTTCCTCAAGAATCAAGTACATAAACTTACTTCATATACTTGCAGTATTCCACATATATCACGTCTTGGATTGGTCAACATTGGTGTAAAACAGTAGCCATGATCTATACCGATAGGGTACGATGACACATAGTCAGCCACCCTCTGTACACTGTCTCTACCGACCAGCATGGGGGTCTGGGGGCCTTTTTTTCCCCGGAACCCCAGTGAAAGTGTTCTGAAGAGTAACATACTCGAAAGTATGCCATTCGGTAAAAGGGTCAAGTTTTAATACATGCTCATATTGAAAATTTCTTCTTTGAGATATTCTGCCATTCGGCAGTAAGCATTCAAACATACGAATATTGGTATCTTTCAGGTTAAGCGAAGAAACAGGAGTGTGTTATTTACTCCTCTGTTTAAGACACTAAAACTTGTCACAAGAACCGGTATTTGACAATTTGCCAGAAGCATCATGTTTCTTCTTGTGGCAGTATTACATGTTTCATCTGGTCTTTGAAAGGCTTTTACAAGTTGGGAGAACCTGAATACAAGACACGTTTTTAAGAATAACAACGACTTTTCATCTGAAACGTTACACAGAATAAAGAGGTTTTTTATCCATGAAAAAGTGTCATGTATTCATGTTTTGTCTGATTTCACCTTCAAGTAATTCAATAGTTTTTCAGTTTTACATGATTCATTCTTGTTTAGTTTCACATGATTCAATTTGTTTCAGTTTCACATTTTTCCTCTTATTTCAGTGTCACATGATTCACCTTGTTCAGCTTAACCGTTTTATTTAATTTCAAAATCGCATGTTACATCTTTTTAAATTTATTTCATGGAGTAGTATATTTCACTATTACATATTTCTCGTGGTTCAATATATTGTAGTTTGACATCAAAATAAAACAATAATGATAAATGGACTAGGAATATTTCTAGAAGCTAAGACACAGCATATTGTAACATTCCAAGCTGTTATAACACAAACAATATAACACAGTAAATATCATCTATTGTATCGCGTTGTCTCTGGATACAAGTACACTCAGGAACATGGAAGCGTTTGACTTGCCTACACGAGAGAACGGCCTACCACGAAGCGCTATGGACATATGTTCGTGATGGAAGTATATTTATAATACTGAGTTGAGACACCAAGTGTCACACATGGGCGTCATAAGCCTGACCTGGCGGCTCAGGGGTCAGGCCAGCTAAACAATGCAAATAGTCTCCAATTGGCAAACGTTAAGCTAAAGGGATTCCAAGTGGCAGTGATTTTATATGGAAATAGTCCAAATAGTCTTCCTTCAGCCGTGCTTCCAAATGCATGTCCCTGTGAGTGAATGCTGATGTGCCTACAGTGTTAAAGTTTTGGGTACTGACATATATTCCCTGTTTATTCATTGATTTCAGTTTTAGTACAGCGTTGTTTGCGGACGTGTGCAACTGCTTCTGAAACAGCTGGTATCGTGTTAACCAAGTACATAGTTTGTGATGCAGTATTGTTGCTACATATGAGTATATGCATTGTGTTCTTTGGTATACAGGGTTCCTTCAGTTCTTTTAAGGTAACTGAATATTTGATGTTTTTTCTCCACTTGAAATTAAATTTCCGATTTTATTATATAATTGTTCACAAGTGTATATTTTATATTTTCCTGTGTCAACTTTCAGCTCTTATATATACAGATATAAAAGTTGATATAAAATATGATTGATGAGTTAATTTTGTAATTTGATCAACCAAACACACAAAAAGGTTTTTGAAATCGATTAAAAAAATAATAGTTTATAAAGAACACGAATTCTGAATAATCACTATGTCAGTCCATGACATCATCAGTGTGATAACGTATCATCACGTCGTGACACACTTTATCATCATCATCGTTGTTATAATTATCATTGTTGCTTTGTCGTCTTTCTATTTTTAAGGCACAAATTGAAAGCGCCAACAAAGCGGTAACAAAGACTGCTTGGAACACTATGCGAATAAGTTTGTTTGCAGACATCTTGACTCAACAGCGTTTAGCAAGGCCGTTCTTAGCGCCTCAAACATGCAATTTGGAAATCATTGAATGATTAGTATTCGATGTCAAGCCATTTCCTCTCAACATAAATATGTTTTAAATGTATGAACGAAAGTCAGGCGTCTCGCAGCTGGAATGCTGGAAGTGTGGGTGGCTGTCAAGAAATTCACTGACAAAAATTAGCTGAAAAATTTGCCTTGGTGTTACCACAACCTGCCCCTGTGAGTGAGAATCTCGCTTATGATAAGTACTGCACGATTCCTATGCGTCACTCCCGCTATCTCAGAACCTATGTGTCAAACAAAATCGTCTTGGGGGTGTAGTTTGCCATACACTGTCCTCGAGTCCGTAAACTTGCTTGTAGTGGTGGATAAGGGGAGCAATACGTTCCAGAAGCACCGACCCGCTGCCCTGGTCAGGCTACCCCTATCCCCCGGGGTTGTGACACACCTCTTGAGCCGAGGGTGGCGGGGGGCTGTGACTGATAGGAAAAGAAGAATCCGAGCGATTGTCAACTTCTAATAGCTTATTGCCATGTGTGTTCAGTTAATGTACTGGTAAACACTGCCTGCGGAAAGGATACGTCCGATATGGGGCACGGGAGGTATATGTGTGATGTGTGGGTGCTGTGTGTGTGTGGTGGTGGTGGAGGCGGGGGTCGGGGTTGGGGTGGGTGGGGGATCATATGTAATTTATTGGTGCTGTAGGGGGATGATGTGTGATTTTGGGGTTCTATACTGGAGGTGGGTTTTTTATGTGGTGTGTAGGTGTTGCATGTATGATCCTGACCCCTACACATCACCTATATCCATACCCTTCTTTCCCACCCTTACAACAACCACACATCACATATATGCCACATACACACACACACACACACACACACACACACACACACTCTCTCTCTCTCTCTCTCTCTCTCTCTCTCTCTCTCTCTCTCTCTCTCTCTCTCTCTCTCTCTCTCTCTCATCCCCCCTACATCACTAACACATCGTTCGCTTTTCACGCTTAAGACCTAAAAACAGGTACAATTTGTGAAGCATATTCTATGCAACCCTTGTCTTGATATTTCCTCAATATAAAAATAAGTGACAACAAACTACACTTAGTCTCTCTTTCGTCGATATTTTATCATTTTGGTCCGTAGACACAAGATATACGGACTTAAATACATATTATTTATACTATCCACAGGCATCAATTTCATTGTCCATATGCTACTATTTGGCGAAGGTCTGTTGAAGTTGGAGCGATCACTGGAGCAGGTACAGGTATGTATATATGTTACATTCAATGTGTAAAATTTATACTTATGCAGTTCTCAAATTGACTGTAAAATGTTTCCATTTACTTTACTATGCTAAGGAATTCCGAACATTTTTATGTTGATTTTTTTCACCAAGTGTCTGAAATGGATAGGACTTAAAGAAAATGAAAGTCAATATATACATTTTAATTATGATTATTTTATCTATTTTTTATCTATTTTTTATTTTGTTATATTTATTATTTTATATATATATATTTTTTTTTGGGGGGGGGGTCTATTTTTCACATAATTAGTTTATTGTGATGTTTGCAAGCCCTTTTAAACTTCTTAATAATATAAGTCAACCTGTCAAATAAATGGACAGATTGTCCATTCAATTGTGAAAATGGCTGAAATATTAAGGTATCTTGTATATTGTTATAAGTGAATCTCATTTTACACATTGACTGTAATATATACACACCGGTGGCCATGTGTGACTTGCATAGGTTATATGGGATACATAGGATATATAGGTTAATATGTAAGCAAATAACTGAAATTGGGTGAGATGAGGGGGGATATGAATGTATGTGTAGGTAAAGTAAACACTTACTCCACGTGGAGGGGGTGAGGTGGGAGTGTGGGTGTGGGGTGTGTACTGTGACACAGACTGATATCACCCTTGACCACCGAGGATTGTTATTGGAAAAATGTGTTTATTTTACCTTACGAATTCGTGCCGATTTGGAGGATACATCAAAGTTAAGTACATGTGTATACCTGATGTGTTCCTTGTTTATTTGCGTGAGTAAGCCTGGTCATATATGATATAAATGGATGTTACGGTGCACTTGGTACGCTCTCTTCATGAACTGTGATCAAGATTATATGTGCATATACTTCCTCTTATTTATGAATGACTTAACAGATAGTATAGTTGTGAAAACTAGAAGATGACAAGATTTGTCACAGCCAGGCACTGTAGATTAAATTTTATTTACGTTTTTGACTTATTTTCCAAAGTTCCTATTTACCACAAAGTCTTCCCAGCCCCGGGCTCATTAACATTAAAAAATAATAAAATGCTTCTTCTTTTTTAAATTGTCACTAAATGTAATAAATTCTACCACGAAGCATTACTTTCGTATTAATCAATACAATACATAAATATAGAGAAAAAACAATCATGGATAGATAATTAAAAAAATGTATACAAAATAATTGTTTGAAATAATCAACAAACCTGAGAATGAAATCTACACAATCATAAGACTACTTCGATGCACTGTACCAAAACTCGAAATTGCTATTGACAACCCTATCCCATTAGCGACAGTGCAATACTGCCCGTAATGCTGTCCAAACTCTGCCAAGTAAGTTGATATATGCAAACAGTGTTACCTGGTTACAGATAGCGTTCTACCTGGCTCGTTTGTACAAGAGTGATATTTGTTTCGATTTGCGTCGACGCGTCAATTTCATCACGTTCAAATCCACCAATACATAAATGTACAGTTTATCACTGTTCAATAGGCTTGGTCGTTGAATTGACAACACTATATCGAGTGAATCTTCCAATGAAGGCTATATTGTCTTTAACACGTCGGATACCTTCCGTGCAATCGATTAAAAGCTTGTGTGGCTTCTTCAAAGGCAGAAGGTCACGTGATGCGGTTAACTCCGCCCATATGAACACGTGGTTGCATGGCCCATGTGTTGAGGAAGAATACCACAGCGGGTCATCCCATTGTTGGTTGGCTATGGCTGTTTAGCTATATATGTTGCCGATCGCTTTTTGTGATAATACATAAAACATAAATTATCGCAAACAATTTATTATTTTCTAATATGTTGATTTTGAATATCTGTTTTTAATATTTCATTTATATTTATGTAATACATTTATTGATAATATGAATTTTATATTAAAATAAGACGTTAAAAAATTTGGCTAAGTACCAAGTAGTAGCAATTAAACATGACTTATTTTAAGTAGATACTCTATCGCCAACATTTGTAGAATCACATGTCTCCATTCTCCCTCCCCCTACATCACCAATAAAGCACACATGTCTCCACCCACCCACCCCCACCCAAGATCACCAGTATATCACACATGTCTCGACCCTCCCTCCCCGCTACATCAACAACATATCACATATGCCTCCACCCTTCCTCCCTCCTATATCACCAACATATCACATATGTTTCCAGCCTCCCTCCCCCCTACATCACCAATATATCACATATGCCTCCACCCTTCCTCCCTCCTACATCACCAACATATCACAAATGTCTCCAACCTTTCTCCCCAGTACATCACCAATATATCACATATGTTTCCACCCATCCTCCCCCCTACATCAACAACATATCACATATGTTTCCAGCCTCCCTCCCTCCTACATCACCAACATATCACATATGCCTCCACCCTTCCTCCCTCCTACATCACCAACATATCACATATATCTCCACCCTTCCTCCCTCCTACATCACCAACATATCACATATGCCTCCACCCTTCCTCCCTCCTATATCACCAACATATCACATATGTTTACAGCCTCCCTCCCCCCTACATCACCAATATATCACATATGCCTCCACCCTTCCTCCCTCCTACATCACCAACATATCACAAATGTCTCCAACCTTTCTCCCCAGTACATCACCAATATATCACATATGTTTCCACCCATCCTCCCCCCTACATCAACAACATATCACATATGTTTCCAGCCTCCCTCCCTCCTACATCACCAACATATCACATATGCCTCCACCCTTCCTCCCTCCTACATCACCAACATATCACATATATCTCCACCCTTCCTCCCTCCTACATCACCAACATATCACATATGCCTCCACCCTTCCTCCCTCCTATATCACCAACATATCACATATGTTTACAGCCTCCCTCCCCCCTACATCACCAATATATCACATATGCCTCCACCCTTCCTCCCTCCTACATCACCAACATATCACATATGTTTACAGCCTCCCTCCCCCCTACATCACCAATATATCACATATGCCTCCACCCTTCCTCCCTCCTACATCACCAACATATCACAAATGTCTCCAACCTTTCTCCCCAGTACATCACCAATATATCACATATGTTTCCACCCATCCTCCCCCCTACATCAACAACATATCACATATGTTTCCAGCCTCCCTCCCTCCTACATCACCAACATATCACATATGCCTCCACCCTTCCTCCCTCCTACATCACCAACATATCACATATATCTCCACCCTTCCTCCCTCCTACATCACCAACATATCACATATGCCTCCACCCTTCCTCCCTCCTATATCACCAACATATCACATATGTTTCCAGCCTCCCTCCCTACATCACCAATATATCACATATGTTTCCACACACACACACATACACACACACACCCCTCCTTCCTACATCACCAACATATCACATATGCCTCCACCCTTCCTCCCTCCTACATCACCAACATATCACACATGTCTCCCCCCTTCCTCTCCCCTACATCACACACCCCTCCTTCCTACATCACAAACATATCACATATGCCTCCACCCTTCCTCCCCCCTATATCACCAAAATATCACACATGTTTCCACACACACACCCCTCCTTCCTACATCACCAACATATCACATATGCCTCCACCCTTCCTCCCTCCTACATCACCAACAAATCACATATGTCTCCACCCTTCCTCCCCCCTATATCACCAAAATATCACATATGTTTCCACACAGACACCCCTCCTTCCTCATCACCAACATATCCCATATGCCTCCACCCTTCCTCCCCCCTATATCACCAACAAATCACATATGTCTCCACCCTTCCTCCCCCCTATATCACCAACATATCACATATATCTCCACCCTTCCTCCCTCCTACATCACCAACATATCACATATGCCTCCACCCTTCCTCCCTCCTATATCACCAACATATCACATATGCCTCCACCCTTCCTCCCTCCTATATCACCAACATATCACATATGCCTCCACCCTTCCTCCCTCCTATATCACCAACATATCACATATGTTTCCACCCTTCCTCCCCCCTATATCACCAACATATCACATATATCTCCACCCTTCCTCCCTCCTACATCACCAACATATCACATATGCCTCCACCCTTCCTCCCTCCTATATCACCAACATATCACATATGTTTCCACCCTTCCTCCCCCCTATATCACCAACATATCACATATATCTCCACCCTTCCTCCCTCCTACATCACCAACATATCACATATGTCTCCACCCTTCCTCCCTCCTACATCACCAACATATCACATATGTCTCCACCCTTCCTCCCTCCTATATCACCAACATATCACATATGTTTCCACCCTTCCTCCCCCCTATATCACCAACATATCACATATATCTCCACCCTTCCTCCCTCCTACATCACCAACATATCACATATGTCTCCACCCTTCCTCCCTCCTACATCACCAACATATCACATATGTCTCCACCCTTCCTCCCTCCTATATCACCAACATATCACATATGTCTCCACCCTTCCTCCCTCCTATATCACCAACATATCACATATATCTCCACCCTTCCTCCCTCCTATATCACCAACATATCACATATGTCTCCACCCTTCCTCCCTCCTATATCACCAACATATCACATATATCTCCACCCTTCCTCCCTCCTATATCACCAACATATCACATATGTCTCCACCCTTCCTCCCTCCTATATCACCAACATATCACATATATCTCCACCCTTCCTCCCTCCTATATCACCAACATATCACATATGTCTCCACCCATCCTCCCTCCTATATCACCAACATATCACATATATCTCCACCCTTCCTCCCTCCTATATCACCAACATATCACATATGTCTCCACCCTTCCTCCCTCCTATATCACCAACATATCACATATATCTCCACCCTTCCTCCCTCCTATATCACCAACATATCACATATGTCTCCACCCTTCCTCCCTCCTATATCACCAACATATCACATATATCTCCACCCTTCCTCCCTCCTATATCACCAACATATCACATATGTCTCCACCCTTCCTCCCTCCTATATCACCAACATATCACATATATCTCCACCCTTCCTCCCTCCTATATCACCAACATATCACATATGTTTCCAGCTTCCCACCCTACATCACCAATATATCACATATATCTCCACCCTTCCTCCCTCCTATATCACCAACATATCACATATGTTTCCAGCTTCCCACCCTACATCACCAATATATCACATATGTTTCCACACGCACACGCACATGCACACGCACACGCACACACACACACACACCCCTCCTTCCTACATCACCAACATATCACATATGTCTCCAACCTATCCTCCCACTTACATCACCAACATATCACATATGTCTCCCCCCTTTTACCCCCTACATCAACAACATATCACATATGTCTCCAACCTTCCTCCCCCCTACATCACCAACATATCACATATGTCTCCACCCTTTTTTTCCCTACATCACCAACATATCACATATGTCTCCAACCTTCCTCCCCCCTACATCAACAACATATCACATATGTCTCCACCCTTTCTACCCCCTACATCACCAACATATCACATATGTCTCCACCCTTTCTCACCCCTACATAACCAATAAATCACATATGTCTCCACCCTCTCTCCTTCATACATCACCAACAGATCACATATGTCTCCACCCTCCCCCCCCCCCCCTACATCACCAATATATCACATATGTCTCCACCCTCCCTCCCCCTACATCACCAACATATCACATATGTCTCGACCCTCCCTCCCCCCTACATCACCAAAATATCACATATGTCTCCACCCTCTCTCCTTCATACATCACCAACATATCACATATGTCTCCACCCTCCCTCCCTCCTTCCTACATCACCAACATATCACATATGTCTCCCCCCTCCCTCCCCCCTATATCACCAATATATCACATATGTCTCTACCCTCCCTCCCTCTACATCACCAACATATCACATATGTCTCCACCCTCCCTCCTTCCTACATCACCAATATATCACATATGTCTCCACCCTCCCTCCTTCATACATCATCAACATATCACATGTGTCTCCACCCTCCCTCCTTCCTACATCACCAATATATCACATATGTCTCCACCCTCCCTCCACCCTCATCACCAACATATCACATATGTCTCCCCCCTCCCCCCCCCCTACATCACCAATATAGCACATATGTCTCCACCCTCCCTCCCCCTACACCACCAATATATCATATATGGCTCCACCCTCCCTCCTTCCTACATCACCAATATATGACATATGTCTCCACCCTCCCTCCCCCTACATCACCAACATATCACATATGTCTCCACCCTCTCTCCTTCCTACATCACCAATATATCACATATGTCTCCACCCTCCCTCCTTCATACATCACCAACATATCACATATGTCTCCACCCTCTCTCCTTCATACATCACCAACATATCACATATGTCTCCACCCTCCCTCCCTCCCCCCTACATCACCAACATATCACATATGTCTCCCCCCTCCCTCCCCCCTATATCACCAATATATCACATATGTCTCCACCCTCCCTCCCCTTACATCACCAATATATCACATATGTCTCTACCCTCCCTCCCCCCTACATCACCAATATATCACATATGTCTCCACCCTCCCTCCCCCCACATCACCAACATATCACATATGTCTCCACCCTCCTCCTTCATACATCACCAACATATCACATATGTCTCCACCCTCCCTCCTTCCTACATCACCAATATATCACATATGTCTCCACCCTCTCTCCTTCATACATCACCAACATATCACATATGTCTCCACCCTCCCTCCTTCCTACATCACCAATATATCACATATGTCCCCAACCACTCCCTCCTCCTACATCACCAACATATCACATATGTCTCAACCCTCCCTCCTTCTTACATCACCAACATATCACATATGTATCCACCCTCCATCCTTCATACATCACCAACATATCACATATGTCTCCACCCTCCCTCCCTCCCCCTACATCACCAACAGATCACATATGTCTCCCCCCCCCCCTACATCACCAATATAGCACATATGTCTCCACCCTCCCTCCCCCTACACCACCAATATATCACATATGTCTCCACCCTCCCTCCCTCTACATCACCAACATATCACATATGTCTCCACCCTCCCTCCTTCCTACATCACCAACATATCACATGGGTCTCCCCCCTCCCTCCCCACTACATTACCAATATATCAGATATATCATCCTCCCTCCACCTACCCTACATCACCAAACACCAATATATGAAATATAACCTGAGCCGTCCCTCCCAAATCTACACCACCATCATTCTTACTATACCGCACCGACAGTTGCAGCAGCGGTAGCAACTTGACTAGAACCAGCAGCAGTAACAGTTAAACTAAAAACCGCAGCAACAGCAGCATCTGAACTAGAACCAGCAGCATCAGTAGCAGTATTACTGATAAGATCAGCAGGACACCTTTCAATACATTGTAATAAGACACTTCTCGTGCACCGGAACACGTCAATATGACAATGCCACCAATACTGATATTCATGCATTGTGCTATGACTTCACATTAGTTTATTATCTTTAATTCGTGGAGTTGTCAAAGGAAGCTATTACCATTCCAATTACTTGACATCATGCACTGAGAGCCCCGCACGTGGTGTATTGTGTCACTGTTTACATAATATGTCGGTTTCTATAGCGATCAATGTCATATGTGAGAAAGAGCGAGATAAGAAAAGATGTACATGTATATTTCTTGTACATTTCAAATATATTCTACATGTAAATGATCCTACGCAAATAATGAGTTTGTGATGTAAACATCACTTAATGAGTGTGTGTTAACATTTTCCAACTATCGACTCATCGAAATGTGCAAATCTATTGCATAACGCTCGCAATGCCTTCATATTGGTGTATATACAATTATCACGATGTGTGCAGTGTTTTCTTCAAGACTATAACCTGGTTTGCGGGTTTTTGAATGTCGAACCACTTAGGTAACAGCCGTATCCCATTACTCTTTAAATGTTAATATGACGATTAAAGAAGATCTTGTGTGAGGTCTCCTAATTTCAGCTTCATTATGTAAATTCTAAGGTCAATACCAAAGGAAGGTCAAGAGAGATGAAGGTTAGGAAGTGCGTTGTCTTCTGCACCACCACTGGTCGTTATCAATTTGGACGTATTGCATGTAAGATTTTACATGCAATATGAATAAAGTAGTTTTTGTCTGAATCGGTATAGTCACATCCATAACAGGATCCGCTGATCACGGGTTCGAATCCCAGAATCGCCCTGATTATGATTCTTGATCTGTGAATTAAAAGCCACAAAACCATTTCCAAATTCATAAGAAATCTCTGCTAAAAACAGTCGATTGCACGATGTAGGGACCATGCCAGTGCAAAAGGGATACAATTCTGCGACTTATGTCATAACTATAATGCTAATTAACCAAAATACGTCTCAGTGCGGTGGCGTTGACTATAACTCAGGGATGTACCATATCTCTAAAATGTAGTGTTACAAAGTTTTCTTGATCTACATGAAGGTATAACAAAGCTTTTAAGTACATTGTATGGTAAACATATTTGTGGTGGCTAACGGGTGTTTCTCCTGAAGATCCGAGTTAGAATTGGTCTTCACCAATGGTGCTTGTGGTAAGAGGCGACTAACGGGATCGCGTGATCACTGACATCGTTGGTGCATGTCATCGTATCCTAATTTCGTAAATCAATGGTCATGATGTCAATCACTGGATTGTCTCCATTATTTATAGATCGCCGTCATATACCTGGAATATTGCGTTAAACAACAAACAAACAAGCTGACGGATGTGTATAGAAGAAGTAGGCAACTACGATATCTTATCGTCATTCTAACATTGTTTCATGGCAAACGATAAACAGTAAACGTCCATACCGCTGTTCTTGCATTTCCTTCTAATAACAATGCTAAAAGGTATTGTGCATTGCACAAATGTATGGTTAAATACTACTGTAACCAAATGTGATATTAAACATGGAAGTTTATTTCCCTTGTAGTTCATATTTTCAGCATGCATTCAGCGTTAATTTATGTAATATTTTCAATCTTTGTAAAGGCAACAATGCTGCAAGTCCAGCCCTTGACAGTTGCGAACTGAAAATAACCTTTTTTACATTTGTCCTTAGCCTTTAACCGACTTCAGCAGCTGTCATGGCCTAAAGTATCGTAATTTTCCCTCAGCTGTTACTAAAAACCAGAACACTTGTCTCATTATAAGGTCACTGGGAACGTAAAAATGAGCTCTTAGTGTACAACACGCAAAAAGAGATTTGATGTGAGCCATTCGCGGTTTAATATTCCTAACGAGGCTATGTTATGACGTCACAAGAATTGTGAAAGCACGTTTCGATGACGTCAGATCGACAGGAACAGGTGACGTGGCAGACATGTATCACAAATGGCAGAATGTTAATTATCAGTGCAAGGTTTCTTCCACGTCTCAAACTGCTTCAGGCTTGATTTGATAACCTTGTCAATTTGAAGCTGCCACGTGGCCCGAACTAGTCGATTTCAGCGCCGGGTAAGGGGAACTTAGCAAGTTATGTAGCGCAATTTCCGACGTGTATACCTTAGCTTATGTATCGAGAGAGTGCCATGTGAATAAACATACCACCTCAAGTGGCAAGAGAGTTTCTGGGAAGTTTGTTTTTGTGGAAATAATGACACATTCTTTGACGATTTCCCGTTCCCTGTCGACAGGTGATTAAATACCCCCCAAGTCCTAAGAACGCAGGGTTTGGTTGATTTTACTTATCGTTAAGATAATGAGGAAGCGAATTTAAAGTTATAGGAAACATTTGTAGAGCATTAAGTTTCATTTTCTCTGCTTAAACAGCTAAAACACGATACATGCTGTTAAAATATCAATTTATACTCTTTAAAAGCTGTGTCATGGCTATTTCGGTTTTTGAAATATTTACGAAGTGTCAAATTCCTAGTTTCGCGTGCTGAGTGCATCTTTGAAGATACAGCGTGCCTATTGATTTGTATGGCGAACATCTTCTGTTATGAACTATGCATTGCCATTAACTGATATTTGCTATCTTTCTTTTCACATTAACATAATTCGCTTTCCTCCATCGACTGTACAGATCACTTAGTGTGAGTACACACAATGCACGGAAGGACACAGTATGTAATCAATTAACTGTTTTAATACTAAACTATCCTACACTCACTATGGAATAGGACCGTTTTTCCCCGTGCATGACAATAAATAACTGATTTTAAGTTTCAGTTATATGTTGATAGTAAAAAAGTTTGTATTCAGGAAAATCAACACACTTGCTTTGAAGGCTGAATCTCTTATCTAGCCTAATTGATATCGCAAGGGAGATCAACGCGTGTATGCACATATACTCAACAATAATACATGAATCGGTCAATATATGATAACGTGGTTATCAAAATAAATCCTGAAGTGTCATAAACAATTTGCAAATAATGTATATAGGCGCTTAAAGCGTTCGTTCGTCACGTCGAAGATCCTGGCTCGATTACCCGCATGGGTATGGTGAAGTAAAATGGGGTTGATATTATTGCAATTATAAAGCGACGAGGGTGCGTGCGTGCGTGCGTGCGTGCGTGCGTGCGTGCGTGTGTGCGTGCGTGCGTGCGTGCGTGCGTGCGTGCGTGCGTGCGTGTCTGCTAGTACTAGTCCGGAATAAAGCCGATTTATAGTGCTCGCCAACTGAGATACCACGCCACAGTTTAACATGAATACCCCACTCACAGTATACTGAGTCCAAGTCGACCAGTCCCCTTAATGCTGGGCACCAGGCAAGGTAACATCAAGTACCATCGTTTAACGTCGTTTGGTATGACGCGGTCGGGAATCGAACAACCGCTCTTCGATCAGACGGGAATGTATGAAGGCCCTTTACAGTGTCACTCACTCACTCACTCACTCACTCACTCACTCTCCCTCACTGATATAACGTAAGATTATTACCGAATTTCGGCTAAGCAATTTAATTCATCGCTATTTATGAGTCACCAAAATGAAAAGAGAATATTCAAATGTCCTTCTCACAGTTTCTGTCTTAATCTTATCAAGAAATAAATCCCTAACCCTCAATATGGACTAAATGTTGCAAGGAGGACTCTTTCAGATTCAGGCCTGGGTTGTAGCTACTGCAGGACCTACCGGCTGCTTCTGGTTGCGAATATGGTTGTACACATCAGGCCACATAGAAACACTGGTTTCCCATCACCGCCTGACCTTAATTTTAGATTTTTTTGCATGTTTATTTCGTTTCCGATTCCGTTTTTATAAATTATTTGCATTCCATTACGAAGTTGCATATTTTCTATGAAACCCATATGTCGACTTTCACAGTGCCAGTGGTATTGCGGCTACTACAGTATATTACGAATCTAAAAAAGAATTCAATTTCGGCCTGGGTTAGAAGATGTATTGTCACTCTTTGGTTGCAATATGCAACCACGTTGGATCGGCTGTCATGATGTTATGTCTGTTGATTGCGTACCATCGTACTCAAGGGGCGGTCGGGTGGCCTTGTGGTTAAAGCGTTTGCTCGTCACGCCGAACGCCCGGGTTCGATTCCCCACATGGGTACAATGTATGAAGCCCTTTCCCGGTGTCCTCAACCGCCGTGATATTGCCTACTCACTCACTCACTCGCTCACCGTACCCGACGGAGTGGAGCGTTGTTCATAATATCAATCACTGGATTGTCTGGTCCACACTCGATTATGTACAGGCCACCGTTATATAGCTGAAATATTGCTGAGTGCGGAGCAAAAACAACAAACACACAATCACATTTTGTGGGAAAGATTTTATGCGGCCGGATTTTATCGGATCGGCGCCGCGTACGTCACGTGATTATCGTGTTAACGCAGCTTTTCTTTCTATATACAAACCATATATCCAAAAAACATTCTAAAATTGAAAAATATTATATTCATACACCTTAACAAAGAAACGTAATTGCAACATCACAGTGAGTTCGACAGCCATGAAAACAATTTGAATATCTACTTGAGGAAATGTCTCACTGGAAGGATCGCGATCGCTATGGGATCACTCGAATAAGATTGTTATTTTGAAATATGTATTTAGTTATGTAGTTATTTGTGATAGCAGAGAATACTAGCAATGTCTGTCAGGTGGCAGAAGGTTAACCTTGGTCTAATGCTCTTCCTTTTACGTCATACATGTTGGATATAACAAAATAATGGTAAAAACACCCCACATTAGAATCATAAAATAATTTTGAATGGTTCCTTTTTGTTTGTTTTTTTTATTTTTGTTTGTTTTACGCAACAAATACGTCACTTCGCGCGACGAGCCTAGGTTAATGGGGGCCTTTTTTTAAACTCGGAATTCCAACGGGGTATTTTTTGGTAATTCTTTAAGTGCCCGTCATTCCATGACACATTAACTTTACAAATATGAAAGAATCGGGTGTTCTTTAACTTCTTTTGAGTCGTATAGTTGGAACCTATGATTTGATAGGGGCATAGTGACAAAAGGTAAAATCTAATACAACAAAATAACTGATTTTATATTTCGGTAATATATATGCATTGAAATCCCGTTAATTCGGACATGTGGGTCCAATGCACAACCAAAACTGATGAAAACCATTGTTGATGGGAAAATTATTTATATGTCAGTTACTTCAAATGAAGTGTCAGGATTGCAGCTAATCACCAATCTTGAATTATTGTGTAAACAGATCAATGAGCATACACAACAGTCTCACGAGCATGGAATGCAATGTAATTGATAAAGAAAACTAAAACAGTCGCCGTCTAGAATAGTTTTAATGTCGATCTTGGTTCAACCCCCGTCCCATCTACCACTGCATACCTTCCCAAATAGCAGGCCCTTCAGTCCCTAATGGCCCCTCACCAGCGCACGGCTTGCAGCTCGTTGATGGCGGATCGGGTTCCCCTTCAACACCCTGAATCAATAAGCTGTAAACTGCAGCATCCATTGCGGACACCCTCAAAGATGCCCGGCCCCAGATGCAATACTTGCTGAAGAATGTCCCACCTTGTTTCCATTGCCTTTTCCACTCTCCTGTCAAACAGCCTTATTTTGAACACCGCCAGCGATTCTAAAACATATACCGGTCCGTAATGTACATTTAGGAAAGAAAAGGTATCGCGGCTGAAGTAAAAACAGCGATCCAGGGCATGTGTTATTTGTATACGTGTATCGACAACCATACGCGGATACCACACGCATGAGAAGGAAAACCTATCCAAGCTATCTGATTGCAGTTCCTGGCAGCTATCCCGCTTCTATCAACAGAGCCTGCCCCGTCGCAGACATATTTCTCCCCCGTCCATTCAACTATCTCAGACAATCGAAGCTTGATTCCACTGAACAAATTGTTTATATCTTGCAACTACGGCGCTTTCTGAAGGTCGTACAGACGGTATTGAGTTACCTCCCCTTGCCCCCTACTGTGTAACCTACATCTTGCCCATATCCCGGGGGAACTGACGGGGCTATGTTACGGTGTAGATGATGTGGTCATGGTTTAATGGAGTTCAGGAAAATGAAGTTCAATGCCATGTTAAAACATTATAAAATATGGATCTTTATGAAATCCTATAGGTTATTCTATAGATTCTTCAAAACAAACATATTATATAGGCGCATAGTTATATTAGATTTGAAGTAAACAGGTTAATATTTTAATATTTTCTCGATAACTAAACCAGACATGTTAACATTGTGGCAATGAATAGTTAACACGTTCGGCCCTTGAACCTGACACATAATACAATGAATCAAAAATTTATATAATCTGCCAAATGCTTTTTGTTTGTTTGTTTTTAAATATGTTAACATTCGTATATCGTATTACTCATATAATTAACAAATGGCTATTCTCATAAACAAAAGTGACATCATTTTCCAAAGTATCGTCATTTGATTCATTTCCGGTGTGGCCTGCCAGGAAAACGTTGACTTCCTGTGCCATTCTGTCTCCCCACATACTGGGGTAGGTTTGCGAGAAGATACGATGGGAACAAGGAGAGAGGGTAGGGTGTTTATGTCTCATGTGATCTGTTTGGGAGAACTGAAGATATCTTCGCCATCGACATGTGGATAGCTTCAAGACCAAGAGACTTCATCGTGTCTGTTTATTATAAGAGATAGCCCTATGAAACGCTATTGTAAGAATAACTCACGAGGTCCTTAATCGCTATTGTAAGAATAACTCACGAGGTCCTTAATCGCTATTGTAAGAATAACTGAATGTCCTTAAACGCTAATGTTAGAATAACTGAATATGTCCTTAACAAATATTGTAAGAATAACTGATGTGGTCCTTAAATGAAATTGTAAGAATAACTGATGTGGTCCTTAAACGCTATTGTTAGAATAACTGATGTGGTCCTTAAACGCTACTGTAAGAATAACTGATGTGGTCCTTAAACGCTATTGTAAGAAAAACGGATGTGGTCCTTAAACGCTATTGTAAGAATAACAGATGTGGTCCTTAAACGCTTTTTAAGAACAACTGCACGGGTCCTTAAACGCTATTGTAACTAGGATGACCCTAAGAAACGCTTTTGTGAGAATAACCAAGCTGGTGGCCTTCATGAAAAAGAGCTGTGAGAATAATTGAGATGGATGTCCGTTTGAAACACTTTAATGAAAATAACTCAGAAGATCCTTATGAAACGCTATTTTGATAATAACTGAAGTGGTCATCAAACGCTACTCTAAAAAATAAACTGAGTTGGCCCTTACACGCTATTGTAGAATAACTTAGATTGTCCTTGTGGGATGCTATTCTCAGAATAACATCATTGTCCATATCAGGATTCTTATCAATGATCTCTCTAAATTTGCCTGTTAGGCAGTTACAAAAGCCATAGAAGGTCCTTGCATAGGTATGAATAGACATTTCAAAGCAACAATTATGTCATATCATTTGAAGAAGTATCCTTGCTAAAAGAACCTGGATTTGAATGATACAGAAAGTTATTTGGTCTTCCTGCAGGTTAATTCGCAACGTTTCTGAGATCGATGTTAATATCCCGCGAAAGGAAACAGAATATGCACGACGAAACAATATTGTTTCTTATATTATCTCCCATCTGTTCCAGCAGAACATTTCCACCCTCCTTGTGTTGTATGTGTCAGATGTACTACCCGCGGTTCTCTCTCCCCCTTCCCCCTTGTAAGAGAATCCGGCCCGGGGGTGGGCGGTCATTCGAGGAATAGAACAGGACCGTCGGAGACCTTGAGCCAGCAGGGGAGATGTGAGCCCCTAGAAATAGGCCGATAGAAAACAAAGATACGTTCCTGTCGGAAACAGACACCGCATCTGCTGAAGCAGACGAGAAGGAAAAAGCGCGGGAGAATGATGTCGTCTGCAGGATATTGGCATGTATCTGAAGATAACAGAGTGTTCTTTCAATAAAGAGAATCCCTCTCTATCTTCCTCCCCCCTTGACTCCGGGGCAGGCACCGCTGCAGAAACAAAGAAGATGTAACATGCTAGATATTTGTCGGAGGTCTCACGTTCCAGAAACAAAAAATCCGTTTCCTCCAGGAGCTGTGGCCTGTACAATGTGTTTGTGATAGACCGGACCCAACACGTGTTCATCCTACAAACGATGGAGCAAACAGCTCGGGTTTTCTGTTTCTTCCAAAAACATCAACGTCCAAAAGAGATTTGGCCAAATGTTTGTTTTTATCGTTGTGTTGTAATCGCTCTGATTCCGCTGGCTCTCTGGGTGTATCGTTAGTATAGCATCCAGTAAAGAGATAAGAGGAGGCCGTCTTTTTAAATGGCTATTATCGCACGTGCACGATGTATGAGAACGCCACGTGATGACCTTTAGGATTATGCTTTTATCTGCAACCTTTGTGAGAAATATCTATAGTTGTATACACTGTAATACATTTGGGAAAGGATCCCCAAAGAAGCTTTCCGTGTATGAGTGCGACTCTATATCTCCTAGCTATAACTTCACTGAGGATGTTAACTCTCTGTGTATGCACACTGGGACAGTTTGACAACAGACGCATAAACATATAAGCCTGTTCACCAATCCCTTTCAGGCTAAGTTGAATAAAATATGTTCAAACATATAAAAATTGTTTATTGCATGGGGAGATTGGAATTTTAATTGCATCAAACCAATAAACATGATATATGGCCATAATAATAACATTATATTTGGTATTTTGTTATAAAGGAATGGTACCGTAACCAAAAAATGTTTTAAAACAACGCACAATATAAACGTATCAGTATCGTTCTTCAGAAGAATTGTTGTTGTGATCCCTCGGATAAACAATTATCCTCATCGGCTTTTAAAGAGATGTACGTGTAAAATAAATTCTGATGTTTCTATTGCTGATGTCCTTCGGATACATTTCATACAATGTCAAGATGAACCGCTATGATTAAACACACTACCCAAAAACCAAAGTGTATATGTGCTTACAACAAGAGAACTCGAACAAATACCTGTATAATACTAATATCCTGATTACAAAAAATATAACCCCCAAACCCGAAATAATTATTTATTCAATCAAGTATTCAATAATATGTAAGTATTGGGCGTGGTAACAACAAAAATTAAAAGAATTATCATGAAGATGTGTTCAATTCATTAATCATTCACTAAACTTTAAATTCTACAAACGGTTATGCAAGGGAGACAACCCACAACCATATGGTCACGCCGTTCAGGCGAGCTGCCCGGAGCTAGCCACCATTATACGTCATCAGCTAACAATCCCGATAGGGGGCGGGATTGTATTTCCTGTTGTTTAACGTGTGTTTCTAATCTTGTATCTTTTATTTGAAAATCCCCCTCTTTAAAATAATGTAACATAAACAAAACATGTGTTTCTTCAAAACACGCTTCTACAAACGGCTCGAAGCGCTCGCAGGATTTAATTTGCCCACTGTTTGATGTGTGGTAGAACTCTTTTCCGAGTTTGCGTAAGTTGTCAAATGTGTGTTGATGTTAACTGAAGACGACGGGGAAACATGTTCGTGATGGCTAGTTATTGTAGCTGCAGTTTGGACGGAAGGGACATAACCAACTAAATGAGACAAAGGTGAACTTAAATTGCAGTGCCATTATATAATTTACAATTAAACTCACGTACGTTTGGCGAAAATAAAAAATCGGTTCAAATGTAATACCAAAAGTATTTCGAAGTTTCGAAAATCATAAAATACCTAACACTGATTTATCCCTTTTCATCTATTCATTAAATGCAATTATTATCATTTTATTATTACTTTCTTTTCTCTGAAATTTCTTCTTTATTTGTTCTGATGTACAGGCCTGGGTGGGGTATTTTGGATTCGCCACCTTCTATTGTCGGGCGTATTGATGGGTAGAACAATAGAGGTGACAGGGGTCATATCATACTTTTCTTGGTTATCTAGAACATGTCAACTGAGATAACTGTCTACTCGTACCAGCTAGTGGTACATGCCATTTGTCTGATACATCAACAAATTCAATGGTTGGTTGCACACATAATTTATTACTGATTTTTCGACTGAATAAGTACGTTATGTCTCAAGAAGACCACAAACACAGAACAGATTCTTTGACGATGCAATTTTGTTGTACACCAAAGAAAGATATTCATAAATTTGTACACATACATACATAAAAACATACATCTACCGTTTATTTCTGATTTATGTATTATGTAATAATTTTTTATATGTAAGTTTAATATGAAATACATTTTTTATCTGTGTAAAAATCGTTATCTAAATGTTCATTCTGGGAATTTCGGATTCTGTAGTCTAATACAAATGATCACACTTTCTCTCACGGCGGTCGAGTCGCCTGTTTGGTTTTATCAAGAACATGTGCAATCCTTTTAATGCCAATTTACACAACAATTCCCAGTTTGAGGCTTTTTGTGCTTTCATTGCAATGCAATATCATGTCCATTCCTGGCACACAAATGTTATTTACCAAACTATGAAGCAAACAGCAAAACTTCATCCAATTTAATTCGCTAAAACGCATTAGAATTGAATTTCAAAGTTTTGACCTATCATCTCATTTTATGTTAATAACCAAGGCAGTCATATCTGGGACACCGACAAACTGAAAAGAAAACAAATATGAATTGCGCGTCCGGTAAAAAGTTACAAACAATTTCCGCAACTCATACAACCAATTTGACCAAGATCGGTGACATTGTGTCCACCTTCTACTAACCACACCGGATGGTTTCGTTGTTTTTCAAAACACGCCACTTCCCATGAGTATCACGTGACGGTATGTGACACGGGCAAGGGCGAAGGTTGTGTAAACTGGCCGGTAGGAGGCGTGCTGATTCTGACAAATGTGTGTATGACGTCATGTGACGTCATGGTTTTGGAAGCAATGCACACGGGGGGAAAGGCTCTATCTGGCATTGAGGATAGTTGATTTTGACAGAGACCATATATAGGTGTATGGTCTTTGATTTTGACAATGTGTGCCGTGAATTAGGAAGAATATACAGAAAGGTATTGGAAAAACTGTTGAACAATAACAAGGTTTCTTAGTTCAGAAATGATATATTTTGATGTGTCACATTTGTCAAAAAAAGTGTATTACTAATGATGTGAATTGATTTGGTTTGTGAAATAAAGGCTTTGTTATTTCAGTCTCCTTCGGGTATTGCGATGAGGCTTACACAATTCGGAGCAATAACTGTCATCAGAGAGTCCGAGTAGAGTGACGATATACACGTAAGACGATAAAATTACTTTAGTTACATGACACGAAGCAATGTGTCTTGAAGTTACAAAGAAGAATCGAACTTAGCTGAATTAGTATTGAGTTTATTGATTTCCATTACCAGTCAATCACGCTTGTATAATCTATATTGTTAAGGCAACCTGTCATTGGGAAGTATGTTCAATATTCATAAGAGATGCACCGTGTTATACCTTGTTACACAATGACACTGATGGCTTGTTTAACTGGTGTGAGCAGCTCATATGTAGAATCACCACACACATATTGTAAAACTTTAAAAACAAACCCTAGCGAGACGTGCATGCACAGAAAATCACTATTACTTAGTATTAACAGTACACAAGATGGTGAGAAGTTCCAATTAATAAATACTGATATATATTAAATAAACAGCAAGTTACTTATTTTATTTTTTATTTCACACCAGCGACCGTACAATTGACATCACTTTAAATAATGTATGTTTATATTATAGTATTTAAGACATCTACCAACGAGCTTAAGTTTTAGTAAATTAAATCTGTAAATAAAAGCGACAAAAACATTTCCATAATCATATATTATATATAAGAAATATCTGCAGAGTCCGTTGTACGACTTTGATCATGTCATAAGCACGTGTTTGTGAATCATTATTATCAAATAGTGGCGACATCTAGAAGTTCTAGAAAGGGTGAGCGTATCCTGCCCACCAGTGGCACCCGTCACAAGAAACAAGCAAAGGCAAGTCAGCTGTTCATCTGAAAAACCAACAACACTAGAACACATGGCACAAGTCAGATCAGGAAACTAATTCGGGCATCATTTTGCTCACTGATGGTTCAAATTTGGAAATATCCTCCACTTTCTGAAAACTTACTAAGGCCTTTAATGGTGTGACGCTCTTTGAAATTTTTGTACAAAGAGCATGCAATCGAAAGAACAATTACAAAACAATGTCAAATGTAACCAAATGTATCAGTGTTGTTGCCTATAACAACGAATGTCGAGCTATTATTGTACTCTATAACATCAAGTGTCGAACTAGTGTTGTATTCTATAACATCAAACGTCGAACTAGTGTTGTATTCTATAACATAAGGTGTCGAGCTACAGTGTTTTATTCTATAACATCAAGTGTCGAGCTATTTTTGTATTCTATAACATCAAGTGTCGAACTAGTGTTGTATTCTATAACATCAAGTGTCGAACTAGTGTTGTATTCTATAACATCAAGTGTCGAACTTGTGTTGTATTCTATAACATCAAATGTCGAGCTACAGTGTTGTATTCTATAACAACGAATGACGAGCTACATTAGTGTACTCTATAACATCAAGTGTCGAGCTAGCGTTGTACTCTATCACATCAAGTGTCGAGCTAGCGTTGTACCCTATCACATCAAGTGTCGAACTAGTGTTGTATTCTATAACATCGAATGTCGAACAACAATGCTTTACTGTATAACAGTGTCGGGTAACAGTGTTGCACTCTATAACATCAAGTGTCCTCAAGTATAACCTACAAGCTACAGTCACCTGCACACACCGAGTGCTCCCAGCTGTGGTGACCAATGTGTCGCCTCTGACATAAGCCCCTGTATATGTTACACATGTCCTGGTGCACGTGGTCTAGATGCTGTTTACCCCCGACTCACGTGAACCCCATTACCGATTATACTCATCGACTGCTTGCTTAATACTGTATGAAGATATGGGCTTAATTGGTACTTGCTGCCTGAGAAAATCTATTCATAATGATTACATTGGTATGGTCAAGACAAATCTAACATATTTCAGACGTTATTTTCTATGATACTAGGCTGGTTACTTGGTAGATCGGTCGGTCGGTCGGTTGTTTGGTTGGTGAAAGAAAAAAAAAATATGAAGAGGCGCCTGTCCAGCTTGCGTATACATTATATATTCTTAAAAAAATAATGAATATATATGGCAGTCAAAATTAATAATCTTAAAAAATAATGAATATATATGTCAGTCATAATTATATATTCTTAAAAAATAATGACTATAGATGGCAGTTAAAATTAATTGAAAATCATATATCAAGAAAAAGAAAAAACAAAACCTTTTTGGGAGCTCTATCCGACAAAAGCAAAGAATATTTTTCGTTTTTACGGCAGATTATATTATATTAAATAAAGATGTACGGTGTACTAGTATCTACACTGATGTCCAACAGCGTGTACCGTCTTCGTTCACATATATCACGGATGCCTGGACTGTATGCACAGTTACATCATGTCCTGTAATGATTTAAATGATAACACCGGGGAACATCGTGACGTCATGAGACGCTATAACGCCATTGTCCTCCATGTTGTAGCTGTTTGACACGTCATTAGGATGACACATAGACTATGTACAATGTTTTTCTTTACAGCTTTCATTCAGCTTCCTATCAAGGTTTGAAAAGAGATTGGTACGTCTACATTAAATGTTTTCATTGTATTGATAACCATCATTTTATTGTAACAAATTCTACTGCATGAACTTCAAAATTCTATTCTAAAAAAAAACACGGACTTACGTATCAACCAAACATTGCGCCAAGCCACTCGTTTGCGACACAAGCAAAAACGAATTTATTTTATCTTTGTTACTTTTTCCAGGCAATCGAACATATTATATCAAAGCCATATCACGTTGAGATCAACCAGACCAAAGCCGAAGAATGCCAATCAATAGCAGACGATAAGTCCAGCATTAGCAGACGCTACGTGACAAAAAACACAAACCACCCGTGCATTGATACTACTCAGGCTCTTGACTTGCCTCAGACACACTTAAACCATACTTGTATACAATCCACACACCCGTTTGTCAAATCTATACAATTTTCCACACTCACGTCTACTCATCCATCAACGTCGGACGAACCATGACGTCAATTTAGTCCACTGGACCCGAAGAAGATTGTTCCCGAAGAGTGTCACCCGTTCCCCTCGCCGTCCTGGATGGCGGGAGGATTATAGATTATGGTAGGGAATTAGTGTCCCTCTTACGTCTGCTCCGACTGTGGCTGGTGTTTACTTGTCATGATTAGCACCGACCCTCCTGCCCGATGGGGGTAAGGAGGGGACAGAGGCACACGAGCTTGAAATTCCTCCTTTATCAATCTGTTCGCTATTGGAAGAAACAATTCGCTAATCGAAAGTCACTCGTTGAATTCCGGAGCCATCATCCGGGTACCTGGGAACCCTGTTCAGCAGACGACCGGTTACATATAAAATGGCGTCGAAACCACAGCTGCATTTTGGCGGGAGAGTCCTTGACAGTACTAAAGGTCCGTCGTCTACTCAGCAAAGGTCAGCGAACAGAACAACCTGAAAATGTAGTACTGAGGTCAAGGTCAAAGGTTCGGTCCATGTGACACGTTCTCTGCGTGCTTCTTTGAAGGTACGGTTTCTGGTCTGATGATGTGTCGTCTGTCCATCGACATGACTATTATCTAAATATGTCACTTAAACGTTTCAACAGCGGCTGACAGGATAAGAAGAAGTGTATACTCTAGCGAATTCTCCTCATAACAACTGTCTATGAAATAGTTTCCTGATGAAACTATTCTAGGTATTTGATAAGATATTAGCAGCATATTGTTGGGAGAACGATATGAATTTTTAAGGGAGATAATCCACAAGGCGAAACAAATTTTTAATGGTCGAAGCCTCCTTGTAAACAATACTACTACGAGTATTTAACTTCTATCACACAAAGTCATAGTTACCAGTTACTGATTCTAAAGTCATACTTTTTGTGAATGAAAACGCAGACAAAATAATTTGGCTAATTTGGAAAGTAAACTTTCTTCGATTTCAAATTTGCATTTTATTCAATATATATGTAAACGAATAAAAGAAAGTCAGTGCCAGACAATAATCAGTCTCGACTATCTTCTGAAACATATTTCAATGGGCTTGAAAGAAGGTCTATTCTCGAATGGTTCCTACAACATTAACATTAGAATCTGCTGGGAAATAGCTTATAACGAATACGAGCATTACATATAAGCATGTAGAATTAATAAGTACCTCCAAATCCGTGGTTCGTTGTTTCGCTATGATTGTGGATCCTGGCAAAGTCTAAATGTATTCCCTCATATTAGCCCATCAGAGAGGCATATGTAAATATATAAGTAAACGGGTCGTGATTAGTTCATCATGAGGAAAAACAAAACAGACTGTCCATCACTGACAGAAACTTAAGTATACCTTTTCAGTGGCTGAGACCTGAGAGCATATATCTGATAAACATTCATGTGGAAGATATGTAAACCAAATTACACTTCAATAAAGATTTGGCTCGTATTTCTCTAATATGTATTGGTTTCTTGGTAAAGTTATGGCCTCACCTTGGGAGTAGTGAGTGAGTATGGTGTTAACTTGATAAACACTAATAATTACACAAAGAAATAAACTAAATAAATCAGAAATAAATAAAAGAATTTGGTTTAGCTGCAAAAGTTGTGAAAGTGTGAAGTGGGTTCAACTAATTAAATGTTAATTCATTATCGTAATATTCGAAATTTCTCTTGTTCAAATTACAATGATTTCTCTCTTCTCCGCCCGGAAAAACTCATGTGGCTTCGCAGTGCACCATTCAAATGTGCATTTCCTCTGAAAAAAACTGTTTTTGTTCCAGAAGAGATTATTTGATAACTAGAAAAGTTTTTCTTCCGGGCTGTAAATCTCAGTGTAGATCCGGGCTGCTAAAAAGCAATGTTATCTGCCAAGAAACCGCTTCCGATCGTGATCTGACAGAAAGTTTACGTGAAATGTTACATCAAGTGCACAAGGAGAGACTCCACTCTGCTGATACTCAGTCAATCTGTGGGGCAAAACCTCTATGACAGCTTGGTATTTATCTTCCTGTAGACACCCGCAAAATATCAAACCACCACCAACCGGCTCGCTCTCAAAACCATATTCTACATCCTTGGCAGGCGGCTTATGAATTTCCAACCAGCATACCGGCCTCTGCCTTTCATTGTAGGAGCGTAATAACCAGTCGGTGGATTTATTTAGAAATACTTAGCCGGTCCGGGATCCCGACATGGGGAGAAGGGAAAACGTCCAGATTTGTCTAAATATCCGTGCGTTAGTCACATTTAGAGAATGGATATTTGTGTTTTCATATCCACCGAAGCTAATGTAGATAGGCGCATCTAAAGAGTCCAGATGTGCTGGGTGTAAATAGCGGAATATTCATATCAGATGCTAGGTCGCATTGGAATTCACAGGGGAGTTATTGTTCCATTGGTCGACTCCAACAACGGATGGTTGAGGCGAACCTCCCAAGATGTCACCGCAGAGTCGGCCTTTTCGCCACCTATTATTCCAGATGGGGGGAACATGTATCTTATTCGATTGGAATTTCCAGATACAGTATCTATCAAGTTTGACAGATTCCTACAAGCGGTTCACAACAGTGCGGCGTCGGAGAGGAGACATATGCTCAACCTTTGAAACACCTCTCTGGCAGAGAGAAAGAGGGAGGAAGAGCATAGCCCTGGCTCACGCCATATCCCACAAGATGGAGAAAAAGCATTGCTCGAGAGTTTGGCGCGTTTGAGAATATTTATCGTTACCGGAATGTAATTATTAAATAAGTACTTCAGTAATGCTACAACGGTTATAGGACAAACCAACCCGTTGACTTTATAAGTAAACTTGAATGTGCTTTGATTACCGAGTTAACGAAACGTACAATGGTTTGTTGGCGTTTCTATTGTGCTCTTTCTTCCAAATTTACCGAAAATACATGTTTCCAAAAACAGGGATATCAAGTACAATCATGTACAATTTGAAATAATGATCTTAAGTAGAAAGTAGAATTATGCCTTGGACTGACAAATGTTTATTATTCACAATTAAACACAATTTGAAAGGATCTCATTCATTGATAATGAAATGAGGAAATTAGTTGTTTCAAAGTGTTATACAAACAAAAACTGGAGATAACAGAGATAAATTACATTAAAAAATGAGAGTCAATTTTTCAAACACGATCACCTTTATCACTGCCATTAAACCAAAAATGGTCCTTTCGCTATTTTAAGTATTTGTCAATAAGCAAATATATTGACTCAAACATATTGTGCTTTATCTGCTAGCGCGATTTCAAAGAGTTGCATTAATGTCTTTGAATTGAAAGAAAGGTAAAACGAAAACTCCGAAATTCACTAAATGTGTGCTCAGCTTTTACCGGCGCTTCAGTTACTGCGACACGACTCCTCGTTTATTTAATCTTTGTGGCGCTATTACAATTATAGCAAAAGTAAATAACCACGGTCTATCCACTTAGTAATAATTCAACGTAAACACAATTACATGTCGTATACATTATCCCTTTAATCAAATCTGCCGCCAAGCCCTGTGCTCACAGAAAGTATATATGTTAAGGAAACATTGGCACTTGTTCTCAAACTCGGATAAGATCGCAGGATGCCGATTTCGGTACAATGTTTGGAGTTTTAGGAACCATTACAAATATGGTCGCTTTTAGATGGAGTATAATCTTACTGAATTATTTGTGCGTCCTTTAGCATATTTTGAAAATGGGAAATAGGTTTAGTGGAGAAACGAAAATATAATTTTTTCCTTGAGCATGACCACTCGTAAAGGTATGGCTAAGATAAACATTTCGCCCAGCTGAATATTGAGATTAAGTAAGATACATGCCGACAGGCTCGGGGTCTATCGTCATGTATGCGGTTCGAAACCTTGTGCCTTTCTATATCAGTAAGAAATGTTTGTCTTATATTTATGATACTGATCTCTGCTTAATTCGAGCGAGTAAGTGAGTGAGTGAGTGAGTGAGTGAGTGAGTGAGTGAGAGAGTGAGATCACTGCTTACGCATCATCACTCACGCATCAGTGAGTGAGTGAGTGAGTGAGATCACTGCTTACGCATCATCACTCACGCATCAGAGTGAGTGAGTATGGTTTTTACTCCGCTTTTAACAATATTCCAGCAATATCACCGCGGGGGACACCAGAAATGTGCTTCACACATTGTACCCATGTCGGGAATCGAACCCGGGTCTTCAGAGTGTCAAGCGAACGTATTGACCCCTAGGCTACCCGACCGCCCCTGCTTCACTGGGGGAACTTACTGGCCATTTTGATTATTAGAACTTGGTCAAGGAAAACTACTGGATAGAACTTATCTGTACCATGTGGAAACAGGTTTGTGGATTTAATTACAATTGATCTTTTATTCTGATCTTGCTTTTCCATCGCATTATTGACTGATGAGGTGAGGTGAGGTGAGGTAAAATGGGGTTTAACGTCGCGTCCAAGATTATTGCACTTATATAGCGTGTGTGTGTTATATGTGTGTGTGTGGCTGCTTGTAATAGTCCGGACTGATGCCGATTTACAGAGCTAGCACACCGAGATACCATGCCGCAGTTTAACATGAATACCCCACTCAGACACAGTATACTGACTCCGAGCCGACCTGTCCTTGTTTTAGCCCCTTAATGCCGAGCGCCAGACAGGATTTTCTAATGACCACAGGCACAGTATTGAACACAGGCGGTTTTACCAAAACCTATGACTCAAATTACTGAAATTGTTTCACTTCTAGTTATGAATATATTTCGGTCTTCCTTAAATCGTAGACCACCTTAAATCTGGTGGATCGAGAGTGGAACGTCGGTTGTTCGATTCCCTGGAGGCGTCATACCAAACGACGTTAAACGATGGTACTTGTTGTTAACCTGCCTGGAGCTCGGCATCAAGGGGACTGATCCGCTCGGAGTCAGTATATTGTGTCTGAGTGGGATATCCATGTTAAACTGTGGCATGGTATCTCAGTGGGCTTGCACTATAAAACCGGCAGTACCACAAGCAGTCACACACACGTGAATTCATATGGGTATATAAGTGCATTAATATTGAAAGCGTCGTTAAAACCGTTGGATGAAACCTCGTTATCACTGACGTAACCGTTAGCAACGGATTTATCGAACATGCTTTCTTTACATGAATAAAGTCAAAAACTCCAGAATCCCCCTACACAAAGCCCTGCGTGGGATAAACAAGCACCTGATGCTGGCTGCACAGTTTTACTACGTTGGTGAAACTTACGGACAGGAGTATGGTACTGACAAACCGACGATTATTATCAGGGACAATCCTGGATTCGAACCAGCTAAAGGACTCTACACAACGGGTCTCAGGGCCTTGGATAACTGGGTGTCGTTGTACAATGCGATCAAAGTGCTGAGGTGATCGTAACTCCCACACCTTAACACAGGGTAAGCTGTTTCGTACAACGGCACCCTGGTACATATGTGCCTGTGTGGAAGTAGGAGTAACAACAGCAGAAGAGAAAACCAGTGACGGAAAGCATGAGCATCGTTGCACGACACTAGCATATTATTACATGTAGTCATATGGCCTGACCACCATCACGTTAGTCGGCTTTTCCAAGCACTCTTCTATTCCGAAATCGCTTATATGGTAGTAGTAGTAGTAGTAGTAGTAGTAGTAGTAGTAGTAGTAGTAGTAGTAGTAGTAGTAGTAGTAGTAGTAGTAGTAGTAGCATAAGAAGCAGCAGCATTAGTAGTAGTAGTTAGTAATTATAAATCTATGATGGCGGGGGATGCAGGTTGTTGTAGTGGTAGTAGTAGTAATAGTAGTAGTAGTAGTAGTAGTATAGTAGCATAAGAAGCAGCAGCATTAGTAGTAGTGGTAGTAGTAATAGTTGCGGCAGTAGCAGTAGTAGTGGTGGTGGTAGCAGCAGCCCGCAGCAGTGGTAATAGTAGCAACAGTATTAATAGTAGTAGCAGTAGTAATAGTATCAGTGGTAGCATTAACCGTAGTAATGTCCTTTGTGTGTCACCGGTGGTATTCCCTTGGTTTCGCTAACACTATCAAGTCACCAATGCTTTCAGACATTACATTACAATAATGTCGTGTTAAATTTGTATTTGAAATTTATCCGATTGACCCCAGAACCGTCATACCTCAAAAGGATAATTTTCAAACAGTCTGAAAACGACCACCAAAGACCTCCTTAACTATTTGACCTCGACATTTGGATCTACGGCCAGGGTCGCTTGGGATTTGTCATCGATCGGATGGGAAGGTAGAATTCCCTTCCTGCTCAGCTTAGCCAAGAAACAAAGCAGACCAAATTTCTCTTATGTCGTTACTTTGTGCACAAAACAGATTGGACAAACAGCGCTATTACCGTTCGATCAATCAGGGAAAGAACCGGCAACCTTGTCTGATCCCACGCGCAAATGTAATAGAGAAAGTGGCTCGCTCCCCGGAGGGTTTCGCGTTCCAGGGCGAGATTATTCGCCGAAACTGTACCCCTTTGTATCAACGAAGCGGGTAATTACTCTTCTCTTATTGATACGAGTGTCAGTAAACATGGTAACCCTAAGAAATTTGCTTTCTTTATTGAATTTTCTTCTCAATCCGACAGTACAATTCCCCATATGTTTAAAACAACGTTCTTAAACGAAACCAAACAAACGGCGGATCAAATCTCTCACCACTAGACGCCAAGGCTTACCAGAGAGATTTGTCATGTTTTCATAAATTTTTATTTCAATATTTAAGGTAATTGGAAAAATGAAAAACGACTTGATTGAATCTGACAGGGATTACGAAGCGACGGCAGTGTAAAGATATCCTTCTTCCTTACACGGTCGTAAAACGTTGAAGCTGCCGCCAGTAATCTGGGCTACGTCATCCACATTGTTCTCATCAGCATACCGGTTGGACGCTTGTCATCTACATTTGAAGTGGCTGTATGTTTATGTATACTTGTTGCTTATGGCCATGATCGCCGTCGTGATATATTTGGCTCTGGAAACATAGCATCATGCTACGTTAACGTGTGCATGTAAACATGTTTCATGACTTGTTTTGCTAGTTAAGGGGCAGGACACGGTGGCCAAGTCGTCTAAGGCGCCGCAATTATCTGTGCAGAGTTGCGTCCCTTGGGCACGCAAGAAACCTATGATTGTGGGTTCGAATCTTGGTTCGCCCCGATTATGTTTCTATGTTTGTCAGAGCCATACTCGTGCTCGTGGGTTTCACCGAAGTGGTAAACATCTAAGACCTGCATCACTTCGGGCATTCCTCCCACATTAAGCTGACACGCCGTGATATAACTGGAATTCTGTTAAAAGCGGCATTAAACACAACTCACTCACTCACCCACTAGTTAAGAGGCGATGTCTTTTCAGAATTTCATATCTCGCGGATAATCGAGACTGGTTATTCGCTCTCGCTTCAGCACGATCTGCTTTCCATGCGTTTTACCATTGCAACACAGCACGTGCTTTCCGGAAGGTAAACGTACTCCCGATGTCTAGTAATGTGGACAGCAAGAACGTGACGATATTTGTGAAACAGACATTGTTAAAGGTACGCCCGACCTTGAAAAGATACTTGGCTCGGGCCAATCATCAATCGTAACAAATCTGTTTGAAGCTATTACATTCCACTTTTTATTAAGATATTAATTAATTAAGGGAGTAATTAGTTATCTTAATTAGAAAGAGGCAATGTCTCGGTTTCATACAGATCATTAACTAAAACATGCATAAAACATTAAATAAGCAACACACAGTTGAGCACAGACCCTTTTTGAGTTGATAGTAATAAGAAGTCCATTTTCATTTAATTTGATATTACCCCGGTCAGTGTGTTAGTGTCCACTCGATTTGTGTTCTCGACTTCTCAACTTGTCCCTACACAACTTAAGCTGCCTGTGAGGCGCTGGAAGTATTGAAATCCCCATCTATAATAACCTAAAGGCTTGTAAGAATGTGCAATGATGTGACAGCGTGTCGCCACACATCACCAGCCTTGGACCTCCCCAAATGTATTACTGAAAGATCGAAAATAGATCGACCAAGGTAAATAATATAGGATAAGATAATCCTAAGACATTTGTTTTACATCGTACATTTTATCAATTAGCAATGTTGAAAAAGGACAGAAGTAAAAATTAAATACTTAAAGAATTAATTAAGAGACACGTATAAGACGCTCACACACCAAGCACTAATATACACAAAATCGTAATCGAAGCACTTCGCAAAATAGGACATTTAACACCAAAACAGTAACTCTTGCATTTAGGATAATACAACAGCTCGTGTTTGGATAAAAAGAGTATTGATTATATTGATGATAAAAATAACAAATTCCTGCTTTTGGTCATGTAAATAGAGACTTTGGATAAAAGGAACTGATGTGAAGATCCCTTTGAGCTCGTTACATCAGGTGTAACTATCATTCGAAAACGACAACATGCACGATCCTTTCGTTGTTGTATTATAATTTTATACATCTAACATTTAGAGGATATTGCATCTTAACTGTTACCGATACGCTGTGTGTCTTGTTCTCATAGTGTTGCTGTATCGTAATTAATTGGGAATATCTGCACGGATGTGTATTTGCTGAATAAATCTGTATAGTTCCTGCTTGTAAAAAACGAATAAGGCACGTAATTTACCCGTCCCCGAACTTCCCTATTTAACTGATACTTTCGCTTGGAGTGGAACTGAGAATATTAGCTTTTCACATGTCACGTTTTGCCACACTCCATGATAATTATCAAAAGAGAGAACATGACACAATTTCTACAAATGTGCTAAATATTGTTTTCGATCAACAACAAAATCCTATCCCGCATGTTGAAATGTAAATCTTTCATGCCAATATCAATGGCTTGAGTTGACAGCAATGTACACATAACGACACAATATTCTGCATTAACGGCACATTGATTTCATAGATATAACAGGTTGATTTCACCGACCGAGTTGACATACCTAACAGTTACAAGGAAATTGACCAATATATGACTCAGGCCTTGCAATTCAAAGCTCATGAAATTTAGCCAACAGGAGTCGTTATTTGTAGCGATGGCGCCAATCGTTCATGAAACAATATCGATGAAAAAAGTCTGGATGAATAAATCGTGAAAATTATTAGGAAGTTACTTTGAATATTGTGACTGGTTTTATCACGTACCTCCTCTACTAGACGCCGGTGCCCAGCCCGGCATAAAAGATGTCAAAATTACCATCGACGCCGAAGCAGAGTGACAAAGCATGAGCTTCTATGTAAAACGAGTCGACAAAGAATCCGCCAAGAATGTAATTATATCAACTCGACAGTCGTATACGTGTGTTGGCAAAATTCTTTTCAAAAGTCACTCTTTAATTCGTGTTCCAAGTCAAAGAGTCTCGACCACAAGGCCCGATAATGAATGCCAGCGGTCGTCCGTGTGTTTGCCCATCTTACAAAAACTGGTCCCAGGGAGAGAAGGGGCCCCAGTTTAGGTAGTTGCCCCGCTAGCCTCTCTGACTTGCATTTAATTCATCTGATGTTCAAATCGATTATTACGAAGCAAATATTTTTCGTCATGATTTCGGAAACGGTTTCATTACGATCCACTTAATAAGACAAACAGTCCATAGCGTAAGTCCAAGGCGAGAGGGTCTGATAGCTCCTAATTAGCCCCTTCCTACCGGAAACCATTCCCGGAAGCCAGAACTTTCTTGCCCCTGGAGGCGTGTAATTCACACAGGCGATCCAGACGAATGATTAAATTTGTATAATTCCTGTTTTCTCTGAAACCCCGATATCCCTAATGAAAAACAATCGAAAGATCCTGATGTTCTTCACTAGCGTTGTTCGCGAGAGGAAAGTGTATAATTAAAGAAAGATGGAAAAGTCATTGTTACCCTCTGTGGGCATCTCTCTACAATCCTGCTTATCTATCTAATTGTTTTTGTGGTTTGTTGATGTTAGGCAATTAATCCCCCAGAGCTTGGGGTGTTTTGTTCGGGGCTATTCTGATGGGCGGAGTTATGAACACCATCAGGCTGAAGGGAAGGCTCCACGTCGAGGTCCCTCTGAGATTTAAGATTTGAATATCAAACTAAAAACGATTACGTATTCGCTAGTATAAAGGTAGAACAATGGCTTGAATGAGAGTAACATATTTGTTTAAAACGGTGAGGTAGCGGTTCAAAAAAAGTAAAACTTTCGCTTGAATAAAGGTATACAAATGACTTAAATATCATACATATTTTTTAAAGATATCTTTCCTTTGTTTAAGCTATTGCTTTTTCGTCGTCCAACCATATATTCAAAAAGATACAATGTGAGTTTGAAAGACCTTTATCTGACAATGATGAGTTAACTGCGTCAATAGAAGTAAGAAGCTATAACATTGATAAGCTACAAGTATGTGTCTAAATATTTGTATCTTTCCATTGTTCTCCGAACGAGTAAATATTCCATGAGGGAAAATGTACACGGATATATATATATTTTAGGATTGTTTTTTTTTCAGAAAATATTCCTCTGACTAAACCATGAAAAATAAGTTACATTTTTTTATTAATAAATCACTAGCCAGGCGAAAGCAGGGCTTCTTAATGCCTCTTTGATGTCTGGAGATAAAATCATTTAATTTGATAAAGTGAAGAGGTCATTGCTGAAAATAATTTGTCTCCTTCCGAATGTAAGTAAGAGGTAGTTTTCACGAAGGTAGGATAATAGCTCTGGCAATTATAGACTGCATCTTGAACTAAGACGATAAGGTTGGAAGAAATGGTCAGTTTGATCAATGTGATAAATCCAAGTGAGCACTGGACCAATCGGCAATCAAAGTATCTCTAACAGCAATAATCTGAGAGGCTACTGTCTACGATTTTGCTGTTTGCAGTATAACGTGAGATATGATAAGTGCACAGTGTGTCTGCGACTTGTTTAAGGAACCAACATGACACCATTCGGCAGACACTGACTACACATGGCTCCCACTGGTACGTATTACACGACTAACCATTCAAAACATGATTAACTAAAACACCCTCCTTTCCAAGCCTTGAAGACACTATCTGGTTATAGAAAATAAATAAAGAACAAACAAGCACACATCTCGACACGATAAACGTTATAACAACAGAAAAGTGCCCTACACTCATTTACTTCTGGTGCAATGTTTTGTTGACGTTTCCCAATGTTAATTCGACAAGAGGATCAATGTCGACTGAACCATCCAGACGAGGTCTAGCCTTGATACCCGTATATCGGATTATCGTCTGCTACTGAGGGTGGGAGCTGGGGGTGGGAGGGGATGGACAGGAGACGGACGCGCGTCTAAGCTCGGGGGATGAGCCCGACAGTCTAAATGATGGTAAACAGTGACTGGCGTGTCGGCGTCTCCAGCCATCTCCCCGGCGCACAGATACTTCATCGGGACGTGTGCCGACGTCCACAGCGTAGATTAGGATAGAAAAAAATCTTCCCGGTGCTCATTTAGTCTCAAATGTTTATATCATTTACTGCGACTTTGGTTACATTTGCTGCTCGTCGATACAAAGCGGTGTGTCCAGACAGTAGCAGGATTGTCACGTTGAAGCGAAACAGAGCATTGGCCATTATGGCACAGGGAACAGACACAATGGCGGCCGTGACAGGCAGGCGGCTACTAAAGAATCCTCTTTTGGCGCGGCACGTGCGCACGCACTGCGAGACACGCGCATGCTCCAACTAGTTCATACCAGGTGCAATGTCCCCTCCCCCACCCGTCTGTGTCTACCCTGAAATATGCAGTCTACGGGACAAAAGCCATGGCCATCTTGGGTGAGTTGAAGGTCAAAGGGTTACGCCATGGAGTTAGGAAATGTTCAAACGTTGGACATATTGTAGGGACATTATTGGCAGGGTTCATGTGATTTGTTGTCAGGTACTGCTGCAGGTTATGTAAGAAAATGCCAGAGGGATCGAAAAAACATGCCTTACAAAAGAAAGTATAGCCCATGTTTGATGTGACTAAAATTTAACAAACAAGAAATGGTTATTCAATGATATTTGATACGGGTACCATTGTTGTTTTGGATCTTATATGTGCAGTGTTAGATTGTTTTCAGCCTAATAACGTTTGCTAAGGTTTGTAATTTTATGGTCAAATACAATTTTTAAGCGTATACTTTCTTTTGCACGTCAGTTTATTATATGCGTCCAATGGCTGAAATCTGAGTTAATGTTTGACTTTGCATAGCTTCATATTTGTTTCTTTCTTTGGAAATCCCATTTTCCCGAAACAATATTACCAAGTATAACATCCCGTGTTCTTTTGGACAAGTGTCATCTCTTAGGGCCTATTCGGAGGGCCTACTTCGCGTACATCATATTTGCCACCAGAAGCATAACATTGAGATTTTTAAGTGAGTGATTATTACCACACGACGCATCGAGAATGTTGCAGCTATTGACGGCGAAAAGTACAATAGCATTATATATAAGACCATACATTCATGGCTTTGGACACAACATCAAAAGTAGTGTACGGAAGTCAACGCAGTGTGACTTGTCAGAGGTCAGACAATGCCAAGAGACTGAAACTGGCTGCCCAGAGTGAGTCCACGACGTCTCAGAACGGTGGCATACAATACAAGCACAGATACCGCATTTTGGAATGGGTTGGGAGTAGGGGGAGGTGAGAGGGCGGGCACATTAGAAATATTTAGAATAAATTGAATGGAAAGAATTCGGGAAATCATGTTTTGAAGACAAAGTGAGTGCTATTTGTTTCTTTATTATGTCAACCTGGTTAGTCGGCTTCAGAACGCGTAGTGGGTGGGTGGGTGGGTGGGTACATGTAACGCTGGTCCCGAAATCCTCCTCGCCTTGGAGTCTTTCTGTCGTAAGTGTGGAAGTTCGAAGACGTGTTATATAATCTTATTCAGATTACAGGTATATTGTGAATATGGTCAATACCATGGTGGGGCGAGATTATCTGAAATGTGCCATCTTATGTATCCAATGTGTGAAGCCCAATTCTGGTGTCCCCCCGCCATGATAATGCTGGAATATTGCTAAAAGCGGCGTAAAAACCCTACTCACTAACTCACTCTTAGGTATCAATTTCAAACTGCAACTCCAACTTGTCATTCCAATGTATACTCTTTTCAACACATCCTACATTGTGTGACGTTAAATATATCAACCAGTGAGTGAGTGAGTGAGTGAGTGAGTTTGATTTTACGCCGCTTTTAGCAATATTCCAGCAATATCACGGCGGGGGACACCAGAAATGGGCTATTTCTCGCTATATATGACAACCAAACCATATTCCTGTTCTTGGAAACATCGGTCGTTGAAAAAAGCATTCTTCAAAAGTTTTTATGTCTCTGTTAATATGACCATCAAAGGGTAATTGTAATGTAGTACACTAACAAGTGTCTCAGCTGGAATAATACTATAGAACCATCTGACAGTCCGCGAGCCTGACACAACCTCGTTAGAACATACAGTCATAAACCGACAAACTGTTGGATGACAACAACATTGGTCGCACATCATGTTACCTGGCAATGACTGGTGATGTTAGACTGGCCAGGGAGTACAGTATATACTCTGTTTAGCCTGTCAAACGTTCGGAGTCCCGTTGTGTTACAGACAAGAAGTATTTATGTAACATTCGATGTCTAAACTAATTCAATTTGTAAAGTTAGTGATTCAGGCAACTTGTTGAGATTTGTAATTCCTTTCACAAATCGGCTGAATTTAAACTGTAAACAAAAGTGACAAAAAACATATTCATAAGAAATATCTTTAAAACATATCTAAGGCAATGCAGATATGAACCATGTGTGGTAGACAATGTCAAATATATCAAAGAACGCATACAATTAATGTTTGTACTAATGTATGGTTATTTGTATGCAATACGATTCAGAGTGACAAAAACACTCTCCACAAGAATACGACAAGAGGGATGACGTCAACTTTCCCTTTATGTCGAGCAATATTCCTGCAGCACCAGCCCTTGCTGTCTACTTTCGCGACTTTTGAGGTACAGTCGATTATGCTATTTCTACCACGATTCAAAAAGCGTCATACGACTCTCGCTCAGCAGTTCTTTGATTAAGGTTGCAACATTCAAGACCTCAGTAAAGCTTTCAAAAAGTGTCATGGAAGACATGTGGAGGACATTTCAAAATTTGATGCATCAGTGAGAAAAAGTATGTCCGATGCAACTCCTTATTTTTACGTGAACCATATGTTCACGTGTTTATTCAGTGAACAATTGACAAGCCCTTGCATGTGTTTGTGACGGATGCCACCGGTGGGGCAGGATACGCTCGTCTTTTCGCGAATACATGGTACCGTCATTTTTTTATAGTGATTCATAAACACATGCTCATGGTATAAAGTCGGAATCGTACAATCGACTACATTTTGCAGAGGTTTCTCATGAATATAGAGAGGGTTTTGTCGCTTCTATTAAGACATGATCAGACAGCCTCCGTGTCCTAGAGGTAGAGCGTCCAACCGGAGAGCGGAAGGTCCGGGGTTCGATCCCCAGCCGCGTCATACCAAAAGACGATAAAAGATGGTACTTGTTGTTACCCTGTCTGGCGATCGGCATTAAGGGGCTAAAACAAGGACTGGTCGGCTTGGAGTCAGTATACTGTGTCTGAGTGGGGTATTCATGTTAAAATGCGGCATGGTATCTCAGTGTGCTAGCACTATAAATCGGCATCAGTCTGGACTATTACAAGCAGCCACACACACACACACATACACGTGCATGCACGTCGTTATAAAAGTGCAATAATCTTGGACGCGACGTTAAACCCCATTTCACCTCTCCGGGCGGACGCTCTACCACTAGACCACGGAGGCGGTCTATTTTGTATGTAAGCTGCTGTAAATGAAACGTAGTGATGTGACAATAAAGGTGTGGTTTGTTATGCTTAAAACGTCAAGCATATAGAAACACATCACCCTCATAGTTATCCTGTGGGAAGTAGTAATCCTTATACGCCGCGACCCACTGAGTAGAGTTTCATCCCTTACATGACAAGATCCTATGGGTTCGAATCCTAGATTCGCCCGGGTGTGGTCTTTGGTCTGTGGGCACCGTGCTCCTTGGTTTCTCCGTATACGCCGCGACCCACTGAGTAGAGTTGCATCCCTTACATGACAAGATCCTTTGGGTTCAAATCCTAGATTCGCCCGGGTGTGGTCTTTGGTCTGTGGACACCGTGCTCCTTGGTTTCTCCGTATACGCCGCGACCCACTGAGTAGAGTTTCATCCCTTACATGACAAGATCCTTTGGGTTCAAATCCTGGATTCGCCCGGGTGTGGTCTTTGGTCTGTGGGCACCGTGCCTTGGTTTCTACGACTGGATGCCCATGGATCAAGGAATGAGATTTTTCTCAAAGTGGTGATCAAAGTTGAAAGATCAAATGTTTTGACAGAATTGTAAAAATCGAGAAAATCCTCGGAGTTTTTGAGAATCCACATGGTATTTAATCACCTTGTCTCGAATACTTTCTGTGAATCTAAAAAAAAGTCATTCCTTGGTTGTATTAAGCATTATGGTTATCTTTGAGACAGAGATTTTATGTCACATCTCTTCTTGAATGAAATTTTAAGGAGCTTTGGAATTCAGGAAAAAGGAGTAATCGATATACCTGAAACTTAAGTATAAACTTCGTTTTAAAATGCCCTTGTTTTGATTTTTCCAAATCCCGACCCGTATGCAAATTGATGCCTATTTCACATAGATATTATCTATGAGGAAGTCAAACATCTCACAATTGTTTTCTCGGTAAACTTCAAAAGATCTTTGCTTTCAAGTTTGACAAAATAAATCACGTTATGATTTATCTCTCAAAATTTAAAAAAAATCGCAATAATGTAATGTATGTCACTCACGAATCCAGGGGGTAGGGGTGCAGAGGTGCGCACCCACCCTTTTCTAGACACCTTACATGTTAACTGCGCACTTGGCTAATGGATGATATTCGACCGCGCGAGCGCACGCACGCACGCACACAATGGCACATTATGTTGCTCCTTTAACGACATATGTGTATGTTGTTTTATGCTGCAGTCAGCAGTATTTCTTCTATATCACGAGGGACTGGAACTACGGAAGACATGTCAGAAGTTGATATGACATCCCACACCGTCGGGGGTAGGATAGAAAGCAATCAACCAAGTCAATCGAACCTGAACACACGATCCAGTTTAGGCGCCTCTAAAGACAAGCCTGTGCTGGGTCCCATGAGGCATCGTGATATATTGTTACAGAAGGAATGATATAGTGCTACAGAAGGAATGATAAATTGTTACAGAAGGAATGATCTATTGTTACAGAAGGAATTATATATTGTTACAGAAGGATGATATATTGTTACAGAAGGAATGATATATTGTTACAGAAGGAATTATATATTGTTACAGAAGGAATCAGAATATGTTGTAACAGAAAGAAGAAGAACGATATATTGCTACAGAAGGAAGCAAAATGATATATTGTTTCAGAAGGAAGCAGAAAGATATGTTGTTATATGAAAGGAAGCAGAATTATGTATTGTTAAAGTAAGAAGCAGAATTATAAATTGTTAAAGGAGGAAGCAGAATCATATATTGTTACCGAAAAAGGATATATAGTGTTACAGAAAGAAGCAGAATAATATTTTGTTATAGAAGCAGAATGATATTTTATAACAGAAGGAAGCAAAATGATATGTTGTTACAGAAGGAACCAGAATGTTGTACGGTTATAGAGGAACCAGAATGAAGCGTGATTGCAGAAGCAGAATGATATAATGTTGCAGAAGGATGCAGAATGATTTGGTGTTACAGAAGGAAGCAGAATGGTATAGTGTTACAGCAAGAATGAGAAATATATGTTGTTACACAAGAAAGTACAATTATGTATTGTTTCAGTGGGAGACTGCTATATTGTCACATAAGGAAGCAGAATGATGTATTGTTACATAAGGAATCAGAATGATGTATTGTTACTTAAGGAAGCAGATGATGTATTGTTACATATAGAACCAGAATGATGTATTGTTACATAAGGAAGCAGAATGATGTATTGTTACAAAAGGAAGCAGAATAATGTATTGTTACATAAGGAACCAGAATGATGTATTGTTGCTGAAGGAACCAGAATGATGTATCGTTACATAAGGAAGCATGTATCGTTACATAAGAATGAGAAATATATGTTGTTACACAAGAAAGTACAATTATGTATTGTTTCAGTGGGAGACTGCTATATTGTCACATAAGGAAGCAGAAAGATGTATTGTTACATAAAGAACCAGAATGATGTATTGTTACATGAGGAACCAGAAAGATGTATTGTTACATGAGGAACCAGAATGATGTATTGTTACATGAGGAACCTGAATGATGTATTGTTACATGAGGAACCACAATGATATATCGTTACATAATGAACCAGAATTATGTATTGTTACATAAGGAAGCAGAAAGATGTATTGTTACATAAAGAAGCAGAATGATGTATTATTACTGAAGGAACCAGAATTATGTATTGTTACATAAGGAAGCAGAAAGATGTACTGTTACTGAAGGAACCAGAATGATGTATTGTTACTGAAGGAACCAGAATTATGTATTGTTACATAAGGAAGCAGAAAGGTGTATTGTTACATGAAGAACCAGAATGATGTATTGTTACATAAGGCCCCAGAATGATGTATTGTTACTGAAGGGACCAGAATGATGTATTGTTACTGAAGGAACCAGAATTATGTATTGTTACATAAGGAAGCAGAAAGATGTATTGTTACATAAGGAAGCAGAATGATGTATTGTTACTGAAGGATGAAGAATGATATACTGTTGCAGAAGGAGAAAGAGAGATCTACTGTTAAAGAAAGAAGCAAAATGAAGAAGAATGATGTGATGTATTATTACGGAAGGAAAATTATGCATCGTGACATAAGGAAGAATAATTATGAATTGTGGCAGAAGGAAGCAGAATGATATATTGTTACAGAAGAAAAAAGAATGACCTATTGTTTAAGAAAGAAGCTGAACTATCTATTGTTACAGAAGGAAGCGGAATTATACATTGTTACAAAAGGGAGTAGAATGATCTATTGTTACAGAAGGAAACAGAACAATACATGTGTAGTGTTACAGAGGAAGGAGAATAACACAGTGCGACCGAAGAAAGCAGAATCATGTATTGATACGAAAGGAAAAGGACATATCGTGAAAGAAGAAGCAGGATGATGCATTGTTAGAGTAGAATGATATATTGTTACAGATGTGGAAGCTATATTGTTACAGCAGGAAGCAGAGCGATATGTTGTCCTGTAACAACACGTCATCGGCGATGCAAGGTGTATCAATGAACTATTCTGTGGAAGAATTAAGACATCATCATTCTTTTTCATAGACACTGATTTCTGAATGTCATATATAGTTCCCTATATGTCGTTTGTTCCTGTGTTATTTTCATAGACACAAAGTCAGTGGTATCATTTCTGAAAAAAAGACTTATACATGTACTTGTATATGTATTTATATAACATTTATTTTTATCACTTGGCTAACACGTAAAGATGATTCAATAGAAATCTCATTGGTATTGTCACGGGCAGTTCCTTCGAACGGCTGTAGTACGTGAGTTGGTATGCCTGTGGAAGTTGAAAACTCGAACTAACTGAAATAACGAGTGTGTGTGAGCAGAGGAAGACCCGTGAAGATCCGGGTTAGAATAGGTCTTCAGCAGCCTATGCTTGCCGTAAAAGGCGACTATGCTCGTCGTAAGAGGCGACTAACGTGATCGGGTGGTTAGACTCGCCTACTTGGTTGATACTCGATTATTAACAGACCGCGGAATATTGTGGAGTGCGGCGTTAAACAACACTCAGACGAGTAGAGGAATGTTTCAGTCAAATCATGGCGTGTCAGGAATGTTTCAGTCTCATGATGGCGTGCCAGGAATGTTTCAATCTCATCATGGCGTGTCAGGAATGTTTAGTCATATCATGGCGTGTCAGGAATGTTTCAGTCTCATCATGGCGTGTCAGGAATGTTTCAGTCTCATCATGGCGTGTCAGGAATGTTTCAGTCTCACCATGGCGTGTCAGGAATGTTTCAGTCATATCATGGCGTGTCAGGAATGTTTCAGTCTCATCATGGCGTGTCAGGAATGTTTCAGTCATATCATGGCGTGTCAGGAATGTTTCAGTCTCACCATGGCGTGTCAGGAATGTTTCAGTCATATCATGGCGTGTCAGGAATGTTTCAGTCTCATCATGGCGTGTCAGGAATGTTTCAGTCTCATCATGGCGTGTCAGGAATGTTTCAGTCATATCATGGCGTGTCAGGAATGTTTCAGTCTCATCATGGCGTGTCAGGAATGCCCCAAGTGGCGCTGGTTGCCATCCACATCTACATGTATGGTGCCGACAAACCAAGGATCATAATCAGCACGAATCTGATCAAGGGATTCTTTTACGATAAAGGGACACAACTCTGCACTCTACGACGTCTTATACAACTCAGCCAATGCCCTAATCTATTATACGTTGAAGGTTATTTATGAAATCCTGGTTGTTTGTAATTATTTTCCTTACACGCAAAACTATTAATTTGATTGATTAGTTTACTGTAAACTGAAGAGGGCTTCTTACTGTCAGGTGTAAACTTTGAGTTCTTTGTTTAACACACTGACGACATTATTCTGGCTAGGAAATCATTACATATCGTTTCAAATGGGTGTTTCCATATTATATAAATGTAGGTAAACGAACAGGAAACAGTTTACAGCAACGTTTGGTTCAATTAAGTTCACAACTGTACCAGCGCTTCTCGTTTTGCCTTACGGAAACACAACAAACATATACGCGATCCTTCATAAGATTATATATTCAAAACATCAGACAAATGCTTGCAATTAAATATGGATCTAATATCTTGAAATCTAAACAAAAGAGGATATGGAACCATTTAGGTCACACAAATACACCAAATGTGAAACATATCAAGCGAATTATCTGCACAAGACTAAAGGACATGTATGCACAAAGCACAAATCATGTGTGTTTATCACATGTATTTTCATTTACGTTGGAATAATACATTACCAAATTTCCGGAATTGTTATATCCTACTTTTTAAATATCCTGCCTCTAATCATTTTTTGATCATCGAAGTTGGGAAGAGAGAGCAAAGATACGATATATCCACCTTGAAACGTCGAAATGTTGGACGTATTCCACTTATTCTGTTTCAATGTCATTTCTTTGTCAACATGTGTGTTGGGGGGGGGCAGGATACGTTCACCTTTTCGCGAACACATGGTATAATTTTTTATTTGATAGTAATTCATGTTCATTATACAGTCGGAATCGTAAACCGACAAGTCTTTAAGTAGTGATTTCATGATGCTATGGAAAGTTTTGTCACTTTTATTGTTTGATTGGGAAACGGATCTGTACATGGATAAAAGCAAGAGCTTCTGTCAACTTTACACTTGTAAATGAAAAATTCTTTGTCTAAAATTTAAAGTTATTATTGATAGTCATGTTTCACACAATATTATCAAAACTTTGGTTGATAGCATACGAGAGTATCGATCCCGGACGGAGACCCTGAATGTTATTCAACGCTGCAATATCAACGCAACAGAGTTAGAAACTGGCAGCTATTAGCTCTAGTCGTATTGCACGAACCAGAAGTCATAATAGTCATGATATTTAGGGTATCCATGGGACAAAACAGTGAGTTGGGTTTAGCGCTGCTTTGAACAATATTTGAGTTGTTACAGCTTGATGATGGAGCAAAGGAACAAGTGATGCAACTGATGTTCACCACTTTAGTGCAACCAACTAATACCGGTATGGTGCTAACACACCAAGAACCATAATCAGGGCCAATCTAGAATTCGAACCCTCGATTGGAAGTTTCTAGCCCAACTAAGGGACGCAACTCCGCACAATGAGAAGGGTTGTTATGTGCACATGACAATTATAGTATTACGAACATTTACGAGCGCTTCTCATCCACAATAGTAACATCATGATTAATATAAGCGCCCGTGGGACCACAGGTCTCCAGTAATATATGCTTGTCGTAGGTCAACATTAATGAATTAGGTGGTGCGACTAGTGACAAATGTGTGCCCTGTTGATGTGGATCATTGTCAACGTTTTCAATGGTTTGTCTCGATTATATAGAGGGTGACTAACAAACCACCTACTCACCTGATGAGCAGTCCTCCACCTGTGTGCAGCCAATACAGGTAAATGAAATAACAGACAGTTTGACCACATAAGACTTTATTACATCCTTCCGATCAATGACAGTATATCGCAGCTAGAGGTCCTGTGTATCACCCTACATAAACAAATACATCTAGGTTAAACAGACACCCCCACTGACTCACAATATGATCAATAGGGAGAACTTCCATTTAATTCACAATAAAACAAATGATATTAATTATGAATAAGATAGAACATTACAAATACTGACAAGGGAATTAAGATCAAATATTGCGTAGAATAATGAAAAAAACATCGAAATGGTGACCATCATGATCAAAGGATATCTTAGATAAAAAACGAAACAATGCCTAAATATTGAGTGAGCTGTTTTGTGTCACATCACCATCACATGGTGCAACCAGCAGATTCTGCCTATCCGACACATGAGACACATGTTGCAACAAACACAAACACACTTACATTTATGGATTTCCAATTTCTGAACCAATTGAAGATGGAGGGTAAACAGAGTTTATTGACAAACCAAAACAATAATTCCTCCCGAAGGCCAAATATAAATTTCTTTCATGAATTCAAAGCTCAAAAGCTAACTACAGGGTATGATAATTCTATTACATATTGCTCCTTAACCATAAAACTATAAAATAAACAATAGAAATGGCAAAATAAACAATAGAAATAGCATGTAAAAAGGCTTACTTTTTGTTCTTTCAAAAACCGGGACTAAAAGGGAATCTTTAAGGTACAGATTATGCTGATTGACATTCTTGACAAGGGTTAACAATGTACCAGGTCACCATGGTAACCTGTCATACAAGAGCAAGAATATACAGATGAAGCAATACATACATAGATCTCTTGGAAACTAACCCAACACAAGTGCTACCTCCATCATGTTAATGTTAGAATCATAAATGTTGTGCATACTGATACTCAGGATGTGTAAAGGAGGTGTCACAGCCTTAAATAGATTTAGCTTCTATTTGTTGTAGTATCCGCATCTGTAGATCAGAGGAGTGAATCTCACTGGAATGTGTGAACTGAGACATTCTCATCAAAACATAAAACTCCACATACTGGGCCTAACTCACAACACAGAAGGTAAAATCTATGATTTCATCCTATACACATCATGAGCGTTGACATAAAACATTCTTCACCAAATCAGAACATACAATCATCCTAAATTCCAATGACAAACTCATATTTTGATTTTCTTATTAAGACTAGACCAATTTATTTTCTTGTTTCACATATTTTTGTAGTCCCAAATATCAAGAAGCCAGGTGCAATAAAAGGTTTTTAAATGTGGTAAGTTTTGTTATGCAGTCAATAAATAAAGAAAACTTAATAAAAATTTAAATTCCAAAAATAATTTTGAAAATATTGAAATACTTGTCCAAGAGATTCTGTATCATATGTATGTTAACAACCTTTCTTTCTAATAATTCTAGGGTAAAAAAAAGACTTACTTTCATTTGAACAATTAATTTAGAGCATCAAGAAAAGTTTGGGAAAAGCTGATCTGTCAAACAAGACAGGAATTTGGTCTGGCCTGGAAATGTTTTTCCAGTCGATTTCATCTGACAATGACTGGAGTCAAGATGATGAATATATACATGTGTTGTACATGTTGTAACTGTGAAAAACAAAAATAAGAACTATACACAAAATATCCAGTATATACATCAACAGAAGACATCATATCATATACACTACTCACAGATCCTAACACCTTCCCATCAGACAGTGGGCACACATCTCATCTAGGTTGTAGTATATAGCTTCCTAGTACTAAATCATATATTGAACCCTAAAACTTGGTTTACTGTAACCTTATCCACAATGCTGTAGATAATATTCGTAATGTCGAATAAATATCTGAACAGCTCCAATAATTAATAACAAATATGCCCCAGGATCAATGTAACATATTATAAGGGTAACACTATTTTTCAGGGCATTATCATTTGCAGTATCCTGAGGTCTTCCATTAACTGCCCAACGAAGGAGGGCAGTTGAAAAGACTGAGGGCTTCTGCAAATGATAATGCCCTGAAAAAGACCGTTACCGTTATTATAGCTAAAATGGATGGAATTTGTTATCAAATAAAAAGAAACAATATCGGTTTTGAAACATTTACTGCAATCAACACGAATGTCACTGACCCACTTTTACAAATATGAAAACATCATAGAACAAACCAGACTATGTCACTATTAACAGTGACGTCACTATCCCTACCCTACGACGTCACCTGACAACGGAAGTGATAATGGCCCGTTGTTACATGTGTTAAGCAATATGAGGGCATTATCAAGAAACAGTGGCACGCCGATTGCAGGCGGTTTTAACATGCAGGCGGTTTAATGATAATTCTACCCTTTTTAGCTATAAATGTGCATATTCAATCAAGTTTATTTTCCTAAGTTACAGAATTGTTTTCAGGCTCATAAGAAAGCCAGACATTTTTCAGCAATAGTTGGCAATATTGTTTGGCTGCTGGCTTATATATATGTATATCCATAGTGCCTAGCTAACACTGGTATCCAACACAGATACATCACCCGTGAACTTCCTATTTCACAGTTCAACCATACTTTCCATTTGAGATGCGAGTTATTACAGTGGAAACTGTGTAATCAGGACACCCAACTTCCACATGATTAGTTACACAAAAACCTTCTGGGCAGGATTGATGAAAGCTGGATCACCCACGCTAACAAGGCTTCATGTTGTGATACATACTTAGAAACCAGCCCACCAATATATCATCTTGGTTATCTTATGATATGTAATGTACAATGTATGCTGAGCACATGTCTATGCTATTGATTGTACTACAAGCACTCTATTATCATGAAATTGTGAGGAAATTCACAGGTTCCTTAAAAGTAGACATCAATGATATCGGATCTGTTTCAGATGAGTTGTACATTTGTTCTATCTGGAATGGCTTCAAGCGGTATGTCCTCATCTTGTCTATTCGTTGGCGTGCATGGTGGCTTTTGAGGTCTGAAACAAATATATAGTGTCAATATTTGTCATATTTACAAAGTTTACTAACAATATTAACTAAATATGCTGAACCTACTGGCACTCTTCGTCATGATTCTCACAATCACTGCACATCTTATCGTCATCTCTAACGGCAGAGTATTGCAAACAGTGAGTTATCTCCCTTTGACTACAAAATGTGAAAAACGTAGAGCTCTCCAAATATTTCTACTCTCAATTTGAGTGCTTCTTTCATCAGTAGACTTGACAGAGCAGTCGCTTGGGACTATAGACATGAAGAATGTGATTCACACATTGTATCCACAGGGGTTAACTGTCTACAACACGAGGGACACACACATCAACTTGAGGCTATGTCTACTGCATCTTTCAACATGTTCAAAGTTTAAAATTATTCCTAAAACTTGAGTATGTAATAGCATGATCTAAGAGATCAAACCCTTTCATTGGCAAATATATTCACGGTAAGAAAAATGTAGTGTTATTCTAACCAATTGCTTATTGATTTGTTAGTTTAAGTTGAAAATTTAAAGGGTATTTTTTCTACTTTGACCACCTCACAGGTAACAGGTATACTAAAGATCTTTTATAAGGACACCTTATTTGCTGTTTGACACATTATTTCACAACCTCCTTGTGACAAAATATCAAGAAAGCTATGACCAATCATGATCAGATACACAAACTACTGTTCACAGAAAATATGTTCATGATGCAACTGTCTCCCAGTATTTACAGTAAATGTGTTCATGATGCAACTATCTCCCAGTATTCACAGTAAATATGTTCATGATGCAACTATCTACCAGTATTCACAGTAAATATGTTCATGATGCAACTATCTACCAGTATTCACAGTAAATATGTTCATGATGAAACTATCTCCCAGTATTCACAGTAAATGTGTTCATGATGCAACTATCTCCCAGTATTCACAGTAAATGTGTTCATGATGCAACTATCTCCCAGTATTCACAGTAAATATGTTCATGATGCAACCATCTCCCAGTATTCACAGTAACCAGGAACACAGTGAATTCATTCATGCAACTAACCACTATTCAAATGCATTCATTGTTCATGATGCAACTAACTGTGATTCACAGGAAATGTGTTCAAGAGCAGATTCCTTACTCAGCTTTCACAATATTCTTACTGAATGTGCTCACCTGTAAAATTGCGACGATCAATCCAAACAATCCAATAGCACTGCCAAAAATTTCGATGATAAGAATTTTGACAAAGAGACTAGAGTTGGCAGCATCTGCAAGAGCAGCACCAGATCCAACAATGCCAACGCACACGCCACATGCCAAGTTAGTGATTCCCACGGTCAGACCAGCACCGAACATCATGTAACCTGAAACATTGTATCAACACGATCAGTGTGGTTAGTTCATCTGGTTGGTACATATTTTTCAATGACTCTGTAACACATTTAAAGTCATTATGTAAGTTCTTATAGTTTCAGTTACTTCAACATTTAAAACACGACAACAGGAATGCATTGATTACGCAGAGTTTGAAATTAAGGGGAGTACTGCAGAAGTTTGCTGTTGCAGTTAAATTCAAACACTGGTAGTTTTGCATTCATAGATATCCATCAAAATATTTACGTAAGTTACTGATTATCGCACGGTTTTATATCAAGACAAACAATGTATGAATTCTATACAAGGAAAAAGGGTTAATTCTTCCCCGCCCTTAAGGCGGGGAAGTATACAGGAAACGTTAAATTTGTGGCATGTATGTCGACATGTTGGTTTATTTGAAATTTCAAGCCACGCATTTACGGAAACAAAACATACAAATCATGTGCATCGAATGTTGATGCTATTCTTTTCCAGCAATAAGAGAAACTTCAAAATCGTCTTTATGTAGTTAATTGATGCATCTGACCGTTTCTGGTCATTAGCATGTGTAATCCGATGTCCTTTTTTCCTCAAGGACTAATTTTCTGATTTTCACGGTGTATACAAAAGAAGAACTGTGCTCCGGAGATCGTAAATAACAGCATAATAAAAATTATGTTCTGAATATGCTTATTCATGAACAACGACGACATCTCAATTTAAATGTAATATGGCTGAATTCCATATTCTACATACCACACTTTTGATTGTTTGGATGCTCATGTTCACTGGAAATATTTGGAATAGTTATATTCCGTAATTTGAATTAACCCAGTCCCCCGTGTGTGTTTTTTAATCAGTGCACCGCACATAACCACATGTGAAACGTTTGGTAGCAAAGTCAAAGCAAAATCGGAGTAGTGTGTCAGCGAATTTGCATCAAGGCTGTAGTATTTTTCAACCGTTTAATGGAATTCAATGTACAGCCGTAGCTCTGGTAATTCATATATTTTGTGTCCCATAGCTCAAATCTATTTGCGTCTGTACCGTGTTCCACTGACCTCGATAATCTGTTGGATGAAGGCACAGCTCTCTACAGCCACAAAGTTAACACCGAAGGCTATGAGGAGTATTTAGGTCATAATCAGTCCCCAGCAGCCACTGCCTCAAGCGATATTGTCTACATAACAGATCAGTTTTATGGCTCCATCACAGGTGCTCCAAATATTGAAGCAGGGAAAACAAATTTCATAGAATCATTTCAAAAAGCAATATTGATATCCCCGTCACTTTTGGTAACTTTTAATGATGTCTCCATTGCAATTTTTACGGATTTCGATTCGTATGCATTATTTGACTGTATGCATTATTTGACTGTCATCAGCGGAATGGTCTTGGTCAGATTGATCCGAATGGACAAGCGGTTTTACTTCTGTTTAGTAGTATGGATGAATTGTCATGTTACATCTTAACAGTATATATATATCAGGCTACTATGCTTGTCGTAAGAGGCGTCGATCCCAATTGCGTGGATCGATGCTCATGATATTAGGCACTGGATTGTCTGGTCCAGACTCGATTATTTACAGACCGCCGTCATATAGCTGGGATATTGCTGAGTGCAGCGTTAAACGACAAACCAATCAATCATCATCATATGAACTCAAACCAGTCATTGTTACAAGTAAACCACATTCCACAACAGTTACTGACACTGGATAAAAAACAGTATATAGAAAAAAACCAAGTAACGCAACTCATCATGATCACAATTACTATTCTTTGAAAGAAAGAAATACAAAAAAAAAAACTGACCAAAAAACGTAAAACAAGAGACGAGGAATCTCCGTTATTGATTAGTCCCGGTATTGAAATGTTCTCCAACTACGTGATAATATTTTGAGTATGTGCATCTGTGGTTGTGACAAAAAGACCTTATCTAGTATGACTTTTTTTGCCATATGGAGCCCTTAGTATTTTCATTTACATTATTATAACCAAATGCTAAGTGTAAAAAGAATGTGATCTATTTTTTGAGTATTTGCATCTGCCAATGTTGTTGGCAGTTTTGATACTATTTCCACATGTTTACATTTGTGCCAGAAATTGCTTCCATTTCCTTCGATCTACTTTTTAAATAAAGACCCAGGTAAGAATAGGTCTTCAGCAACCTATGCTTGCCGTAAGAGGCGACGAACAGGATTGGGTAGTCAGGCTCGCCGATTTGGTCGATGCATAACATCATATTCCAATTGCGTAGTTCGATGCTCTTGGTGTCAATCACTGGATGATCTGGTCCAGACTGGATTATTTACAGACCTCCGTCATATGGCTGGAATAATGCTGAGTGCGGCGTTAAACAAGAAACTATTTTTAAATAGACCTACCCTATGCAAATGTATCAACTGTATTGCCCAATACTCAAAATAAATAATATTTTTTTCCACAACAGCGTTGTTATTTGTGGTTAATATAATTATGCTCCCTCATGCCTTTCAGTAACATCATAATTATGCGTTTGTGAGGCATCACATATGGCGGGGAACTTTGATGCTCTGCATCAATGTTTTCTTGTGTGTAATGTTGAGATTCTTTGAGCCTACACACACTAAACTGCCTGCAATCAAAGGGAAATAACTCTGTAGTAACTCAAGCCTGAAGCTGCAACTGCTTTGGGCATCACACCATTAGCAGTTAAATTAGCCTTGAGGACATAGTTACAGTTTGACAAACATAAGCCTTGTTACTGAGATCGTACATACGGCTTTAATCCACAGAGAACTAATAGATATTAATGATCCCTACCTGCAGCATAATTTTGGTAGAGATTCTCCTTGCTTTCCATCTTGGTGATGTCAAAATACTGAAAAAAGAAAGAAACAAATCAGCATCTTTCGTTTTCATCTTACAAAGATAATAGGCAACCTTTAACCACCAAACACATAATTGTTCCGACTTTTTTTCCACAGAGTCAAGCCATTAAAACATTCACAGCACGAAATGGAGTGTGTTGAAAAGGGAGGTAACTTCTCAACAACACTATAACTGATGTGAAAAAAACTTGTTGAGCATGTTAACATGGTTAAATGAGGTACTTGTACCATGTTTACTGGTTCTACATTCAAACATTCCCAAACTCTGAGACACCAGTCCTGGGTTTCGGAGTTTCGAATGTAGTTCTTCTGACCATGACACGTGAACAAGGCTTTCCTCCATCATTCGTGAATACATACAGCTGCTTTGCAGTGAAGTTTATATATAACCAGCGGTGTTCAAATGCCAAAATTTCCTTCTTGCCCAAATGCACATAAACGTGAAAATTCTCCTTTCCTCAAATCTATTTACCCATTTGCCTGGGACGTTCTTTTCACACGGCTTCATTTCCTCAGCTGACCAGAAGTAGACACACGTCACCACTACAGCGCATATTGGTCAAAAGTATTTTAGAAAATATCGATGAGTGGGAGTTGTTTTATTGAACGACAAACAATGAGCACCAGCAATATGAGATATCAACATTATGTACAGTCTCCTTCAAACATAACTCCCTGAAAAGAATCCAACCTCAGAAATTCATATTTTTCGTGTGTCTGTTCTCCTAATACCGATTGTCATATCGTTTGGCCATTGCATTTATTAGCTTAGCCCAGCTGCATCTTTGGGGAACAACTTACTATACACTTCCCTCTCAAAAATAACGTCCAATATATGACATCAAGTTGCTAATGCATATTCAAATCTCCAGGAATGATGTCATGATAAAGATAATGTTTTATTATGAAATATACCATGCTTCATTCTTCATTGTACTTTGCTATTAATGGCGTGGCTATCTAATAGATTGTATTCATGGCAGATGGAGGAATGTACTGTATACAAAATAGTGGCAATGCATTTATGTGAGAGGAGAGCTCACATTCAGTGACTGGTACCACAAGAATAATATAGAAAATAACACAAAAATCTGGTTTTGGTAATCAACTCCCTATGGCCTTTGAAAATACAGTACGTTTAGTGAAATTCAGACACATTCATGGACCAAACCACACTTTGAGTGAGTGAGTGAGTGAGTATGGTTTTACGCCGCTTTTAGCAATATTCCAGCAATATCACGGCAGGGGACACCAGAAATGGGCTTCACACATTGTACCCATGTCGGGAATCGAACCCGGGTCTTCGGTAGACGAGCGAACGCTTTAACCTTTAGGCTACCCGACCACCCCACCACATTTGAGGACTGAGGGTGGTTTGGTCCTTGAATTTCGCTAAGAAGTCCTGTGATGAAACAAACTGCAATACAAACATGGCCACAGTAATGCAGTGTTTAAAGTTAAGGGGATCACTGGGGTCCTCGAGGTGTACTTCTTTAGCATCTTTGTTGTTTAACATCACACTCAGCAATATTCCAGCTATATGACGGCGGTCTGTAAAAAATCGAGTCTGGACCAGACAATCCAGTGATTGACATCATGAGCATACATCCGTGCAACTGGTATACGATACCCAAGTCAGTGTGCCTGACCACCCGATCCCGTTATTAGCATCTGAATCTAAATGTTCAACCATTAACATAAGCTTTATGACAAGGTCTCCTGGAGTTCCACGGTTATTTCAAACACTGAATGATGATATTGATAGACACATGATACTCGAGATAAATTATACACTTAAATGTTCAGCATGTTAAAATGATGTTTACTTTCTGGTTATCTTTCATTGCAAATATAAAATAATCTGGTTTGTGTTTTTCATATCATGAGCAGGTCTTGCAAAATAGACAACAGGCAACTGACTATCAACCAGGGGCCCAGAAACCGTCATATGCACCGGACATGTCCGATTGGGAATCTCAAATGTCCGGTTTAAAATATTGCTTACCGGACATTTAAATTGTTCTGTCCGGAAATTCTTAAATTTTGACCGGACATGATCAACAGTTAGTACTGAGCAGTTTCTGTCTGCAGTTGTAACATAATGAAGATTATCTACACTGACAAGCTTTGTTTGTTTTGATTGCTGTAAATACATCATACTTTCATGATAGTCCAATCGGTCAATCACTGTAAAAGGCAATAAACTGAGTTGACACTGATTAATCGAGGATTAATTACTGAGCAAATCTTGTTAATTTGAGTGAAAGGTGTTTACAACTGTACAAATACCTTGCATCATCGATGTACCTCATTATCCTCACAATGCTACGATACGTAACCTCAGACAAGAAGCAAAAGCGTGACCACAGCCAGTCGACCGATGCAGATCAGTCGAGCGGATCTGCCAAACCCTCAAAGTCTGGACGATCATTTTGTAAGTCGTGGCTAACGACTTTCACTTGGTTGACATACAATGAGGATTTGCCGACTTTATTGTTTTCAGTAGCTAGTCGTATATTGAATCTTGATTGACCGCCATTTTGCTTTCTGTGACGATCGATATCAAATATTTTTATGGTCAATAATTAAGTACAGATGAAAAAGGTATTCAAATAACTATTGCTATCGACGATATTTTAGTATTTGTGATTATATTATCTGTCTTGTTTTTAAATTATCTTTAGTTTAAAAAAAAAACTTTTCCTGTGAGGTCACGTGATAACCAAATATGGGATAATAGTCTTGATCCAAATGTTACAACGCGTACACTTGAGCAGACTCATGAATATAACTCATGAATATTAATTAGACCGTTCACTACGTAACGTTAACAGATCGTTATTATAACAGAAACAAACGTGTGTTTTCCATGTATATCTAAAATGATATTATTTGTTATTAATTGTCCTGTGAATTAAACAATTTAAATTGAAACAATTCATAATTCATCATATTATGAATACGTAACAACTTGTAATGTGTGTGAAAAGTCGTACTAAAATACACTATTTGAAGGGGGCGTGGCCTAAATGCAAATATCCGATTGGGATTTTAAATTTTCCGGACCCCTGCCATCAACTATTGGTGTATGACAACAACGTTACACTCTAAAACCGAAAGTGCCAGTATTATAAAACCGAGAGTACCAGTATTATAAAACCAAGAGTGACAGTATTATAAAACCGATAGTACCAGTAATATATAACAGAGAGTACCAGTATTATAAAACCGTGAGTGACAGTATTATAAAACCGAGAGTACCAGTATTATAAAACTGAGAGTGCTAGTATCATATAACAGAGAGTACCAGTATTATAAAACCGAGAGTGACAGTATTATAAAACCGAGAGTACCAGTATTATAACTGAGAGTGCCAGTATTATAAAACAGAGCATCAGTGTTATAACAGTCACCACTACCGTGCTCTTCCTTGATACACCTGAACTACATACCACTAAGTTGGTGCTGATGACAATGGCCATGATGATGCCGTAGATGGCGACGGCCTCACAGAAAATAATGCTGATCAGGTTCTTGGTCTTGATTCTAGGTGCCTTCACACCACCGCCGGCGATGCTAGCTCCAGTTGTGTAGATGCCCCTACATGCAACAAACACACCATTAGGAACAGAGTGTGACAAATCATCTTATCATCCACAATATTAAATCATGGTTGCAAACTGTTTCAATGAAGCAACGGTTACAAATACTTAAAACAGACATGTAAATAAAAGTTTGTAATAAAATGGGCTCTGGGGTCCTCAAGTTTTCTACTATGGGATTTGAATATAGGATCCTCTAAACATACTGAATCTATAGCTTTAGACATTAGACATGTTAGAGTCATGACAAGACCTCATTGACTTTCATGCTTTAATTTGAACACTGATTGACATAAGACTATTAGATTATAATAGCCATATCACCCTGGATTTGTTTGTTTGTTGTTTAACACCACTCTCACCAATATTCCAGCTATATGACGGCTGTAAATAATACAGTCTGGACCAAACAATTCAGTGATTGACAACAATGACATCATGAGCATCGATTCACGCAATTGGGATAAATGACATGCATCAACCAAGTCAGCGAGCTGACCACCCAATCCCATTCGTTGCCTCTTATGACAAGCATATGCGCCTTTTACGGCAAACATGGGCTGCTGAAGACCTGTTCTACCCCGAATACTCATGGGTCCATATCACCCTGGTAAACACCAATGAAGAAAACATCACAAACCTGTGATTGATTGAGTGACATTCATCTAAAAGTAAAATGTTTACTCTTTTGGTACCTTGAAAAACATTAAGCCAGGCAACGTTAGAGAGTTATGTCCATCCAAGATGGTAACCTATCCAATACAAAACGCTCTGCAGCCATTATCACAATACAAGGAGTGTTTTTCACATCACAGTCACATGTGTTCCAATTGAATCACCATGATGACAGTGACCTGATGACATGGTTAACAATCAAGTCTTGTTGACCAGGGAAGTCAGTGGTTAGCGTGATCAGTGGTAAACAGTGTTAAGTACAATGACACACTAACATCCCCGTCATGATAAATAACTACCAATTCCACATTCTGATTCCTTAATGCCTAAGACAAGAATAAAGTAATGGGGTCTATTCTGCCTTGGAATCCTGAATAGCCAACACATATTTGTGTGTTTCCGTTTTTCATGCCAACCCATCTTGAGCCCCCAGCCCTAAACCTTTCTTTCTTGTCACGTATAGTGGCACCATAGTTTTTCCTTGTTTGGTGACAGAAGATTAAACTTGTTGCGCTGACTATACACAAACCAGTTATTGCTTCAACATGGTGACACCTATTGTCACACATTTAAAATCAAATTTTAAGTATCCTTTGTTACAAAGAAAATATATAATAATAATATATACTTTATACTTTATACCCCATTTTACATGTTTTTGGATGGGTTAAATGATAAAGTAGACGCAACAAACCAATCAGAACAATGATTAATGTTAGTCCGGGTTAGTATTGATCTTCAGCAACCCATGCTCACAGCAAATGGCTGCAAGATTGCTGAAGCTGTGTTAAGCGATATTCATTCACTCACTCAGCAACTCATGCTTATCATAATAGGGGCCAACTAACTGGATTGGGTGGTCATACTCGCTGACTCAGTTGATGTGTGCCATCATATCCCATTTGTGAAGATCAGTGCTAATTTCAATCACTGGTTTGTCAGGATTATTTACAGAGGGCAGTTATACAGCTGGAATATTGCTGATGGCGGCATTAAACAACAAACAAACAATGATCAGTGTTGACACCTCAACGGCAACTCACCAAGCGGCTCCCACTACAGAAAGGGAGATGGCAAAGCCTGTTCCGATCAGAGCCCACATGTAGGGAGACGTTGACTGGAGAAACCTACAACACATAATCGCACATGTTAGAAGACAACAGTATCAGGTGATAAAAGTTATATTTTCCCCACTTTTCCAAAACATGTTGACCATGTGACTATCAAGTTTTGCATATCAATTTGATAAAATCTAAATAGTTTTTACATTTGCAATACTTATCCAGCATTACTACCTTGTATAGTTAGAAATGGTTAGAGATCTCACGGTCATAATTCTTTAGACTTGATTTAAATGAACAAGAAGCCTGTCATGCCCCATGGATCATCCTACGTACCATCCAATGTCAAACCTCTGCCCCTTGCCAGTCAAGTTGTAGTATAAGCCTGTAAAGAAAACATCCATTTGTAACTCATTTATATCACATACATGGTGAAACGTGCAGACAATATCACATGATCATATTACACATGTTGATAGCCGAGATCATGATGTTTATCAAGTTTGAGAATCATACTGTCTCTCCAAACAATGCCCAATATTTACCATTTAACATGCTTAATTATATTGATAATGGTTTGATTAGCAATCAGCAATGATCAGTTAACGTGGTGCAGCTCCAACAATGTCCAAGGCTCTATATCAGAATGGATGCAGTAGGGCTGGAACAGGTAACTCAGGTTTGGTGGGTACTGAGTAGGACCCGGGTACCCACAGGACTACCCGTACCCGTGGATTGTCATGTGATATATTGTTCATGTTGTTCAATAACAAAAATTCACAGTAACTCCATGGTTACACTACAAGTTATTAATAACCGGTAATGCTCACAGTTCTTTCTTTAAACATGTATCTGAATAATTTCTGTCAGGGCTCTGGTAAAACAACTCCAAAGGAGACATTTTGTACCCAACTTGAGACCTACAGTGGGTACCTGGGTAGGGTCAGGTACCCCGGTACTAACCTTGGACCTGTCCAAGCCCTAGGATGCAGAACAAGTATACAAAACCATCTCAACTGGCTCATGTCACAAACACTGATAGATACCTTAAGCCATGTTAAGCATGTTTAGATAAATTTTGATACAGTCCTCACATGAAATGTAGTAAAAGTAGTGAAGTACAAAGCAAGCATAAGACGCCTATAAACATGATAAAGATGATCAATGTTTGACAAAAATTATAAGCAAATATTCACAACATTTTTAACAGATTTGATTACGTGCAACACTTCATAAGACAGACCCTTTAGAATGTATAGCATGTTATTGTTAAACTATTGTTATTCCACAGCTGAACATAAATATAACTTGGCTTCTTTAGTACTTCAGTAACCAAATGTTGAAAATGTTGAACAATGTTAAACATGTTAAAAGAAACACAGGGATAAAAAGAATACATATTTTGGTAATCAAGATGTCTGCTAATGTCATGAATACTATTACAATGACAGGGATTTGTCCAGACCTGCACAGAGGTCAATATTCAGTCCCCAAGACAAAAGTCAGTCAACATTCCCAAACTGAAATTTAGAAAATCAAAACCCATAACATATTCTGCTAATGTTATTGCTTTCTAGAGGTGCTACAGTTCTATGTCTGAATTAATATCATCCATGCTTTGAACATGAGTCTTCGAACCCCTAGCGTCTAATTGTGTCGGACTAACAAACCATTTTAATGTTTACCCCGTAGACATTGTAGACATCACGATCTTGTCCTCGAACATGAACTTATCATGCCGACTGACCTAAGCATGTATTCATAAGCATTTAATATGCTTAATCCTTCACAGTTAACTTAAACTGCAAATCCACAGTGATCCTTTAAAGTTGAATTATGATCAACAGATTAATAATCTATGATCATGTTCCTGTGAGGTGCCTGTGCAGCATGCACAGCTCATAATCAACATGCTTGTTACCCAGTGATCATCTATCTTCCCAGTCATTGCAAGTAGGATTGTCCTCAGGCAAACTTATTTGGACAGATACATGAATGACATGATTTACGAGATGTGACAGTGTTCCTGGTTGCCACTGCCCTCAACATGCTCAATTTCTTCCAATAAACTCAGTTTATCAGGTTATCTTTGGTTATCGGCAACAGCAGTAAACACATGGATAACATGGTCAAGTCAACACCACCATGAGTGTATGATGGTGCTTAGTAAATAAATAGTTTGTTGGATACATGATAGAAAACAAAGATTGTTGCAGAGCTGCAGATATTTGCATAAAATACCCAAAAAACACATTCAGAACCCAATTTTTTTCAATAAACTTGCGTACAGAAATGCATGCATTAAATGAAAAACTCAAATGTATAAAAACATCATGCGTAAAAACCCAAAATGCTTTTTCAGCATGCGTACAAAGGAGCTAATTTCCGAAACACAATTACGAGATTGTTTACTTTCCGAGTAAAGTTATATACATCTAAAACATTATTTCATTTTTTTAATCTTAAAATGTTCACTCTTTTTGGAAAAAACCCAATAGAGTGATGAATAGATGAGTGAAAAAATATTGGTTACCTAGTGAAAAATGTAACAACCCAATTAAAATAGAAACCCTAGAGTGAAAACCCAATTGCTCAAAAATCTATCTGGAGCTCTGTTCTAAAAATATGTCCCATTCTGGGTATCCCCAACCAAAAAGAAGTATGATTATATTATCACTGATTTGTTTGTTGTTTAATCAATGATAATATCATATTCAGCAATATTCCAGCCATATGCAGTTACATGGTCATTTTGTTCAATCTACAAATAACTGAGTTGACCAGACAAACTAGTGATTGATATTAACAGTTGTATACCTTGATCACAGCTCTCATACATAATGATAATTACATATCATTCCCTAACATTGATTTACTTATCATCATGATCATAGGGAATATTCAACATCAGATGATGTTATATTGTTAAAGATTACAATCAGATGACAACTGGAGATGACACTGCCATGAAGGATACAAAAAAGTACAAGAAGAAGAAATTATTTAGCATTGTTGGACCTCACAAAATCAGCAGGTGAGAACAGCATCTTCCTGCTACTGCTGATCATGCTGAGCTTGAATGCCCAACATAGCTACAGTGGAATTCATCAATATCTGGGTCATCACCACCATTACAAAACTGTGTTTATATCTGCACTCATGAACATTTATCAGTAAACTTATATTAGCCTTCGGAACTACCTATCATTCTCTAACCTTCAGTCCACAGCGTATAATACTGAATTTTGATCAATATGGTATATTCTTGAACATAACAAAACCATAAGAAAATTATTATAATGGTAATTACAAGTACAACTATCTAGCTGTTTGTCTCAAAGTGTCATTTTAACAATTACACAAAATATTTCTGAACTGGAAGAAATCTTACCATTACATTACATGATCTTAATTGTTTTCAGTACTACGATTACTTACATGATGTATTAAATTGTTACACCTTAAGCATGTTTGTGACAGGACATGTTAATTTATATATTATCCAGTCAATCATGATTATCTGACAAACAAATCCAGATGATGAAGTACATGTTATACGACATAACAAGTCTATACATCGTGATGTATCAGAAATAATTACAAAACATTTAAATACAAATTTTCACCATGTTCACATCACCACAAACCATGCAAACAAAGTTTGAATCCTGGTAAAATGTCCTGTCAGGTCTTACGACTGGCCTGCAAGCGCTTATCTAACAAACTCGAACAGTAGGGCTATGACTAGGACGATGTGTGATGATGTACAAAAATAATTAATAATCTTTGTTATGCCTTTGGTTCTGGTTGTCCATTTTTGTCTTCAGATTGTCCAAAGTGATGTCAACCCCCTACCTTAACATGCTTAACATGTCCATAACTAGGTTATAACAACTTACCTCACATAAAGACCATATAAGCATACTTTCAGTTGGTCGTGTTATCACTTATATTTTAAAGAGTAAAGACAAGAAATGGCTTAGCAGGTTTGGTTTTAGAAGGGAGGGATTGAATCTAATGTGAGTACTTCCTTCAGCGGCCTTCCATATTTTCACTACTGACCCATCCATTATAGCTGATTACTGGACATGAACAGATCTAGATCAATTAAACTTGTATGAAAGGTTATGGTCATTTATTTCAATGTATCTGAATCAAAACATATCATGTGCGTTATAGGTTAATGTCTGTAAACAGTCATATCCTGGACACAGATGTGTGGTTTCACGTCATGCTAATGACAAACTGAAGGACACGACCCCCGGCTCATATACATCGCATACTCACCTAAAATTATCAAAATGGTTATCAATATCCACACAAGGCTGTGGTATACAACCTTAGCCGAGAAACCCATGGCTTTCGGGGGTGCTTTAACTGCTGATTCCATCTTTTCAGACAATTATTTTTGTGTCATTCAACCAGACCAGTCTCATATGATCACCTCTCGGTTACATACGCGAAATCACGAGACCACTAAAGGGAGACAACGTGTATTGTTGTTGACCACTAAAAAATACATGACAGGCGATTTTAAGGTAATTCTTTTTTCGTCATTGATATTTGTTCAAACAAGAAAACACTGCCACCAACCAGCATTGAAATGATTATCTAAAAGGTAGCAAAATGTTATTGCCAATTTAATAGTAGGGACAACATTGTATTCTTGCATGTACATCTCAAAATTGCTAAAAGCGGCGTAAAATCCTAGTTTTCGTCTAAATTAATATTCCGCTAAATTACGACATTGCATTTCTTTGTGAAAATATCGCAATGTATTACCTTCAGGTTTGATAGTTAATGTAATGGACCAAATACTGAAATATTATTACAACTGCACAGATCAAAGACGTACATACATCTATCTACGTCTTTGCACAATTCTTTATCTTAAGAACGTTTAAAATCATTATGTTAAGCTACTGTATCAAAGGAAATAATAAATAACTTCTATTATTACCTTCAGGGTTAGAAATAATCGAGTTCATAAAAATCGTTTTTGCACTGTGATCCTTAATTATATATGATTATAAAAGAAATATAGAGAGTGAGTGAGTGAATTGGGTTTAACGCCGCTTTTAACAGTATTACTGTTATATCACGGCGTGACAGCTTAATGTGGGAGGAAAGCTCGAAGTGATGCAGGTCTCAGACGTTTACCACTTCGGTGAAACCCACAAGCACCGGGATGGTGCTGACAAACCTGGAAACATAATCGGGGCGAACCGGGATTCGAACCCACAATCATAGGTTTCTGGCATCCCCAAGTGACGCAACTCTGCACATCGAATCGTAGCGCCTTAGACGACTTGGCCACCCGTGTCCTGCACCTTATCTAGCAAAACAAGGCAAGTCTTGAAACATGTTTTCACGTTAACATAGCATAGCGTCCAACGGGTATGCTGATAAGAACAATGTGGATTACGTAGCCCGTGCAAACTCGATTATCCAAACTAAACTAAACTATGGTTTCAATTTATTAGATATGCGTAAGATACTTGGCATCTATATAGTTAATGGAAGATTTAAATCAGATATCACAGGCAATTTGACTTCTGTATCACATTCTGGATGCAGCGTTGTTGACTATTTTATTATTTCTACTGATATTTTCACAAATTTTCACCAAATTTAGCAGCCTGTTTGTCGTGGGTTGCGTCCACGTGTCGGCAGTCGAAGGGAATCTGGTGGTTGAGGGTGCCGTAGCCGGTGGTCCAACACACCACTTCGACCCTAACTTTGCCAAGACGGGTGGTACAATGGGCCTGATTCTGTTAATAGGCTGGTCATGTCATGCCCTGTGCATACAATATTTCGCACAAACTTTTGGCATTTGAAAAGTAAATTCATTCTAAATTTCTATCCATAAACTTACTTAGAGCCCTATGCCCAGAAAGCGATGGCTCATGGGCCAATCTCGTGATGCTGACCGCCGAATTCTGTACGTCTCCTATTGATTGTCATGGGCCGAACCAGCCTGACTTTTTATTCGGTAGATAGCTGAAGTATATCACCCCTTTATCCTTGGTCTTTGCAGCTTAGAGATCCACTGCAGCATAAGACTGTCCTTGTTGCGGTGGTTCAACACACTGGTTCAACGGACGATATATAGAATCTGACAATATCTCATTTAACGAGACTACATCCAATCGATGTGACTATTGCCCACGTTTCTTGGTTATTACTGCCTCTACTGACTACCGGACTGATCTGAATCAGGCTACCGTCCTGCTGTTACCACTGCCTCTATTGACTGCCAGACTGATCTGATGCAGGTTCCTGTTCTGCTGTTACTACAGCCTCTACTGACTGCCAGACTGATCTGATGCAGGCTACTGTCCTGCTGTTACTACAGCCTCTACTGACTACCAAACTGATCTGATGCAGGTTCCTGTCCTGCTGTTACTACAGCCTCTATTGACTACCAGACAGATCTGATGTAGGCTACCGTCCTGCTGTTACTACAGCCTCTATTGACTACCAGACTGATCTGATGTAGGCCACCGTCCTGCTGTTACTACTGCCTATATTGACTACCAGACTGATCTGATGTAGGCTACCGTCCTGCTGTTACTACAGCCTCTATTGACTGCCAGACTGATCTGATGTAGGCTACCGTCCTGCTGTTACTACATCCTCTATTGACTACCAGACTGATCTGATGTAGGCTACCGTCCTGCTGTTACTACAGCCTCTTTTGACTACCAGACTGATCTGATGCAGGCTACAGTCCTGCTGTTACTACATCCTCTATTGACTACCAGACTGATCTGATGCAGGTTCCTGTCCTGCTGTTACTACAGCCTCTACTGACTGACAGACTGATTTGATGCAGGCTACCGTCCTGCTGTTACTACTGCCTCTATTGACTGCCAGACTCATCTGATGCAGGCTACCGTCCTGCTGTTACTACAGCCTCTATTGACTGCCAGACTGATCTGTCACTACTGCTTCACAAGAAAAAAAACCAGCTGTGAGACCGTCGCCTGTGAAACTCCCAAACCCAAAACTGTACATACTGTCGATTCGCAGACTCCAAAACCAGTACCTAAACCAGAACCAGAAAATGTTCAGTTTTCAAAGAAAGAAAATTATTAAAACAAAACCATCAAAAAGAGAAGCTGCAAACACCACCACCAAACGCCACCTCTACTTCAGAGGTCCCCATAAAGGTCCATCACTCCGTTGGTCCTCTGGACATGGAGATAACTCCAACTCCACATGAAACAAAAAGGAGTACAAAAAAACTACCTCACGTTCACGTGATATATCTCACGTGGAAGCACCACAATGAATCCACAATACATTATACACTAGAATTGCAGAGGTCTTAAAAAGAATTTTGATAAAATACAACTATTATTTCAAGCTTTTAAACCGTCGGCTTTTTGTCTCGAAAAAACTTAACTAAAGAACACAGATCAATTTGATATCAGTCAGTACAGTTCTTACCATTCGTTTTCCCCCTGATGATAAAACTACACGAGGTTCTCTATCCTGGTGAGGCAGAGCTTAATCCATAACCCAATTCCACTTAACACTCATCTTCAAACTGTTGCTGTCCGTGTAACTCTGAACATAGTCTTTACTTTATGTTCACTGTATCTTCCACCTTCCTCAATCTTATCTTCAGATTTTGTATGATCAGCGCCCGAAGCCATGGGCGATTTAAACGGGGGAGTAATGATACAAATAATAAAGGAAAAATCCTTGAAGATTTTATCTCAAACAATGATTTATGCATCTTCAATGATTGATCCAATCCTTGTCTGCATCCTGCTACTGGCACATACTCTGTCCTTCATCTTTTACTTACAGATTAAAATATTTTAAACGAATTTGAATGGTCGGTCCACGATGACCTTTGTGGAAGTGACCATTTTCCAACATTACATTCAACTATCAATCCCGCTGATGAATTTTAACAAGACATTTTCAGGAATGCTCCTGATCCTCTACAACTATTTTCAGACCAACTAAATGCTATTGCAGACGAAAGTATTCCTAAGTCCTCTGTGAACCGTCATATACGTAAGCCATGGTTTGATAATGATTGTAAACAAGCCAGAAAATATAAGAAGGAAGCTGAGAAATATTTCCGCCCACATGCTACCCTGGACAACCTGAATGATGTCAAGGCGAGCCGTACTTATAAACAAAATAAACGTCAATCCAGATGAAACTATGTACCAAAATCTAAAATCAACCACTAAATCTGAAATTGTCAACAAGCTGGTGAAACTTTAGCAAACCAGGAAAGAGTAAGGTCAATTTTAACTCTGACAATGGTGAGGACAACAATGAAACATTTTAACTCCATGAATTGCATACTGTCCTGGGGAAAGCTCAAGACACTGCAGCAGGAGCCGACAACATTCATCATCAGCCCCTGAAACACTTGCCCGATTAATGTTTGGAAACTATACTTAATAAATTTATATTTGATGAAATATGGACAACTTGAAATTTCCCTCCTTCGTGGCACAATTATTATATTTCCTATATTATCATTCCTATACCAAAGCCTGGACGGGATCATACAGATCCATCCGATTACCGTCCAATATCATTAAATAGCTGTGTAAAACCATGGAAGGCATGGTCAACAATCGAATAGTCTGGTACTTGGAGACCAATAACCTCCTGAGTGACATCTAGTGTGGTTTCCGAAAAGACAGAAGTACCATTGACCATTAGTGGCGTTTAGAATCATTTATTAAAAGTTCCATTGTCAACAAACATGGAAACAAGGTACTGTATCAATCTTTTTCGACCTAGAGAAGGTATATGGTACAATGTGGAAACATGATATTTTAAAGGTTTGCATGAATTTGGATGGGGGTGCAGAACACCCCAGTTTATTTCTCAATTTTTAAATAACAGAACATTTCAAGAACGAGTGGGCTCTACCATGTCTGATCATTTCGATCTAAATCAGGGCGTCCCTCAAGGCAGCATCCTATCTGTCACACTATTTAGCATAACACGTGATAGTCTCACTATAGGTTTGAACACCTGTGTTGATGGGTCACTTTTTGTGGACGATTTCACTTCTTGTCGTGGTAAGAATATGCATACAATAGAAAGACAGCTCTGTGTTAACAAAATTCAAAAATGGGCCAACGAAAATAGCTTCAAATCTTCTTAATCCAAAACAAACTGCATTCACTTTTGTCATATATACAAACCGCGCGGGCGCGCGCACACACACACACACACACACACACACACACGCACGCACGCACGCACGCACGCACGCACGCACGCACGCACGCACGCACGCACGCACGCACATGCACACGCACACGCGCACACACACACAGAACACACACACACACAAAAACACACGCACACACACACTCACTCACTCACTCACTCACTCACTCACACACACACACACTCACACAGACACACTCACATACAGAGACCACACACACATGCAATTTTGACAAAACTATACCAAAGATATAAAGATATACATAAAATATTGCAATGATAGCTGATTTAACATATGTAGATAATCATAGTAACACACTCACACACACACTCACACACTCACACTCACACACACACTTTACATACACACACACCCGGAAAGCTAATGTAATGAATTGTGTGTCTGACGTCCTCCAAGGAGAGAAGTAACCTGGTGTGCTTGCACTGAGAAAGTATACTGTGTTAAAAATAGTATATGTATTCACACATTATGTGATAGATGTGTGTTGTGAGGAATGTTGAAAACCAATGCGTCACCAAACCGAGCGTAGTACATTAATGAGGTCAGTTATAAGAAGCTTCGCATATAAAATGTCAGTTTAAATACGAAAATAATTCAGCTCTTATCAGCCGTCGCTCATCCGGTACACTGCGAAAGGGTAACCCCCATTCCACCCACCTCCTCCCCAACCCCACCATCCCACACACACTTTCCCAATGTTCTATTTAATTGAGAGTGACATTTAAATAAAATAGTCTGTCTGTCTACCCCAACATTTGTTGAATGTTCAGCCAGGCGTAGAACAATCAAAGGTTCAACTGGGGTATGGCAGTAAGATAAGTTCACCCTTCACTTTGAGTTCACTCTCTCACCGCCTCCTTCTTCCAGGGGCAAGGGAGTTAACTGACTGTAAAAGTCCAGTTTCTTGATTTTTACAGTCAGTTAACTCCCTTGCCACGGGAAGATGATTTCATTCATCATATAAATCTCTGTCATAACTATTAACGATGTTCGCCTATACTAATGATAAGTATGAACTATGTTCATCGATAATCAATGATAAATCTGTTCATTAATGAGGTTTCTATGTCTGATATGAATAAACTACTTTTTGGACTCCTATGCAATCATCATCTCATAACTTCATCTCAGACAAGGCCGCATAACACCAATCCAGTATGCTGATTATGTATCCCACCTTATTCGAATTCCGACATAATCATGATGTAATTGTTGTAACTTTAAGATATATATGTGTTGTAAAACATAAAAGATATGTGATCTGTATGTTGTTAAACTTAAATTGAAACAAAATATATGTCTAAATGTTGTAAAACATGTAAGAAAACAAACACAATGTTCTATATAATTATGTTTATCTGTCAAATATGTGATCTATATGCAAGAGTACCATAAATCATTGGTAATAAAAGTTTTTGTATCATATATGGCGATCTATATGTTCTAAACCATTGGTAATAAAATTGATGTATTAAACAAGTTATTCCACTTATTATTTCACTTCTCCAACAATCTGACCCATGCCCACTGAGAGAGAGAGAAGGAGGAGAGAGAGGGAGGAGAGAGAGGGAGAGGAGAGAAAGAGGGAGGGAGGAGAGAGAGAGGGAGGGGAGAGAGAGGAGGAGAGAGAGAGGAGAGAGAGAGGGGGGGGAGAAATGCTTGGCGATTTTATGCGTATTTCGCACACGGCCGACTATCAAGACCCCCTGATGATATAGTTGGCACCACCCGCCACTTAACCCCGATGTTGTTATACCCCTATCAGTTTTGGGAAAGTGGGGGGACACCTGCGATAGATACCCAGGGTGGGGATTCTTGGTGATAACAGTTTTCCCAGTACACATGCTTGTCGATAGAGCCGACCAACGAGGGTGGAGCAGTTACAGTGCGTGGGCTGGCTGATTGTGTTCCATCGTGCCCAGATGACGTGGGACGTTGCTCATGCTATAAACCACTGGTGTGGCCTCCCAGGCTCACTTAATTACAGGCTAGCTTGATATGGCTGGAATAGTGTTGAACCCGGCCTGGATGTCTCGCTCATACATGATCAATTTTATGTTCAGCTCTTTTGAAACATTACAGCCTGAACTTAGTATCATGTGACGTTATATGAATATAATGAATATATAGTATTTTCATTCATAGGAGTACTTGTGATAACTTTAATAACGATTGCTTTGATTTTGCTTTGGGCTCACTTGTCTTAGTGTCCATTAGTTAGATATCGTCATTTAAAAAATATAAGCGACAAAACCCTTTCCATATCCACAAACATGTATATATATATTACTGTTAAGTCAAACTTATTTGAGAATATATTATATGATTTGGATTTCTTAATCCTAGAAATCAGAGGAAATAATAATTGAACACTGAATGCTCTTAGCATATTATATACATGTAAAACTAACACACTTATGTCGTGTTTACCCATCACCTGGTACCGTCTGTAGTTTCGATCTTCTACTCATTCCCTCTCCGCTTATTTTCAACACGGTACAGTAAACTACGTTTATACCGAACATGCTTATAACGAACTACGGTTATTACGAACTAGATTTAGTGGTCCCTTTATGTTCGTTATAACCGTACTTTACTACGTAGTTTAACGCATATACAGTTACATATGTCGTCTGTCAAAAGCACTCATGTTTCAAATAAAATATAACAGTTCCTCATGAAGTGATTATCATGTCTTATAGTGTCTGCTGATTGCTTTTCGATAAGGGTGTTCAACTATAACAAAATAATGTGAAATATATCATTTCTTCTGCAGCTAAAGGTATGTGAGCGAGTAAAAACTATGCAACTATATATTGTAGTTCCATTCCATTCCACACACTACTGCACACAACATGGGCTATTTAAAAACAATTCGTGTCTGGTTTGAAGGCAAGTATAACGGCGGTAGACATCAACTTTTTTGAACATTTTTGAACATTTTTGTGTATTGAAACACGGGGATGGGGTTGGGGTGGTGGGGGTGTTTAAAGGGAGGTATGAATATTTAGTTGTCTGTTCATGTAACTGATTTCACTATTTTTTCCTGAATGAAATATTAATTAAACCACATGAGCTTACATCTTGCTGAAATGTGTGGCCCGGTCAATATCAAATATCCATGTCCATCAAAATCCGGCGTTTACCGGCATACCAAAAAGTATTATGTAACACTAGATTTTGTTATCAACCAATACTCATGTTGTAAACAACCAATCGTTGTGGATATATATAACGTCAATGCTAGGGAATAACCAGTTCCGATTATCCAAGGAAACAGATTCGATATTGGCGTAAAATGTTATACCGACACCGTAAGCAACATACACAAGCGCTCGGAAAGGTATTTCCCTGTAGAAACAAAGAATGACTAAAATAATCTATAAACATTAAATAACACAACAACAAGAACATAACTGGTTGAACACGTTTTTTATACAATTTCTTGAAAATTAATGTAAAACCCTTTTCCGGATTTTTTTTCGTATTTTTTTAAAGAATGGACACATATACATGTAGTTAAACGAATCCTCTAACTTGTGACACAACATTATGGAGGGTGGGCATATTCATTCAAGCAACACGCACCCCCCACAACAGCAACCACATACGCCTCCAATCTATTTTTAAATATATGCACAAATATATCAGAATATTCAATCAAATATGGACCTTTGAAATAGCAAGGGGGGTGATTTGAGCCAACGAAGGCGGAGTGGTCCGAGACTAGGGACGGTGATGTCTGGTTATATACCAAAGAAGACAGCTTCCTCAACATTGCTGACACATGTTGAAATGTTGAAGAACTTGTCAGTTTGGATTGAGCCGCCTAGAAATGTCCCTAATGCTTGAGCATCGTCCTCCTGCTATACTTTTGAACAACCTGGATGACCTAAGCTATGTCCAGGCTTCCAACACTGACAAGAAAGCTACAATGTTCCCACCAATAGAAGATGCTTTCAAGCAACACATGGTGAGAGCCACTCATCTCATCTGCAGTGACAGATCATATGTCGTCTCCAGAAAGTGTCCTCGTCTCATGTCTGGACTGCCACGTACTGAACACTGCACCTGCTTCGTTTCCCTAAACTCTGCACTTGATGATGAACCTGAAGGCCTGAGTGCCAGTGGCAGTGGTGGCAGTGACTAAATGCATCTTACTGTATTGGAGTGAGTGAGTGAGTGAGTTTGGTTTTACGCCGCTTTTTCATCAATATTCCAGCACGGCGGTGGACACCAGAAATGGGCTTCACACATAGTACCCATATCGGGAATCGAACCCGGGTCCTTGGCGTGACGAGCGAACGCTTTAACCACTGGGCTACCCGACTGCCCCTACTGTGTTCGAGAAACATTATGGATTTGTTGATGAGTGAGTGAGTTATTATTTAACGTCACATGAGCAGTATTTCAGCCATATCGTGACGAGAAGACATATAGTTAGACTAAATAAAAAGCTGTCAACGATGGACAGTAGAATAACTAGAATAACACAGACTTGATTTAAAACTAGTTGAGAATATTAAAAACCCAGTAAGCATTAATGAACAACACAATATAAAAATGGGCTAGAAATCGCCAGCCACTAAAGGGAGATCACCATACTGGGGACCATGGGGACTTACAGAACCTTTGCTTCCTGCATTGACCCCGGCAGGATTTATATCATCCCTTCAGTCACTGGCGACAGTGTGCCAGTTGAGCCTTTGATTTAAATAACGAATATACTGCGTTTAAATGCCTGGTATGCAGAAAATACTTCGAATGATATGGGACTTACATACCCTCTTAGGGGGACAATAAGTTTACGCTACTTCAACCCCCCTCGAGGGTACAGCCACTAATAATCTAAGTTATTAAATTGCACTACGAATTTTTAAAACAATACAATAAGTACATCCAAATTTATGAATGAGGTCTATTTCTTTTTAAAAACATAGTATTAAATGAGAATGAACTTTACTAAAAAGGTCCTTCACTGTTTTTACACTGAAATATTTATCCCTTGCGATGGAAAAATCAATATAGTCAAGCTTGACATGCTTGACCGTGATTCTTTCATCACAAGGGATACAAAACGGAGGATTCTCACCTTTTAACAAATATTCATGAGTATAACGAGAATGGCCAATACGACATCGTCTTAATACGACTTCTTCAAATCTGGACAACCCAAGTAGGTATAACCGATATTTGCTTTTATGTAAATGTAATTTATTTATACCCACTTGGGTGTCCCACTTCTTCTGCATTAGGTCTTTGATATAGCATCTAATAACAGGTTTATAGTCACTGTATGGTGGAACAAGTGTAGTCACAGATTTGTTGAGAGCTGCCTTTGCTGGAGCATCAGCCATAGTGTTACCCGTGATTCCAACATGACTGTCGTATTGGCCAGTAGCAAGGTCATTATATAATTCTAAAATATCTAAAATGAATGGATGATGTGAAGAGCTTGATTACCTGTATACACGATAATGAATCTGAAAAGATGATGAACCGTTTACAACTGGACTGTTTTTGGATATATTCCAAAGCAGTTAATATTGCTTTGGCTTCAGCGGTGAAAATTGAGCTATGGTCTGGTGAGTGGGATGATACGGTTTTTGATCCAATGACAGCAGCACTGGAGACTGTGCTACCGTCTTTGGATCCCTCTGTCAAAAATGGAACGGTGGGATTCATATTTAGTTCTAACTTGTATATATTCTTGCTGATATATTAATTGATTTGTGTCTGATTTTTTAAATTGTGTAAGAGTAAAGTCCACCTCCGGTCTGAAAGGTTGCCAAGGAGGAGAAGACAGTTACATGCAGGGTTTAACGGGTTAGAACGTAATTTTGTAATGTATTGAAAGGTTGCCAAGGAGGAGAAGACAGTTACATGCAGGGTTTAACGGGTTAGAACGTAATTTTGTAATGTATTGAAGCGATAATTTGATACGCCGTTGCTTCAACGATGGTTCATCAGCTTTTACATATAAGCTATCAACAGGAGACGTTCGACATGTGCCAAGACATAGTCTTAGGCCCTGATGGTGAATTGAATCTATTTTTTGCAAATTGCTCTTACAGGCTTCACCATAAAAGATGGAGTCATAATCTAATTTAGAGCGGATCAGAGACCTATACAAGTGTAGGAGGGTTGTCTGATCACCTCCCCACTTTGTATTGGCAGCAACTGTCAACAAATCTAGAGCCTTCAGGCATTTAGTTTTGAGATAATTAATATGTGGCTTAAAAGTTAAATGGTGATCGAAAATGAGACCAAGGCAAATGGCCTCTTAACCCCAAATTATGTAGATCTTTTAAAATACCATGCTTCCAAATGGTATCATACGCTTTTACTAAAACAAAAAAGTTTGAAACTGCGTGCTGATTATTGACAACTGCATTTTTGACAAAGGATTCTAAACGTACCAGATGGCCCATGGTACTTCTTTTTTGACGGAAACCACATTGGATGTTACTTATGAGATTGTTAGTTTCCAAGTACCACACCAGTAGATTATTTACCATTCGTTCCATGGTTTTGTACACACAGCTGGTTAGTGATATTGGTCTATAATTAGATGCATCAGTATGGTCCCTACCAGGTTTGGGTATGGGAACAACTATTGCATTAAGCCACGAAGGAGGAAAAAATCTTGACGTCCAGATCTGATCAAATACATCAAGAAGCGTCTCTAAACATGAAACCCGCAAATACTTCAGGAGCTGATAGAGAATATTATCAGCCCCTGAAGCAGTATCGTGCGCTTGACCTAGGGCAGTATTAAGCTCGTGGAGCGAAAATACCTCATTATAATCTTCTCCATTTTGAGAAGTAAAATCAACCCTCTTCTTATCCTTTTGTTTCTGATATTTTGAAACTTAGGATCGTAGTTCGATGATGAAGAGTGTTTGGCCAGCGCTTCGCTCAATTTATTGGCAATGTCCAATTTATCTGTTAACAGATGGTCACCATCCTTAAGATGATGGACACTCGATTTTGAACCTTTGCCTTTAATTTTAGCAGTCATGTTCCACACCTTGGATATAGGCGTGCGAGAATTAATTTAAGAGACATAATTCCTCCAAGACTTCGCTCATTTTGCTTGAAGGTACGGCGTGCCTCGGCACTTGTAACTCGAGCAGACAAATTAAGTAAAACTTAATGTAGTCCACCGGATTGGTCCATGAGCCACTAGCCATAAGACTCTCATCTTCCCGAGGCAAGTGAGTTAACTGACTATAAAAGTCAAGTTTCCACCCTTGCCGAACTAGGCTGGTATTATGGAGTTAGATTTTGGCTGGACTAACGAGTCTATGCGCAGCCCAATCAAAATCGCGCACCGAAATCGAAATCCGGTTTGTAAAGTGTCATGCAGATTTCGGTCGACTGCAGGATTTGCAAAGCATGTGCACCGCTAGCTCGTTGTCAACAGATATTTTCTAAATCTTTTCATGTTTTTAATCAAGGTGCTCACTTGATTTGATGCGCTTCGCGATGTAAGACCCATTTTGTCACAATATAGATCTTGATTATCGATCAGATCGTCTTGACTGGGCGCCACCGTTTTGTTTGAATCAAATGCAAGTGATACGAGAGGTTGAATCTGATTGGTCCATAGGAGAGGCATAGAAGGAACAAAACTCGTAATAGCCACTGGTGGCGCTGCGATCGGGCCCAGGAATTCCATCCTAGTTCGACAAGGGTGAAAATTGGACTTCTAAAGTCAGTTAACTCTCTTGCCTCGGGGAGATGTAAGACTCTAGGCATATGAAAGATTTCACAATCAAAAATCAGGTTTTATACGATAAACAATTTGGCCAAAACCTTAAGTATAAGTGAAATTTGAATATAATTTTTGTTCAAATACAAACAATGCACAGGGCTCGACATGACAAGCCGATTGATAAGACCGGGCCCATCCTACCACCCGTCTAGGCGAAGTAAGGGTCAAAGTGGTGTATTGGGCAAATGAACACAGTTCCTGGATCCAGTGCCCTCAACCACCAGACTACCGTCCTCCGCCGACACAGGGACGCAACCCACGGCAAACAGGTTGCCCAATTCGGTCGCCTTTGAGGACCAGCAATGGGGTGCTGTGACGGGATTGCCTAAAAGTCGGGCCAAGAAAAGTCGGGCCGGGCCGGGCCAGCGGGTAATACTAAAAACGGATTGCAGAATAATAAAACGAAACGTGCATATCTAGGCAGATCTCAAATGTCCAGAAACGGATAGTTTTGCTCATTTAATTGAGTTTGAATCAAAATGTATCTTCAGCAATGTAAGAAACTGATAATTATAGCTACATACCGAGAGGTCATACCGAAAAGTCAGTGTCTTGACTGTGTCTTTACTTTGATGAGAAGGTTTCTCACCGACCTTAGCGTGCAGGGGTGTGATGTCCTGGGCAGGAATTCGAAATGACTGTGTTTTGACTACTCTTCTTTCATTAATGAACGTGTTTGGTATACCTAATTAACCTTTACTAATTCATGTTAAACCAACACAGGATGTTTTCTGCAAGTGGATATTCGCGAATGTCATAGGACTGACACGACACTTGTTAATAACTGTCAAAGCGCTTCTAAAATTACAACACATACATTACATCTATAGACTAATTATCATATCATATCTACCTATATAACACTTTAGTGTCTCATATTGCAGTAGCAAACACGGTGCTCAAAAGTGAAGCCTTTTTCCCTCTACATTCTCTCTATCAGAAGTGTTTGGCTTGTGTTGGGTCAGACTTGGCCCGGGCGGTCAAAATCAACTTTAAACACACAGAAGTATTTTCAAATGTGTTTACATCTATAGATAAGTGTTATATCTACCTATATACCACTTTATAATGTCACGGTACATCGTATTTAAAGAAAACAAGGGGCTCAAAGTAAAGCATTTTTACTGTATTTTCTTAAGAAAATCTGTCAGAAGTGTTCGGTCCGACTTTGCCCGGGCGGTCAAAATCAACTTAAACCTCACAAATGTATCATGAAATGGATTCACATCTATAGATTAGTATTATATCCACCTAAATACCACTTTATAGTGTCTCAGATCGCTGTAATTAAAGAAAACAAGGTGCTCAAAGTGAAGCCTTTTTCCCTCTACATTCTCAACATAGTCTCTATCAGAAGTGTTTGTCTTGTGTTGGGTCCGACTTGGCCCGGGCTGTCAAAATCAACTTTAAACACACATATGTATCGTCAAATGTGTTTACATCTATAGATTAGTGTTATATCTACCCATATACCACTTTATAATGTCACGGTACATCGTATTTAAAGACAACAAGGTGCTCAAAGTAAAGCCCTTTTCCCTCTACATTCTCAACATAGTCTCTATCAGAAGTGTTTGGCTTGTGTTGGGTCCGACTTGGCCCTGGCTTTCAAAATCAACTTTAAACACACATATGTATCTTCAAATGTGTTTACATCTATAGATTAGTGTTATATCTACCTATATACTACTTTATAATGTCACGGTACATCGTACTTAAAGAAAAGAAGGTGCTCAAAGTGAAGCATTTTTACTGTATTTTCTTAAGAGAATCTCTCTCAGAAGTGTTCGGTCCGACTTGGCCCGGGCGGTCAAAATCAACTTAAACCTCACAGATATATCATCAAATGGATTTACATCTTTAGATTAGTATTATATCTACCTAAATACCACTTTATTATGTCTCAGATCGCTGTAATTAAAGAAAACAAGGTGCTCAAAGAAAAGCCCTTTTCCCTCTACATTCTCAACATAATCTCTATCAGAAGTGTTTGTCTTGTGTTGGGTCTGACTTGGCCCGGGCGGTCAAAATCAACTTTAAACACACAGACGTATCTTCAAATGTGTTTACATCTATAGATTAGTGTTATATCTACCCATTTACCACTTTATAATGTCACGGTACATCGTATTTAAAGAAAACAAGGGGCTCAAAGAAAAGCCCTTTTCCCTCTACATTCTCAACATAGTCTCTATCAGAACTGTTTGGCTTGTGTTGGGTCCGACTTGGCCCGGGCGGTCAAAATCAACTTTAAACACACCAGACGTATCTTCAAATGTGTTTACATCTTTGGATTAGTATTATATCTACCTATATACCACTTTATAATGTCACGGTACATCGTATTTAAAGAAAACAAGGGGCTCAAAGTGAAGCATTTTGACTGTATTTTCTTAAGAAAATCTCTGTCAGAAGTGTTGGGTCCGACTTGGCCCGGGCTGTGAAAATCAACTTTAAACACACAGATCTATCTTCAAATGTGTTTACATCCATAGATTAGTGCTACATCTACCTATGTACCACTTTATAAGGTCACAGTTTATCGCATTTAAAGAACACCATGAGTTCAAAGTGAAGCCCTTTTTCCTCTACATTCTCAACATGACTAGTATTATATCTACCTATATAACACTTAATAATGTTGCAGGATAACTCAAAGAAAACTGGTCTGTTAAAGTCGAGCACTTTCACTGTATCTTCTCAAGAAAATTTCACCAAATGTGTTTGAGTGAAGTATACTCTTTAAAGTGAAGCCCTTTTTTCATGGTATGTGTCTGGTCGGAAAATCCCTTGCTTTTACCTAATCCGTCGTGGTTTTTTTCAAGGATCATACTCACAGGGAGAAGGTAAGGTGAGACTTTGCATTTCAGGATAAACCTCTCCCTCAACCCTGCTTAATGCTTCTATTATCTATGAGTGTGTTTAGGAAAACAGGATTATCTGAGACAGTTGTAATCTGCCATACCGCGAGAATACGTGCTGCATCTCCGAGCAGCTCGTTCTGTGAAAACACACTTCTCCTGAACCTGACTTGGACCACTCAGTATTATTGTCGTGATGGTTAATAGACGCCATAAATTGAAGTTCTCTATATATCTGGCCTTTTTTTATATAAGCAACCCCTAAAGCCCCCTCTTGGGTTGCACACACCACTTTCGCACCTTTCGGAAACACATTAAATGGCCTGGCCGGGCCCGTGTGCGAAATATGCATCAGTCGGAAAGCGCACGTTAAATCTCCAAAGTAAGTAAGTAAGTAAGTAAGTAAGCAACTTTGTATTACAGTCGTGATGTTTAAGATTATTAACCACCCGGGACAAGTCGATCCGACAGGTTGAATGATACGCAGGATGCAAAAGGAGGTAAGCGCAAGTACGGTACAGAAACTGAAGTAAGTTGGGCTCTCTTAGTTTTCTGTATGCTTACACATCATCACGTCATACTGGATTTAATTTAGTTTCTTATTCTAATACTGCTAATCTTTGTCAGTGGCCAGTGAAAGTATCACAAGGGAAGATTCCAATATATGCAAAATATACAATTTGTATATATGGTATATCCAAAAATATACAATTTTGTATATATGGTATATCCAAAAACATACAATTTTGTATATATGGATAGATTTTACCACTGCTTTACTCAGTTCCTTTTTACTGGATTCTCACAATATGTGGTTGATATTGAAAATATTACTAATAAGACCGGACAGTATTATTGCATGTGACAAATATACTTTAAAACTATGTTCATTATGACAACTATATTTGGAGTGTTATGAAATAATTGGCATTTATTCATGTTGACAGCATTTTACATAATAAAGAAATAGAAGATTTCAGCAGACTTTTGTAACTGTTAGATATATAATACGTCCGCCTACTGTTTACAAATAAGATGATCTATACATACAAGTAGTTTAGATTAGTTTTAAACAGTGACGGTAAAATAAATTTATCGTGAATAGCGGCAAATATGAATATATACAATTTAATATATATGTTTCTGTTATGTCATGGTATGTTGATTCTGAATCTAAAATATTGCTTGATATTGTTTGCCAAACAGTTGTATGCACTGTCCATCGTGATACTTCTACTTAAGTATATAAAAAAGGATGTTTGTTTAGACATGCGTTCATTGTAAACAACGCCGTGTTTTCGTTTGCTGGTTAGCTTTTACTGGTCAAAAGCAAAGTTAATCGCATTACTTTCGTGACGCATTTTAGGCCTGTCATACAGTTCCTGAAACAAATATATCCAATACAGCCGATGCAAGTCAATCATATTTGACAAGACTAGATTACTGCAGTTATATATTTTATCAATATAATCAAACAATTGTTTTTATTTTTGTAAAATATGTTCATTTCAGAAACTAGATGTTAGTCTAGCCAGCGGTCTAAACTCGCATTAATTTGGTTACACGTTTCATGATTTACAGTATTCGTGAAGAATATGTAACAATTAGCCACAATTAGAGCCTTTGGTAGGAGTAGAGGGAATGATAAGCATAGACTTGCTAAGTAGTTTATGATATTCATGATAGCTCAAAAGAAACTTTGATTTATGTTTGTAGTACACCCCAAAAGTAGGGATAACACAAGTGATATATTAAGATGACATAAAACTTATACATACTGACGTGTATAAACTACTATCAAACAGTGAGGATAACAGGTGTTTGCATAGAGGTGAGCGTAACCTGCACCACCGGTGGAACAAACACACGCAAAGGCAAGTTAGTTGTTAAACCGGATTAGCACAAGTCAAAACAGAGAATTTCATCGGACATAACTCCATTTGCTTCTTCTGTGGTAGTCACCAATCAACCCATTTATACTTCCAAAAATAGCTTTAACCCTTTTAAAGCTTTTGAGAAATTCAACAGTATGGGTTTGGTCTGACAAGGCAAGAAGCACAAATGGGGCATGTTTCGGCCAATGATTAGAGTATTCTTGCAAGTCTAAGGGTCCAACAGGAGTTATTTCTGCGACATGCTATTTCAAAACCCAAAATTCAGAGGGATATATATGAAAAGAAAAATTGAAATAATACAAATATATATTCCTGCCAGGTGAAGGCTATCACTTGAAATCAAATTAACAAAGCAGATTTTAGTCAATGACACAACCTGTTTCGTGTTAATTATCTGATACTATTTCCTGTAAACGCGGAGCTCCTTGTGAAAATTCATTCCATTTCTTCTTCCAATGTACCTTATATGATGATATTAGGGAGACATTACTGACAGCTATCGATAATCTTGGAGGAAAAAAACCTCTAAATAGTATTCTTTTTTTGTGATCCAAACTTGTTTTCCTGAATACAAAAATATTCTTGTCTGTACACAAATTTATAGAAACGACTAACAGATTCAGTAGCTAGCATATTATTGTTTCCAAACTGTTAATCATTAATATTGTTAAACCTGTATACAACACTATAACATGTATAATGTTAGCATATGTATGAGATGCACACTGTCTTCACTTTCCAGCACATTGTACATATCCTTCATATGAGCACTGTATATAAATTTATATTGCGCACTATGTTTCCACAATGTGATGCTTCAACTGTAAATTGTTAATTTTCATTTTGCAATATTATGTATAACTGTATATAGGGAGAAGGTGGTAATAAGTGCTGCACTTGTGCCCAATCCCTTTGTCTTTTTGGACAATACAATATGTTTAATAATAATAATAATAATAAGCAACCAATGTATTATGATCAGGGTCCATTGATATCCCTTCAGCAAGTGCGAATCAGGTCCTAACACATTTTTTGTTTTGTCATGTATCACGCGCTAAACAGTCGAACCTCGCTTATCCGGACAATTGCTTTTTCTAAAAATTTGTCCGCATAAGCGAGTTTCTGGATATCTGAATACCTTGTTATCTGACCAGAAGTCCTTCCCCTACCCCAATCTACCGAGGCATATGTGAAATGAATGGCAAAAATTTGATTTATGAAGGATCGACTAATTACTAATAAAATACATTGTGCTGTACAGACCTACGCAGCATGCTGTGACAGCGCACTGCATTATTGAAACGGCTGAAGAAATGCATATGTAGCCTAGTTTAGACTATGTACTTGCTTTGTATACAGATACGACGGCGAGGTTGGGGCAACCTGACACACATGAGCATTAATAGCCATGTTTACCTGTACTAGTTGAGAGCCAAGGTTGAAGTCATTCATGTGTGAAAAATGTTGTCGAGGCATCTGTAAACGGCTAAAGAAATGCAAATGTAGCACAGTTTAGACTATGCACTTGCTTTGTGTACAGATGTGACGGCGAGGTAAGGGCAACCTGACACACATGAGCATTAATAGCCATGTTTACCTGTACTTGTACTTGACTGCCAAAAATGCTGTCGAGGCATCTGTACATCTTCTTTGTCGAATTGCATTACTAAAGTACATCAAGATGGCACATCATATACATTCATATATATTTGTTGAGCACGAAACCTTGAAGTGTAGCCAGGACATTTCCAAGAAACTATGGGCGGCCATGTAGCTTCAATATCTTATAAATTATATCACTGAACATAGGTCATAGGTGTATTCAGTAAACAAAGATCTGAAGGGCTGTATTTCCTTCATCGAACACACTATGCGTTCATCACAGTTTGTGACGGATTACGGATACGAACGAACTAGCACTTGTTTGGCAGGTAGGTTTTGCTAAGATTTGTTATCTTGTTCTCTCTCTCTACCCTCTACTTCCTTAATCACAATTTAAATCCTAAATAGACTTTCGGGCCTAACACTTCTGACATAGATTTTCTTAAGAAAATACAGTAAAAATGCTTCACTTTGAGCACCTTGTTTTCTTTAAATACGATGTACCGTGACATAATAAAGTGGTATTTAGGTAGATATAATAATAATCTAAACATATGAATCCATTTGATGATACATCTGTGAGGTTTAAAGTTGATTTTCACAGTCCGGGCCAAGTCGGACCGAACACTTCTGACAGAGATTCTCTTAAGAAAATACAGTAAAAATGCTTCACTTTGAGCACCTTCTTTTCTTTAAATACGATGTACCGTGACATAATAAAGTGGTATTTAGGTAGATATAATACTAATCTAAAGATGTGAATCCATTTGATGATACATCTGTGAGGTTTAAGTTGATTTTGACAGTCCGGGCCAAGTCGGACCGAACACTTCTGACAGAGATTTTCTTAAGAAAATACAGTCAAAATGCTTCACTTTGAGCCCCTTGTTTTCTTTAAATACGATGTACCGTGACATTATAAAGTGGTACATAGGTAGATATAACACTAATCTATAGATGTAAACACATTTGAAGATACGTCTGTGTGTTTAAAGTTGATTTTGACGCCCGGGCCAAGTCGGACCCAACACAAGCAAAACACTTCTGATAGAGACTATGTTGAGAATGTAGAGGGAAAAGGGCTTCACTTTTGAGCCCCTTGGTTTCTTTATGTACAGCGTTCTGAGACACTATAAAGTGGTATTTAGGTAGATATAACACTAGTCTATAGATGTGAATCCATTTGATGATACATCTGTGAGGTTTAAGTTGATTTTGACAGCCCGGGCCAAGTCGGACCGAACACCTGTGTGACTGTTGAGAGTATAGGGAGAAGAGGTCTTCTTTAACCAACGTGTCTGCTTTAAAGACGACGATCAGTGACATTATAAAGTGGTATTTACTTATATATAGAACGTTCCTATAAATATAAACACTATGCGCACAGATAGAAATTTGTATCACGATAGCTAGAAGTATTTGATACGTTTCAAATCTTACTTCGTTTAACGATTGCTCTTTTACATGTTACCAAGATCAGCGACGCTTACACACTGCTCCACTTTCTGGTTTTCAAGCGATTTACTCCGAATTACTTATTTATGGTGCACTTTTTTGTTTGGTGATTGTTCATTAATGTCATGTGTGTATGTTGCATCAATTATATGTAGGTATGATCGCCGATAATGAAGTAATTAGCCAGTAACACTTTGGCCCGTCTTGGCCCGGCCCGGCCCGACTTTTAGGCAATGCCGTGACAACATTCTGCTCCGGTTCCACACGGGGGAAGAGCTATTAGCGTTACCCAGCACTCACCACGGAGAGGTTGCTCTTCACGAGTGCCGGATTTGTTGATGAGTTACTGACAATTCTGAATCAATTGCATATTAATGCTGCACAGTAACACTTCAAAGTAAGTCAATATGATCTGCAATTATAGTACATAACATAGGCGATAATTATCTTTTATATATCACAATGACATGATAGATGCAGTTCCTGGTCAAAATCTTAATTTTGACATTTAAATTTCTCATACATTCCAAAGTGAAGACGAAATATTGTTATTTTCCTGTATTGGCGGCCATCTTGGAGGCCATTTTGTCCGCCATATTGGATAAATCAAATTTCTCAAGCTCATATATGTGAGTACTTAAACGATTCATGTGTTCAAATAACACAATTTGTTGTCATAGTATTTCTTTTTATGTGTAATACAGTATATATTTGTTGATTTTTTAACAGGATGGGAGGTGGGATAACATTTACTAAATTTTCATACATTATATTATACCTACATTAATTGTGAAATTTTGTATAAGCTCCTAAAGTATTCAGGCAGATTTTGAGATATCACACGACATGATTGTCACTCTGGAGGTTACATTATCTTTAGTTTTGTAATATATTTAAAATGCAAATCGAGTGATCTTTTTCACTTTTTGACACATTATGGCCCATTGCTCGACTGAAACAATTTTGATCACTAAATAAGCATCATTATTGTATATATGATATGTAGAATTCTTTATTAATAGGTTTAACGCCGCGTTCAAGATCATAACACGTATATATCGCGACAAGCATGCACGTGTGTTAATGTCTGTGTTAGTGTGTGTGTTAGTGTGTGTGTGTGTGTGTGTGTGTGTGTGTGTATGTGTGTGTGTGTGTGTGTGTGTGTGTGTGTGTGTGTGTGTGTGTGTGTGTGTGTGTGTGTGTGTGTGTGTGTGTGTGTGTGTGTGTGTGTGTGTGTGTGTGTGTGTGTGTGTTACCATGATTATCTATATATGTTAAATCAGCTATCATTGCAATATTTTATGTATACCTTTATATTTTTAGTATAGTGTTGTTAAAATTGTATGTGTGTGTATGGTCTCTGTATGTGTGTGTGTGTCTGTCTGTCTGTATGTGTGTGTCTGTATGTGTGTTTGCTTGTACTAGTCCGGATTAATGAATGCCGAGTTTACAGCACAGGAATTCGTTATTGGTCAGTAAATAAAAATATATTCCCCTATATGTAAGTAGATAATTTTCTCTACTTACATAAAGGGGTTATACATTTTTATTAAGTCACCAATAACAAGTTCCTGTTGTTTACAGTGCTAACCCACTGTCCACCACACTCAGACACAGTACACTGACTACGAGCCTAACAAATAGTGGATACTTGATACATTTCGCTATTATTAGCCGTAAATAGGATGTAACCAAACACGCGGATGTACATTTAAATCTCTTACCGTCATTGACCCTTTCTGTATTTACAAGTACAATTCAAACTACACAATTCTGCTATCCGTGTACTTTGTATTGTAGAAATGACGAAAGATAGTTTTCACAATTTTTTAAATGGTCACATATTGCCATAACTGAGTTAGGTACTCGGGATTATTTTTATCACTGTATTTTAATCCTTACGCGCATTCTGATTGGTTTGTCGTATTCGCCGACAGGTGGACACTCCTTCTTGCAGGTTAAGGAGAGGGGCGTGTGGTGTGACGAATGACTCAAAATCATACGAGCAAAATGTGCATTGGTCATCGGTCATCATTTGATTGAAGGTACGATATATTCTAAATATTAGTAGTAGTAGTAATAGTTGTATTATTATTGTTGCTGATGTTATTGCTGCTGGTTTTCTTGTTGTTTGGATATCTGTGTAAACTGTCAGCTTGTGTCAACTTGATTTTGCATGTAATTGCGTCATGTTTATGAAATGTCACACGGGAACGCCCAACCGTGGAACTTATTATTAAATGTATAACTCGGAAGTTCCTTGCGTAAAATTACCCACTGGCTGATGGGGTTACTGGTTCCTCTCTGGGTCTGCCATTTAACTGTTTTATAAAAAATACCGAAAGCTCCGTCTTATCTACAAATGGAACTATCCCCGGGGCAGTAGCGCTCACCAGCACACGCCACACATGTAAGGAAAATGAAACCAACTGAAACATCATCCGTAATGCTTTTAAAGTTGTGATCTCAATTGGAACGAGGCTGCTCACGATACCTTGGTCCATATTTGAATTACTGACGAAGTTTTTAATTGTCAACAAAAGAGGAGTCACCTGTGATTATGTGGCCAACACGTTTGTAGCAGTGCCATGACTCTTGGCAACCTCTAGTAGTGGAATATACTTCATGAGCTGCCAGTTCCACGTTCAGCAGCACGTCTATACACGAAAAACCTGTATGAAACAATGTTCAAGAAGGAAAATGAAACTATTGATGGTTCTCAAAACTTGAAATATTGTCGCACATTTAGGTAAACTGATTTTGTTTGTCTGAGAACGTTAGGGAAGGAAATATACTGTTTAAAAAGGGGAAAACTATTTTTCAGTCATTTTCTTCCATTTTCAGTTAAGTTCAGTGACACTTTTGTCTTGACAATAGAGATTATAAATACATTACAATATCAGCATGGTTTATGAAATATAAAATACGTTGATTAGAAAATGCACCCAGTGATGTAACCACTTATATCGGGTACACCATCTCACGGTCACTACGGTATATATATACCATGAAGTAGTTGTAGTGAGAAGGTCGAGGAAAGAACTTGAGCCCTTCCTCATTTTATTACTGCACGCAGACGCAAATATGCTGTAACATTCAATAATGAGAGTTTTCACAAATGTAAAATATTATTATTTAATTTCCTTGTTGAGAATGTTTAAACCCTTGTCTAAGATTTTTGAAGGCAGGTAACATTTAATTTATATATTCTATATTATTATAACCATGATGTTGTTGTTCACATATCTTTGTGACCCGTGAAGATCCGGGGTGGAATAGTTCTTCAGCAACCTATGATTGCTGTAAAAGGCGACTATTTTTGTCGTAAGAGGCGACTAACTGGATCAGGTGGTCAGCTCGCTGATTTGGTTGATGCATGTCATCGTATCCCAAATGCGTTGATCGATGGTCATGATGTCAATCACTGGATTGTCTGGTCCAAACTCGATTATTAACAGACCGCCGTCATATAGCTGGAATATTGCTGAGTGTGACGTTAAACAACAAACAAAACATATCTTTGCAAGCTTTATTTTTAACCTTATATTGTACGTCATATGATTACGTCAGATTAATGAAAAGTCACAAGACAACCTCCAACCCTACAACGTACTATGAAATGTGTTACTTGGAAGTTCCTGGGGTTAAGTTACCCATCGATAGTCCAAGGTACATAAATATCATGGTTATTTATGAAAAACGCTTGTTGTGATAAATATTAACTTGCCAAAGGGTTACTGGACAGTTGCCCACGAAACATGAGCAGATTGTGATCAGTCGAGCAACCTGGCAGCTACGATTTAAACATTTATACCATAAAAAGCAATCACCTGTAGACACGTTTCGTACAGAAAAATACAATAGGTAGAAGAGGTCATTTGAAATGATAAGCTTTGTAGCAATTTTCAAAATCTATATAGATTTAGGTTTATATGATTTAACGTCATTTAAAAAATATTCATCTGTTTTAAATAGCCATGTCCATCTGTATGTTTTTTCGCGATTATGTTTAGATATATAGGCGCACTTTGACATTGTTTGTAGATTTGCTTTGTTTATTTGTTGTTTTCCCCGCACTCAGCAATATTTTAGCTGTATGACAGCGGCGTGTAAATAATGGTCTGGACCAGACAATCCAATGATTGATTTTATATCACTACCCCGGGAGAGTTAGACATTGAATTAAATACCTAAGCATGTATTATTGGTTATTGGTTATTTAGCTATGTAATGTAGATATTGGCTAACCCTTACCATATTCCCATTTAGTATTCTTGAGTCGGAGTTCAGATTTCTTATACACATTGGAAGATTCACTATAAATTAAATCATATCATATATCAGTGTTGATATAAGTAGTCCACTTAAACTCACTGTACAATACAACCCCTGAATCAATTTGTTTCATAGGCATTTTGAAGCCCCAAACCGCTTAAAATGAAAGGTACTCCAACAAGAGAGGTCATCGCACGAACACCTAGGTCAAATATTACAGCAAGATAGCTTCTGGCAAAATCATATGCTTGTATATGATATGATTTTTTTATTATTATCATATTACAGTTAACTTTTATTAATAGCTAAATGTACTTGTAGGGTGAAGTAAATAAGCTTTGCCTGTTTACTAATACCATTCTCCTTTTTGAAATAAATATTGTTTTAATCATGAATTAGTACACATATAAAGATGCTCAAATCAATCTGATTTATCTGCCTGGATCAATCTATTCTAACAGCGGGGTAAGATGAAGGGGGTCAGCCGTGCAGACACCTCTGTCCTGGTTTGTTTTAATGTGTGACAAATAGGAGGATACCCGAGCTACTGAGTGTGTGCCCACATGGCATGGAACATTGCTCATGCTATCAACTGTAAGTCCAGACCCGTTTATTCATATGTCGTCGTGATATAACTATTGTTTGTTTATTGTTTAACGCCGCACTCAGTAATATTCCAGCTGTATGACGACGGTGTGTATATAATCGAGTCTGGACCCGACAATCCAGTGATTGACATCATGGGCATCGATCTACGCAATCGGGATCCGATGACATAACAAATTTAGATTCAATGTTTGCTGAAAGCAGACTTCTTTGTATGATTTTGACATTATCAAAAGCATGTGTTATGAATCACTATCAAATAGTGATGATACCAGGTGTTCGCGAAAAGGTGAACTTTGAAATTGTGGTAGAAAGTTATGAAATATGGTCATCCCTCTTGTCATACAATCTTGCAGACAGTTTTGCTTACTGAAACTTTATGCATTATAAATTGGAAAGGGTTTTGTAGCTTTCATTGTTTTTATGTACATTGATGAGACATGTCTGAAGCAATGTGTTCGTTATTTAGTGTAGTCTAGTGTAGTTTCTCTTCATGTAATGTTTGACTTTTATCAGCCACGAGTGGAATCAAAACATGACGTAAAGGATGCATATGTGTTTGTTGTTTTATACCATACTTGTGATCTATGTAGAATTGCAATTTGATTCTAAATAAACGTTTCACTCCAGTGAGCTTTTGTCAATACTGTCAATTAAAAACGTGTTTGGGCCGAGAGATTAAAACAACTCATGGTGTCCATTCAAATAACGAGTGTAATCTTACACATGTTGAGTAACTGCAGCACATGTGTGTCCCTATGGACCCGCAAGTGATACTCCCCTTAACACACTTTTCATTCATAGATTTCACAATATTTCATCACGGGCGCTTGTGTTCGCGGCCACTGAACATCAGTCAATTATCTCCCTCCTTACAAACACGCACGAAATACTCACAAACATTGTTGAATGGGAATAAATATTTACAGAAATAGGCCTAGAAAAGGAAAACATCACTTCAATCATATGGTAAGTTCAGTGACAAGTTGGTATCGACACATGAGGTTAAAAATGCATGGCAATATAAGAATGACTTGACATATCAACTGCGTCTATTTTAATATTTATAAATATAGTAATGTAATCGCTTACTCGGTTGTTTCGGGTACAACAATTCACGGTCAGTACATGTGAGTTTTGGTGATAACGCGTACACTTCCTCAGATTATCACTGCTCGGAGACGTATAAAATTCAATAATGAGAATTTACTCAAATGTAAAGTATTATCCCAATGAAATAACATTCACTCAAAGACGCTATGTGGGACAGAGTTATGTCCCTTAAAATACCGATTTTAAGTTGATTAATATTCCTCGTGAACACACAATGCCATGGAGAAAGTTGTCAAATGTAACACATGTTTTATTTGGGATAACACTTTCTGAGTAAAGTACAGATTCTCGTACTTTTTGGGGTTGAGTACCGTCTGGGATTCGAAGCAAGAGTGCGGCACCTAATCGTCAGCATACAAAGTCAGCGATCTAACACACTCAGCCACCGAGGCTTCCACAAATTTGAAACTTCGACAACTGGTAGTCTGGATCACGTACACGTGTGGGTTCGAATCCCGGACGGGAATCAACCCAAAACAGAGAATCTGTACTTTACTCAGAAAGTGTTATCCCAAATATAATATGTGTTAGATATTCCTGGAGTATTTCACCTGGGATATCATTGTATATGGTAAGACAAACAGTAACAGGAACTCTGATTATTTATTCCATCATATCCTGCTTCCAAGTGAACATTTTCTCCAGATGAGTCCATTCACATCTTTTATCCAATTTCTTGAGGGATTAACTCAAAAGTTTGATGTCGAATATAAATCTTAATACTTTATGTTTGGGAGCGGGATTGATATGTCAACAGGTTTGCAATTCTTGGCTTTTACGATTCATGTCCATAACATAATTGCTCCAACTGTCATATTTGTAGACTGAACAAAAGTTTATCTTCTTGTAAATGTGAAAATGTGAACTTTGTTTGATATTTTTTAGAAATTAAAGATTTATACTCATTGGTGGTTGACAAAGTAGACACAATTTATGTGTGTGTGTGTGTGCTTACTTTAAGATGATATGAAAACATTTACCACGATATGAATAGTTATTCAAATATGGCCCACAAACACGAAGTTCGGAAGGGCGGAAAGTAACGAAGGTTGCCGACTGTGTACCATTGATATGCAAATACATATTCCGGATGCACTCAAAAGCACAACAAGCAAACAAGTCCTAGTGGAGACTGTTTACTCTGTAGATAAAGATTCTTAAGGTATGTAACATTATATAATGATCTTATTGTCTTCTTGTTTGGATACATGTGTAAGCTTTAGTTTAATGACATTTTGTACTTCATGCGATTGCGTCATATTTCTAAAATGTCACAAGACATGTCAAAATTATCCGTTGATGTCTCACGGTACATATAGAGCATGTCTGTACAGTAACTGGCTGAAGGGGTTACTGCGGACTTCATAAAACTGAACATGAAATATGTCGAAATAATAATAATATACATTATTGTGGCAAAACCCTTTCCCAGGCACTAGAAAATGCCCTGCGTAAAACGATTCCGAGTGTATCACGAGCATGTGTTTATGAATTAGTATCAAATAGTATTAACGCAGGTGTACTCGAAATTGACGTGTACCAATCAAACTACCCCACAGCGAACCGCCGTTCACCGACGCCACCCAAAAACAGTGGTTATATGTGGATAAGGAAAATGAAACCCATTGAACAAAGTAGTAGTTTGTTGAATAGCCGCTCGAGGTGTTGTGCTAGGAGCCTGTCATGTATTGCAGTCCTTTGCATGCTGACTGGCCGCTCCAAGGAGAGAAACAACCTAGTGTGCTGCACTGAGAAAGTAATACTTGTTTAAGAAAATAGCAAATATCACAATTTACTGTATTCTCACATTGTGGGATACATGTGTTCTGTTCTGAATGTTGAAATTAGATTCCGACATAGAAATAATATTTGCAGTGTTTTTTAATCTGTACAATTATAGCGAATGTGTTTGCGTTCACAATTTAGAATCATAGCATCAATAGAATCAATGCATCACCAAACTTAGGGTAGGATATAGTAGATTAATACACAGTACATATTCCAAGATAAATAAGTCATGTTTATAAATTAGTAAGATCAACTTGAAGCTTCACTTATAAAACGTGTCAATACAATAAGAAAACAATACTGCTTTTTACGCACTGTTGCTCACCCGGTAGAAACCCAGGTATGGAATTCTGGGGAAGAACAGTTCTCCCAGTACACGTGCTTGTCAATAGAGTCTACCAAGGTAGATGGGGTAGTTACCCTCAATGTGCCCCACCCAGAGGACGTGGGACGTTGCTCGTGCATGGAATCAACCACTGATGTGCCACTGAAACTTATTTACAGGCTGACGTGATAGAGCTGCAATATTGTTGACAACATACACCGAGCCTGACCGGCCGACCTTCCACTTACGAAATGCATGGTATTTTAGATACATGTTCTTCCCGGAATCACGAAGGATTAAATCGAGAGCAGTTGTTCTTTGGCGTTGACCTTTTATAATTACATCAGGAAAAAAACAACCAAATTTAACGAGCAAGTTACTGGAAATGAATATTTAACATGGTATTGTACCGAAACGTCACAATGAAAGGATATGAAAGATGAAATCCATTATAGTCAACGTGCTCTCTATATTATTGCTGAAACTTGTGTGTGGATGACCCTGTTATGTGAAAACAGGAATATTTAATAAAGGAAATGTAACGCAAATGCGTTGTTAATTTCTTGAACAGACGAAGAATCACTTCCGTTATCAATGTATGTGTTGGTTGTTGTTGTTTTTAACTACTGTAATACTGACTCGGCAGGATAAAGATGCTTCTGTCAACTATTACTTGTATTCACAATGTGAACTACCTCCTCAGTGGATCCAATAATTAAACAAAGAAAACACCCCATGTTGGAATAAATAGTATATCCCTCCCTGTCTACCCCTTTTTGTGCTTTTTAGTATTGATGTTTGTTTTCTTAAAATTTGAAATTCTTTTAATTATTGTCAGCTGTTCATCTTTGGTTTTCAAATGTATGTTTGTAAATATTGCAAAACACAACTAAAAAGAGCCTACAGTGAAAAGGTATGTATATTAGTTGTAATAATACCCTGCGACACTTGCGTTGGTTTTGTTTTAATGTGAAATTAAAATAATATTTTTTAAACACGTACATTTTGTAAGCTGTAATAAGCCCCAACACACGTGCACATCTGTCAATACAAAATCAATTGCAAATACTGGTATATAGTATCCGGTTTTGTTATTTATGACTATTTAATTTATTACATTCATTTTTAATAAACATGTCAGCATTTATAGCTGTATTTCAACGACACAGCTACCTCTAATAATTATACATTTATTATTTTTAATGTACATGTCATTCATTTGTCTTTGATTTTATGGGTATATGACTTTAAGTGTAAAAGCAAATAAGTTTTAATGGTTATTGAGGGAGAAATGAATTACCGATAACAATCATGTTCAATCTGTCATCCGATATTAATATAATAAAGGTATCAGGGATGGCAACAAAACAGAATATGTGCAGAGAAAACTTTAAGAGCATATATAGTTCTCTCAAGGAATTTTGAAATCTTTAATGGCTATCTTAAACGATAATAAAGTATCAATTAAGAATCTATTTTGTAGCAATTATAGCTATGTTTTAATTGTCTCAAGACATCAATACTGTAATAATTTGGGATGTTCATTTAATTTGTATTTCAAATATGTAGTTTTGATTTCTAATAATTTGTAATATAGATTTCAATATAAGAATAATCATTACGAGATATAGCTCAAGGGTTAGTATTTGACACAGAGTTCTCAGAGCTAAATACCGAGGTGTTTATTATCTTTTCAAAATATGCTTTATTGTGAACACAAGGTTGTCTGAACTTGTCAGGTGTCTACTGGCTCTGTGAATGTTGGCCATAGTTTTAAATCAGTGTTTCCGTGCTTTAACCTTTACTGTGTTATGAGACATTACGCCAATGTATTTCCAATTCTAATAAGTGTCATGGTAAGTTGATTCATTCTTGAAAATTGAAAAATAAATCAGCAATGTTAACTTATGCAGTAACTCCGTAACCCATGCAATGCCGTTTGAGCCAATATGTCTGGTGGTGTCTCAGTCAAGTTAGCATATGTATTAACCCGTTTGGATTAACGCCACTTTAAAGAGTATTTATTAGGAAACGATTCTATAATGTTCTTTGGGAGTGGGGAGGTGATTTTGCTTTGCTTCAAAACATTAAATGTAACTTTTCTTATCAAGACTCATTTTTGCAGGACACCCAACGTGCCTAGTGACCAATTATTAAAAGAAGTGTTTCAAATGATATCTGGAACAAATTACTTTTTTCAAAACCAACAAACAAACACACAGTGAATTGCAAACAAATAGAACAGAGAGATGAGGAAGGGTACAGCAACCCAAGAGTTGAAGGGAAGAAACTGTGGCGATTATATACACGTATAGAAAAACAAAGGATAACAGTTAGCTAAGTGTCCCGTATTGTAAACATTATTAAAAGACAGACACACTGGTATTTGGCTATTGTCAACCAAATGCGCATCTGTTTTCATATTGGAAGATGCGTACGACTTTTCACGTTAATGATCATTATTACAGGGGTACTTCATAAGTGAGATTCTTTAGTTTAAAATTAACCCAAACGCTATTACTGTTATGTCACTTCTGTAGACTATCGAATCTGCCCAGACATTCCAATACAGCGACTTCCCCGCTATCCCCATTTACCTCACTCTGATTACACGACTGATAACATGAGATGTGAAGCCAGACGACAGTGTTGTGCCCACAGTGTTCGTGTCAGCAGACGATACGCTTGGCTTACTTTCAAGCGACATACATATTTTTCATTCCAAAGAAGTATCCAGTTTTAGTTTGTTTTGGCTATGGTGAGCACATTTATTATCGGTGCTCTCGCCACCATTGTATATACACATATCGGAGGGTAGGTGGTTCGTTCCCATGGTCGTGTCATATCAAAAGGCGGTAAAAGGTGGTACTTTTTATTATATTTAACACGCAAGGCGTTTGACATAACGGCATAAAACATGGGGCAGAATAGGGATTAGTATAGTTTTTCTGATTATGATATTCTGGTTTATTAGTCTGTAAATGAAAGTTGAAGGCCAATTATTTCAAATCATGCGGAACTATCATTTATATAAGTTCATTTATTTCATAACAAAATGTTAGAGATTGAAGGCAAGGCGCGCATGTCGCCATTCCTCGCTAGGGACAGTGTATGTGTTTGTTGGAACTCATTGTATTCAGATTGAAATGGATTGGGAACTAGTTATGAGAGGCCTCCCTCTCCATGATACTTACCAAAGCTTGTTTAGCAAATAACATACAAGGAAATCAGAAAAGAAGATAAGTGTATAGATATAAAAGGAATGTAACAAAGTAAATGAGTTACATAAATCAGTGTTACACCACTCTGAAAACTGCCGGAAGGTGAGTATAATTTTATAATGGTTTGAAACCCTCTGAATCATGCAGTCATGAAACATGTACGGTACTTGAACAAGAGTCGGTATTTGTCCTTGCAGGTTACTCAAGTGTGGATTTGCTGTCGATATGAATGGACAACCTCAGATGGAAGATCACGATGTACACCGGTCTCATCAACCCATTTCTAAACATCCCTCCATGTCGCAGGGTATTACAAGTACGAGTGTTTCTGAAGCCCTTGAAACATGTAACCTCGGAACTGATGAGGAACTTGGAACTGGTGATGATGCGTCGGGAGGGAATGATGGAGAAGGGTCGCTATCAAGAAAACAACCTGCACCAATGTTCCAACCTGAAGGTGGAGTTGAACACTCATATAGAACTGAAACCTCAACTGACAGTAAACATCTGATTAGAAGCCCTGATCAAACATCAGGAGTAGTGTCAGAAAGACGTGCCTTTAAGGAATATATAGAAAAACACTTTCCTTGTCTGGACAAATCAGTGTATGTGATTCCCCCTGTTTTTATTGGACACTCCACTTTCAAGGAATCAGCACCAGAGAAGCCAGAGGGTCCATTTGCATATTTAAAATATGATCCAGGGCATTGTTACAGTCAGGGTGATGAGGGAGAACGAAGGGTTGCTCTATGTATGGAATATTTGCTGAAGTACTGGTGCAGTGAAGATGGACCTGCATTTATTGTCACACAATATCACTATGACAACCTTTGGAAAAAAACGTATGAGGGTAAAGGTGAACACGATGTATTGATCATCCACTACAGATTCGGATTGCTGTGCATTCAAGTAAAGAGTTGCCTCGCTAAATCTGTCGATGCACTTAAAGAGCCGATTAATACAGGTCTGAATCAGTGTAAGAAGGATCTGGATTTCATTGAGAAAGAATTTCCCCATCTTTCTCGTTTATCAAAAACATGTATACTTGCCCTTCCAAATATATCAACAGAAATGGTTTGCCAGTTTAGAAATGACAAAAAGTGTCGTGAGCAACACGAAGTGTTATGTCTTGATCACCTTCCAAATCCTGAGTCAGATCTTGAATCCCAGAGTTTACAAAAGCAACAACTTGTAGAGTGGTGGAAGAGGTTCACAACGCAAAGACTCTCGGGATTTGATTCCCCTGATGACTACCGTGGTATCATTGAAAGATATGTAGGATGTTACTCGACTGTTACAATCCCAAAACCACGCCAGACGAAACGTCCTGGAAATACACTTGGAGAATGTGTTGCAGAAGTTGGGAATAGATATATGAGCATTGTTCTCACACCCACTCAAAAAAGGATCAACAACTCAGATGTGAAGAGACTTATCATCAGAGGTAATTATGGTTCTGGCAAAACAGTATTGTTGATTTTAAAAGCAGTGAAGCTTTTGAAAGCAGAACAAAAAGTGGCTGTTATAAGCATGTCTGATTCTCCTCTGCATTATGCTCTTAAAGAACAAATAGTTACAGGCTTGGGGGATGAATGTAAACAATTCCTTACTGTCCGACAGGTAACTGATCAAGAATCGCTTGCTGGGGTTCTTAAAGAATGTGCTGATGAGCAAAGGAATGTCCTGATTGATGAGTTCCCTTCTTTCCTACATGGAAATGCAAATCTTCAAGGAGCTCTCGATATGTTTCCCAAAGAATATCTCTTGTGGATAGTGATGACAAGAGAGAGAGAAGAAACTCTCAGCAAAGGTGTACAGGAGGTATTTGAAGAACAAACAAAGACAACAGGCTCCAGTCAACAAGAACTCAAATTTGAGGATGTGCCTCTCCTAGAAATATTACGATGTCCACCATCTATTTTTCATTTGTGGCCAGATTTTCGACAACCACAGAATTCATTCAGTGAACAAAACATCAACATAGAGATTCTAAAGAAAAAACTCTCTACTGTGGATTTGATTCCACCCTTTTCTCGATCCAGCAACATCACACATGTTACAGTTAGGGATTTAAGAAAAAGAGGAGGAAAGACCAAGGAAGAGAAGGAGAAGGAAAAGAAGGGGGAGGAAAAGAAGGAGGAGGAGGAGGAGGAGAAGAGACCCTTCTTTGAACAACTTCAAGGGTTGAACATTCCAGTTGCAAAATCAAATAGTGACACTCTAGACTCTAACTACATACTTCCTGATTCAGATAATTCCCATTTGGCAGAAAACGAAAAGGTAGCCGAGATAGGTTTTGGTCGTAACACAAAGATATGTGTTTTTGTGAAAAATTCCAGACTTGGCCACGTTGAACAGTTAAGCTATAACAAGAAGAGGTTTGCTGTTTTTCTGTACAGGCTAGGCTTTGGAGGTGAATCTGATACGATTTCAAGAATTGCAAGGCAGGGAAATGTAGGTAATCGGGATATACGTTACAAATGGTCAGATCTAACCTTCATGGACATGCCTTATTATTACTCATTACTTTCAAACATGGGTGTGTCTTTAACATCAGATCGACCATGTCAAGGAACAGACTTGAGAGTTGATATTATTTCAGACAAACAGGTTAACATTTCAGCTATCTCGGGATTCGAAGGTTACCATAGAAATGCAGACATTGAGATAATTACTGATGAACTCGTTTCAAATGTTTCCTTTTTGGAATGTAGGCCGCTTGATGGACCCAGCTGTGTGTATATTGATCACAATCACACATGCATACTTGAGAACTGTGGTGAATGCAAGGAACAACTTACATCATTCCTGAGTTTACTTGGCCTTACGTCTTCCCAAACTGACCACACATTACAAGGCCATGGTGATTTGATAACAACCAGAAATGATCTTGACTGGTCAGATGTGATCATTTTGGATGACAGAATAGAGGCTAAATGTGAAACGAAATTTCTTAAGCAATGTGGGATATCCGTGACGAACAGGCTGAACACGGAACTAGACTCAAGAGTTGCATTCGGCTCTACAAGGAGTGTAGACTACATGCGACCTGAACAGTTCCAAGGACTAGAAAGGAAAGTTGTTATGGTTGTGACATCCGGCGAACCGGAAATCCCTAGCCCTTTAGGTATAGAGGTAGTGAGAGACGGAATTGAGGTTGCAATAAGTAGGTGCACTTCACAGCTATTGATTCTCAGGGTATGGCAATAGCGTATAATGACATCACGTCTTTCGTGAATACTTGAACATGGTCAACTAAAACTGCAATAACATTCCTCTCATTCAAACCTTCCAGTATTTTTTTCAATATTGGTATTGACGCTATGTGTCACACAATGTCAAGATATACTTCCTGGAACAGCACAACCAATAGAAAACATGTGAGTGTGTGATAAGTTGCAGGGGACCGTGAGAGATTGATTTGAGTGTGTCCATCCTCTGATTGAGAATATATATGCCTGGAAAGAAAGAGGCATCTAAGAGGCGACTAACGGGTTCAGGTGGTCAGGCTCGCTGACTTGGGTGATCAAGAAAGTGATTTAAAAAATGATTTATTTGAAAGGGTTTACATGAGTGTCAACCGATATGTGAAAACTCAAATTCATATACCTTTTCATTGATTGTCCATTTTTTATATTAGCTAGAAACGAATAGAGGCATTCACTATTGTTCATTGTGAAAGATACTTATGGTGTTAATATTGACTCGATGCTATTTGGTAATGCAGCTTTACCTGATCACGTGAACGAAAATATTTCAAACAATGTAAATACATTTCTCTATTTCTCTTATTTCCTTTCTGCCATTTATTGTAAATAAGTAAACATGTAAATCTACGGGAGAGTGCGTTCTAAGTTTTGGTAACTTGTGCCCAATCCTTTTTAGGAGAATATATGTTTCCACAAAACTTGGTTGGTGCATGTCATCGTATCCCAATTGCGTAGATCGATGCTCGTGATGTCAATCACTGGATCGTCTGGTCCAGACTAGCTATAGTACAGACCGCCGTCATATAGCTCGAATATTGCTAAGCGTGGCGTCAAAAAACAAACTAACAAGCACTCAAGGTGATTAACTGATCTATGTACATGGGGAGCATGTGATGGAAGATTTTGTCCAGTAGACTCACATTTGAATTTTAGTAAATACATGCGGGTGTGCAAAACGTATTCATGTTATACATTGTGCCCAACATGCTATGTCCCGTGTGTGTTTACATTAGTAATCAATAAAATATACTTGATGATTTCAAGGATGATATTTGTACTTTTGAGAGCACATTGTAATTTATTCAAACTTCATCGTGGCCCGAAGGACGTTTGGACTTCAAGAGCTGCGGGGTAGCCCACGGGCTAAAGTGTTCGCGCAGACTCGGATTCGATACTCTAAAATGTGGGAAGCCCCGTCGTATGGCTGGAATATGGCTAATAGCTTGGCAAGTCCATATTTACTCTCTTATCTGAGTGAGCCGTATCTCATGGACTCGACTGTGCCGTGCAGAGGAAAATAACGGTCTTCGTTAATTTCACAACCTCTTAGCCACTGATTTTGATTGCTGTGGTATCATATAATTCTACAATCAATCGCATATATTAGTGATTTCTTCACAACAAAAGGGATTGGTGGTGAGGTGTAATGGTGTTTAAGTTCTCGTTGAAGATTATGCACTTATAAAGTGACATGCGTGCGTGTACTAGTCCGGACTTACGACGGTTTTACGGAGCTTGCTGATTTACTGAGATACCATGCTGCAGTTTAACAAGGATACTCCAATCAGACACACTACACTGACTTCCTTGTTTTATCTCTTTAATGTCGAGCGCCAGGCAGGACAACAACAAGTCCATCTTTTAACGCCTCTTTTGATATGACGCTGCCGATGAGCGAACCACCGACCTTGCCTTCCTCGGGAAGAAGTTGTGTCCACCCTATGAGATATAATGAACGTCGAAAATAATGTATGCAGTAGAACACTCAGTGAAAGTTTACCATGTGCCCTACAACTGTTCGTTTGTAGAGTCTGCTGTGTGATTGGACTCCGTGTAAACGTCCATGATATAATCAGCACAGTATCATGGGAATAGGAAACAAGAACGCCAGAGAATAACCAGTCTCGATTATAAGACGAAACAGATTTCATTTGATAACTTAGCCACCAGAGCCTCAACACCATTGAGCTGATGATGGTTACACATAGAAATCAATTAAAGGTATGCAATAATTCCTACAGTGGAATGGAATGAGACATTCGTGGCCCAGAAATAGTGGGTCGTGAATGATTTTCTTTATTGTGCGTGTTCTGAAATGAGTTTCATCAAGTTTGACTTCAATGATGTCGGGACATTGTTTTCGTGGTTTTTCGAATGGACGAGTGTCTACTGAGTGATGGACTTTCAAATCCTCTTCTGCCAAATTATATAATTATACTTTCTTAATGAACCGTAACCATTCTTTGACATTTGTTAATGAAAATGTGAAAACTTGTCAAAAATGAAACAGATGAAAAGCATACGCAATATCTTGAATGGACTGTGATGGATGTGACGAATCGTAACATGGCGCTTGCCTGTGGCAGAGTAGACTAACATCTAGTCTCTGAAATGAACATATCGTACAGAAGAAAACAGTTGTTCAGTTATCTTAATACAAATATAATAAAAGGGAGTCCAGTGACTCTCTTCATTTTCAGATACTACAGTAATCTAGACTTGCCAAACATTATAGACTTGCATGGGCTGCTTTTGATCAGGGTCTGTAAGACAGACTAGTGGCAGAGGTACTATGCTGGCTGCCGACCGCAATGAACTCTGGGTAGGAGAGTGCCATTTTTAATGAAGATTTTATGAAGAGGCTTAATAGATTTGAAAGGGGTTTCCGTAGCAAAAAGGAAACCTCTTTTTAACCAATCAGAATCAATCATTCATCACTGTCATGGTAGAATACATGTCAGTTTTCATAGCATACCCCATATCAACCCGACAGCCCCATATCAACCCGAGACCCTCATATCAAACCGAGGCCCTCATATCAACCTGAGACTCCCATATCAACCCAAACACCCATATCATCCCGAGTCCCCCATATCAACCCGAGGCCCTCTTATCAACCCGAGGCCCTCATATCAACCCGAGACCCCCATATCAACCCGAGACCCCCATATCAACCACAGACCCCCATATCAACCCCAGACCCCCATATCAACCCAGCGACCCCCATATCAACCCGAGACCCCCCATATCAAACCGAGACCCCCATATCAACCCGAGACACCCATATCAACCCCAGACACCCATATCAACCCCAGACACCCATATCAACCCCAGACACCCATATCAACCCAAACACCCAAATCAACCCGAGTCCCCCATATCAACCCCAGACCCCAATATCAACCCGACAGCCCCATATCAACCCGAGACCCCCATATCAACCCGAGACCCTCATATCAACCCAAACCCCCATATCAACCCAAAACCCCAAAATCAGCCCGAGGGTCGAATGTCAGAGGGTTGATATGGGGGACACAGGGCTGATAATTATGGGGGTCGAGGGTTGATTTGGGGTATAATATGACAACCGCCATATAACAACCTCTTTATCATATACCATAATATACACTTTAACCCGAGACCCTCATATCAACCCGAGGCCCTCATATCAACCTGAGACCCCCATATCAACCCAAACACCCATATCATCCCGAGTCCCCCATATCAACCCGACACCCTCATATCAACCCGAGACCCCTATATCAACCCCAGATCCCCATATCAACCCGAGTCCCCCATATCAACCCGAGACCCCCATATCAACCCGAGACCCCCATATCAACCCCAGACACCCATATCAACCCCAGACACCCATATCAACCCCAGACACCCATATCAACCCAAACACCCAAATCAACCCGAGTCCCCCATATCAACCCCAGACCCCAATATCAACCCGACAGCCCCATATCAACCCGAGGCCCCCATATCAACCCGAGACCCTCATATCAACCCAAACCCCCATATCAACCCAAGACCCCAAAATCAGCCCGAGGGTCGAATGTCAGAGGGTTGATATGGGGGACATAGGGCTGATAATTATGGGGGTCGAGGGTTGATTTGGGGAATGATATGACAACTGCCATATAACAACCTCTTTATCATATACCATAATATACACTTTATCTATTTGCAAGCGAATGCAAAACATTTTCACCTTGTTTGGAAGTCATTGTCACGTTAAAGCTAGCTGACCAAACGAGCAGACGACGCACTAAAGGACGTAATTCTAATTTCTTCTGGTTACTACACCCCCTGTGATATGACCGTCTCCATGTTGGCTCTATCGCACATGCAAAATACCTCATATCATTGATAGGTATATGATAATATTCGATATAACCACTACAACATTGTGTACACACTCCATATCTTTCAACCTAAGAACTGTATTAACTTGGAAAATAGGCAAGGAAATTCTGAATTTACACAATTCTCTTCAAATTGCTTCAACTTGTATTATACTTAAGCATTTTTCAGGTTGTAGCTGGCGATTGATACAAGCCTAATTCGAGAGACACTTTGAAGGTATAACAAAGATCACGACCATATTGGACAGCTGTCTGTACAGGTTCATCCTGATACACTGTGTGAAGCCCATTCCTGGTGTCCCACGTACTGCTATTGCTGGAATATTGCTAAAAGCAGCGTAAAGCCAAACTCACTCACTCACTCACTGAGAAACTGCGGCTGTGGACTGAATTGGGGATGCGGCCTCAATTCTGGCCTATGTCTTAGGCTCCTGGCCATTTTGTCCTTTTGAAGATCCTTTTATAACAAGCACCAGGCATAAGTGTATTCTCAGAGAAGGATAATCTAAAGTTTAAAGTCTCCGTTTATAAGAATTCTGGCCCCTGTCTTAGGCTTATTGGCATTTTGCCTTTTGAATATCCTTTTACGACAAACATGAGTCATATGTGTATTCTCGGAGAAGGATAATTTAAATTTTCACATATATTTGTCTCCGTTTATAAGTTTGAGAAAACACTTTTTCTTGGTTATGGTGGAAATGTAAACACTTGGGGTCGGGGACATGTTCCTCCACCCTCGGGTTTACATTCTCAACAAAGAAACGAGAAAAAACCTGAAACACCTGTTAAAATTAAAAGTGGGTGCACATTTTCCATTCTTATCGTGTCTTGTCATGGTCATGCCGTGTGCAGGTTATCGTTGTGTCATGCACGACGTCACTCACAAATAAGTACAATGTGTAAGAATACCACGTGAAGAGAAGATATGTCCATGTTACCAAACAACTTTAAAAGTGCCATATTTCATAAGTTTTACACATAGATCATAAAACCTCATTTGCACTGTCCTCAAAGAGCAGCCGGATATTTGAATAAATCTTCTGAAAACATTCTCAATTGGGTATACTCCACTTTCCTTTATATCCCTTTAAACGTGTTATAGCGATTTGTCGTTTTTTTGCTTCAAATACACATATCAACTCAAAACGTAAAACCGTAAATCTGGTCTAGGATACAAATTAGCATCAACTGATACTGCCGAACCTCTGTTACCACACAACTCTCACCTCAACTACTCCTATTATGTTGCTTGACCCAAAGCATAAAAAATAGTGTGATGTCGTGTGCATGGTGGATATAACAAGCCGGTATCTGGCGAAACACCACTTTGCCATATAGTTTGGTATCACGCTCGCGTCCTCGCCCCAAACTAGGACATCTCATAACGGATTCCGAGAAACGGAACTCTGGGCCCTGAACAGGATTACCTATCGACGTTAACGTGCGTAATAACCGGCCGGTGTTGTGCAACGTGGTGCACGGCACACAAAGCATATGGTGTGCTTCGTCTCATCTCAAGATTAGATCGTCTCATAGTAAGGCTATAAATCTTTATCGATTGTCGATGATGTTGTATACCATGTATTAGTATTCATTCGACGTGAAAATGGGCGAATATATATGTGAAAATGTATGTGAGATCGAGTTCTAATGAGTCGCTATTACTGATGTTACGATGAACAGGGCTTGCGCGCTGATTGTGAACGTGGTTATACATACCGTATTTCCTCTAATTCACGCCGGATCGTCTATTAATTTCGCGCAAGCCGTTTACCCGGCGTCTATTCTGTTTAATGCTGGCACAGTGGCAACTCACTACCTTACCGAATGCCAAATTCTTCTGTCATACAAAGGGTATATTTGCAGGAGGTGAGGGGAAATGGGGTTTAACGTCGCGTCCAAGATTATTGCACTTACATAGCGACGTGCATACACGTGTGTGGGGCTGCTTGAACTAGTCCGGACTCATGTCGATTTGTACTGCTAGCACACTGAGATACCATGCCGCAGTTTAACATGAATACCCTACTCAGACACAGTGTACTGACTCCGAGCCGACCAGTCCTTGTTTTAACCCCTTAATGCCGAGCGCCAGGCCGGGTAAGAACAAGTACAATCTGTTAACGTCTTTTGGTATGACGCGGCCTGGGATCGAACCCCGGACCTTCCGCTCTCCGGGCGGACGCTCTACTATAAGACCACGGAGGCGGTCTTCATTTGCAGGAAACAGTCATTATCCAGTGAGGGAATAATCCATGCATGCCTGTATGGGGTGAGTGAGTCAAATTCTAACTCACTCACCCCATGCATGCTAAATGTTGATGTGATAGGGGCAACTAATTTCATCAAATGATGGACTCGGCGTCAAATAGAAGCGCGGCCTCTAGTTTTTGGACCGAGCGTATGTCCCGGTATCAATTAGAGGTTGACGTTTTATTAGAGGAAATACATTAATAACATAAATGTTCCTATGGAGAGCAGAGTTTAAATTGATAAGATGTTTAAGTCATACCAGGCCAGTGTATAAAATAAAATAACAACATATTCTGGTTGGGTCAAAGCATGCATATGGCAGATACGGATAGAGTGGCAAGCAGATGTTTGAGGATAAATTGAGACTTATAATTGGTGTTGCTGCTCGTGTCCCAGAGACATAATGCTTACTGTGCCTATGCTGAGCTCTGTTTTAATCTTACTTTCAATGTTGTGTTGAAATCTTTATACCATATATTCTCTACGTGGGATGATACTGAAATATCCATGAATGGTCCAAATAATATGATAAATCTGAAGTTTATATTTTGTAAATATGGTATAAAATCTCAGAAACCATTTGTTTTTATTAGATTTATCAAAAACAATTCATTATTATACCCCCGACAAAATGTCGGGGTATATAGTTATACCAAGGTTCCGTCCGTCCGTCCGAAAACTTTGTCCGCGCGATTTCGCTTAAACTATTCAGGGGATTCATATCAAACTTAGTAGATATAACCTGTGTCATATAGAGGGGTTCAGTCCAAAGAAAAATATTGTTTTTATTAATCTTCCATTTTTTTTATGAATTTTCAAACCCTAACCCTATCCTAGCTATTTAATTTGTAACTACTGACACACTAGGCGGGTCGGGGGTATTAGTGAGCCACGCTCACTTTTGCACTTGTTTAGTATGTATTTATTAATTAATATTACATTGTTTTCATCCGTTGAGTATATACTATATGGAATATGATACTAATGGAAAGGATATTAATGATAATGTTTAAATGATTAAACAGAATACACATGAAAACATCTGTAATACTTCAGGGTATATCTATTGTGAATATTAAGAATACATAAAACTATAATGGTGGATTCTAGTCAGATTATATACATGAAGATAACAGGAGTGTTAATAAATCTCATACTTACGAATGTAATGACAGAAATATATGGGGAAAGATTTTCGCTTACAAACTCCAGTTTTAAAATTTACAAGCAAGTAAAGTCGATATACATGTATCATCATATCCGTAAGAAGCCACCTTGTTATGACAGAACGGAAACTCCATGTGTGGGAGGATTGCTTACAGAAGAGAATTTCGAGCTTTTGGAGCATCATTAAATGTTTGAATAATTTCTGGAAACGAGATATAATTATTCATATAGGCTCTGACTATATACGATTCATTTAATAAATACATTGTATACAACATTAATGCCTGAAAAACTGGTTTTACTAGGCGATGAAATGGATAGAAAAGTCATAGGATGTAAAGACAGATTTGTGGATGTAAAGTGTGTGAGTAGTTAATTTTCATATTGCTTTCTATTGATACAAATTTTATCCTTTTCTGCAAAGTTATAGTCAAGAATTCAAAATATATTAAATGAAGATTTATAACATGTCTTCTTGCGCCAATGGGCAATTTGATCTGGCTAACCTATTTGAATACACACAACGACATACTTCTGTATACGTTCAAAATAGCAGATAAAACAGCCAGCCAATATTAGATATAAAGTATTTTTTCTAGAATTTCAGCTGACATCAGCTGTGACAGTTTTGCACAATAGAAAGTTTTATGAGATTTATCACATCCCATATTTTAACCCACCAACAAATACATCGTATCAACTGCATAAATTAGAATACCAATCATGGATATATTAATGGTATCATGACAATAACAAGAATTCTTAAGTGTGTCAATAAGCTGAGACTTTGTGCTTATGTAAACCAAATGTCCTTCGGGATAATAGGATATTGAGGGAGAGAGGTTGACAGGTGGATAGGTAAAAAAACGTCGTAGACGAGTAAAAGAGTTGTTGATAGGTACAGGGATGTAGACAGAGAGATGGAACCATAGACAGGTACCGTGCGGTCTAGACAGGTTGAGGGGTAAACAGGTAGAGAGATAGGTAGACATGATAGGTGATAGATGGTGGAGGTAGACAGTTATATATGGCAGTAGAGAGGTTAAGATAGTGGTAGGGAGGCATTGAGCTGGAGGGGTAAGGTAGAGGAAAGTGTAGGTTATGTTATGTCATCTAAATATTTTTGTTGACAGGTGTGACTACAGGGAACTGTAAAGGCAAGTCTTGCTATGGCTGAACAGGGTGCACGGGAGGCTGAGATGTCAGATGCCGTCAACATAGATCATTCCCTCCGTGATTTGTCAATTAAAGAAACACCACCAGATTTGACCAACACTAATGATAATGCCATTGTTGATGTTGAGGACCCACAGAACCGACTTTCCAATCCCTTAAAAGAACCAGGAAATTTCCAAAGTGACCCTGTGACGACACCATCAGCAAAGTTTACTCAACACGGTGAAAGCTATGGCGAAGATCCATCCAGGACGGAAACAGCATCTGTTTTGTCAACAGGCTATGGAGGCGTATTTGTCAGAGATGCAGGGGAAACAATGGGAACAATACCTGCAAAAGAAGCATTCCATAAATACATGGACAAATATTTTCCAAATCTAGATACATCGGTCTACATGACTCCGCCAATTCCCGTTGGACACCCCCCAGTCATGAGAGAGAAAACTGACTTTGGATACATATATGGTCCTGAGTATTATTACCTTCTAGGTGATGAATCAGAGAAGAGGGTTGCAGAGTGTATGGAATACTTCTTTAAACATCTGGCCGGGGAAAAGGATCCTGTTTTCATCATCACATCTTACCATTTTGACGGCTTGCACGACAACAAGGATGACAAGAAAGGTGAACACGATGTACTTATTATCCATTATAGGTATGGTTTGATATTCATAGAAACAAAGGGATGTATGGGTAAATCTGACGACGCAGTGAATAGCGTTATACAAGCATGTCTTTCTCAGCAGGAGAAAAATAAACGTTTTTTTGGAATAAACTTTCCAGATGTCAAGGACGTATCTACAACATGCGTCCTTGCATTTCCAAATATATTGAAAAACACTTTCAGTACTTTCAATAAATCAGTGAAACGTATTAAAGAATCAGGATTTTCAACAGATGAGTGTCTCTTTCTTGATAACATCCCTAGCGTGGAACAAAATTCGGAAACAAAACAAAACTTAGTGGAATGGTGGTCGAGAATGACAGAGAAACAAAGAAAAGGATTTCAATCCTTGGAAGAGTTCAGAAGTGTTATTGAAAGATACGTTGGAGAACATTCGACCGTCAAGATTCCTGTACCTTCACCTGAACATGAAGAGGAAGGGCCTGGGAGAAGCTATGGAGAATGTGTAGCAGGGCTAGGAAACAGATATATGAATATTGTTTTGACACCCACCCAGGTTGCCGTCTATAACACTTTTATTGACCGGCTAATTCTCAGAGGAGACTATGGATCGGGGAAAACAATATTGCTCATCTTACAGGCTATCAAATTGTTGAAACAAGGGAAGAAAGTATGGGTCATTAACATGGCGGAATCCCCTCTACATCATTTCCTTAAAGCTTCAATTTTGCATGGATTTGGGGATGATACAGATGTCCGATTGCTTCTCATTTCAATCCATGTTACGGACCAACAATCTCTTAGAAAGGTTCTTAAAATATGTACAAAAATTAAGGCACATGTTCTCATTGATGAATGTCAATGTTTTTATCTTGACTGTTCTGCTGATCCTGACATTCGGACCACACTATCATCATTCCCTCCTGAGTGCGTACTGTGGATTGCAATAGCCCAAGAGAAAGACGTTGATCAAAGCAGGCACTTGCGTCATCTTATTTTTGATGACAAAATATCTCAACCTCAAAATGGCAAATTTAAACAAATTCTCCTGGAAGAAATACTTAGATGTCCACCATCCATACTTCCACTTTGGCCAAACTTCAGGGAACCTCAAGAGCCATTCAGTGGTACTATTCAAATACCCGAGGTAGTGGATCATCTTGCTTCGGTGGGCCTGATGCCTTCATCTGACACAAAATTAGTTGTACGTGATATGACTGACCCCAAAACTGAAAGACGTCCTTTCTTTCGACAACTTGAAAAGCTAGACATTCCATTATGCACAAGTCCCGATGCATCTGATAAGGCAGTCTATACTTTTGGATCAAGAGTTTTTTCGTCTATACCAGTAGCAGAGTTTGTATATGGGGGTAATACAAACATACAAGTCTATGTAAAAGATCGTGATACACCTCCTGAAACGCCTGAATCGCCAAAGACATATAATCCTAAAACATTTGCTAAATTCCTTTACAAGCTTGGTTTTGGAAATGACGATGACACCATTGCTAAAAGAGCAAATCAAGGTCAGATGAACAAACGGAAGAAGCTCCGTCAATGGAAGGATCTTGTGTTTAATGAAGCAACATTTGCACATTTCTTCCTTTCAAGAGCTGGCCTACCTTTAAGATCGTCACGGGTCTCTGAAGGACCCAATTTGAACATTGAAATTAACTCAGACAGCATAGTAATTTTGGCAGCGACCTCAGGTGGGTTTGAAGGATATCAAAAACGAGCTGAAATTCACATCACTGATAAGGAAAAGGCAAACTATTCATTCAAGGAAGTACGCCCGCTCGACGGACCAGAATGTTTTATTGTACATCACAAACACGCCGACTCACTGTGTTTGCTTCGAGATTGCCGAATATGCAAAGGTGAACTTGAACACATTCTCAACAGACTTGGGGTCATAGAGAAGGCAGCTCAGGAGCGTAGTGATGTGTCTGTCCATGAGATTGAACTCAGCAAAACCCGAAATGTTTTGGCTCAAAACGAGAAGCCAAGAAGTGACTTAGACTGGTCAGATGTCATCTTGTTGGACGACAGGACAAAACCAACATTCGAAAAAGACTTTCTTGTATCTTGCCAAGTCCCTGTCGTTGATAAGACGACACTGCAGCTAAACAAGAAGGACGCCTTTGGTGACCCACGCGAAGTGTTGTACATACGCCCAACTCAGTTTCAAGGGTTGGAAAGAAAGGTTGTCATTGTCATACAGAAATGTGAGGAACCGTGTTCTGTCTTGGCAATTAGCAGATGTGTTTCGCAGCTAATTTTCATAAAACTATGACAGTTATGTTGCATCATGTTGTCAACACATACCAGCTGGATTTAGTCGTATTGACAGCCCTGATTTCTTCACGCCAGTGACAAAATTATCTTGATTTGATTTTATTCATGGAGGGGTTGGTGAGCCTGTTAATATTCGAGTCTGGACCAGACAAACCAGGGGGTGAATGCATGACGAGTGTCCCAGGCCATAAGGAAAGGAATCAACCAAGTCACCGAGCCTGACCCCTTCTTCGGCGTGCATGTGATACTTCAGCCTTATTATTAATTTTTCTGTTATCCAACTAATGAAATGATTTTGAATGGACATTCAACTCTCAGGCCAAATCATTGATCAGTAGTGAGTTTTAAGTATGCAGAAAGTATCCTATGAAATTAGCCCTATTCTGCTCGTATGTGTCATATAATGCCATATAACATGTAACCTTTCACTGTACAGTTAATAGATTTGTATCTTAGTTGGATCACTATGCTTTATTTTACAATAAGCTTTATGTTTTGTTGGAAATTTTGATGATGGCTACAAAGCTAACTATGTCCACAGACCTCTATCAAGTGCCATGGGGGTCACTTTTGGTACATGTCATGCAAATGTCCCGCGATAAAAAAAAAGCATGTAACGACAATTCTTAAAGAGCATTCATGCTCTGTTCACCATCTTTAGTCTATGACCTCTCTACCATGGGATCTTACTTTGATATTGGTCAAGAATAGTCAGAGGTCAAGGTTAGCTTGGGGCAATGGATTTACAGGTTTGAACTCGTACTGCAGAAGGCATTTTTCTCCCCAAACTCAAATAATGTCATTAGACTGGTACATCTGGGGTATTAGGGAAATGAGGGTCACATGTAATCAATGTTTAATGTCGTAAAGATGTACACTGCTTCAAAGGGCAAATTTAACATATATGTATATATACTTTTTGCTGCCAGATATCCCATAATCGCAAATATGTTCGAAAATTATGTTCAATTCTATCTCTGTATATACATGTGTATCTATATCAACAATTTGCAATTTGTCATTTACTTTGTCGTGTTTTAATGTCCTCTCTAGCATTTATCTATCACATATACACTTATACATTTTCACGTGCAGATCGTTTGACATATTCTCTAAATATTCTTGTGAGGATTTAATATTTTGCCATTATATGAATTATACATGTAGATTATTAAGGGAATTAACTGACGTTAATTCTTGTACAATAAGAATTTCTTTCATTTGTTTGTGCATGCATCGAAGTTATACAGTCCAGAATTGTATAAAATCGCGTAGCCGTTTCTAAAGACATATATCAATATCCGAAGTACATATATCATAAATTGAGAAACGTTCAACGGAAAATTCGGTTCAATGAAGCCCGGGAGATGAAGAGATATGATTCCACACAACCGAGCAGCAGTTTTGAATGTTAGGAAATATTGTTGCAATTACCGCTAGGCAACATATATAAGGAAAACAAAAGATTCATGCCGTAGGATTGCAGCAACTGACATGAATGAGACTATTGCCAAAAGACTGCTCACTTGGTCCAAGGGAGACTACTCAAATTGTCATCATGAATTTCAAAGCCTCAAGTACTGCTACGATGAATGTCTTGTTGATGATGCGATATGATGTTTCTTTTATTACTGAACCCTATCCTCAATAATGACACAGTGCTTGCAAAACTTCGCTACATGGTCGAGAATCCGTATTGTCTGTGGACAATTGTTTGCGAGTTTTGGATGAATACACAAAGTCGAAACAAATCAAGTAAAGTCATACATAATGTTTTGAGATGCAAATTATTTTTAGGCTGTCATGGGCGATATTCTTTCTTCAGCCTTATGTTGTCAAGGGCGATACTCCAAAATTCTTATGATGTCACGGGCCTTACTCCATAACTCTAATGATGTCATGGGCGATATTCCTTCATTCTTATGCTGTCATGGGCGATGAACCTTCATTCTCGTGCTGTTATGGGCGATAGTCAATTCTCATGCTGTCAAGGGTGATACTCGTTTCGTATTGTTTGTTTGCTGTTTAACGCCACACTCAGAAATAGTTCAATTATATGACGGCGGTCTGTATTTTTGACCAGACAATCCAGTGATTGACATCATGAGCATCGATCCATGTAATAGGGACATGATGACATCCATATCAACCTGATCCCATTAGTCGACGCTTACGACAGGCAAAGTCGCCTATTACGACAAGCATGGGTTGCTGTAGACTGTGCGATACCCTTTCATTCGTATGCTGTCATGGGCGATACTCCTTAATTACTTCGCTGTCATGGGTGATTTTCCTTCATTCTTATAATATCATGTGTGATTCTCCTTCATTCTTATGATGTCATGTGTGAATCTCCTTCATTCTTATGACGTCATGTGTGGATCACTTTCATTCTTATGATGTCATGTGTGATTCTCCTTCATTCCTTTGATGTCATGTGTGATTACCTTCATTCTTATGATGTCATGTGTGAATCTCCTTCATTCTTATGATGTCATGTGTGATTCTCCTTCATTCTTAGGATGTCATGTGTGATTACCTTCATTCTTATGATGTCATGTGTGATTCTCCTTCATTCTTATGATGTCATGTGTGATTCACTTTCATTCTTATGATGTCATGTGTGAATCTCCTTCATTCTTATGATGTCATGTGTGATTCTCCTTCATTCTTAGGATGTCATGTGTGATTACCTTCATTCTTATGATGTCATGTGTGATTCTCCTTCATTCTTATGATGTCATGTGTGATTCTCCTTCATTCTTATGATGTCATGTGTGATTCACTTTCATTATTAAGATGTCATGTGTAAATCTCCTTCATTCTTATGCTTTCATGTGTGATTCACCTTCATTCTTATAATGTCATGTGTGATTCTCCTTAATTCTTATGATATCATATGTTATTCACCTTTGTTCTTATGACGTCATGTGTGAATCACCTTCATTCTTATGACGTCATGTGTGATTCACTTTGATTCTTATAATGTCATGTGTGATTCTCCTTCATTCTTATGATGCCATGTGTAATTACCTTCAGTCTTATGATGTCATGTGTGATTACCTTAATTCTTATGATGTCATGTGTGATTCTCTTTCATTGTTATGATGTCATGTGTGATTTTCCTTCATTCTTATGATGCCATGTGTGATTCTCCTTCATTCTTATCATGTCATGTGTGATGCTCCTTCATTCTTATGATGTCATGTGCGATTCTCCTTCATTCTTATAGTGTCATTTGTGATTCTCCTTCATTCTTATCATGTCATGTGTGATTCTCCTTCATTCTTATGATGCCATGTGTGATTCTCCTTCATTCTTATAATGTCATGTGTGATTCTCCTTCATTCTTATGATGTCATGTGTGATTCTCCTTCATTGTTATGATATCATGTGTGATTCTCCTTCATTCTTATGATGTCATGTGTAATTCACCTTCATTCGTATGATGTCATGTGTGAATCTCCTTCATTCTTATGATGTCATGTGTGATTCTCCTTCATTCTTATAATGTCATCTGTGATTACCTTCATTCTTATGATGTCATGTGTGATTCTCCTTCATTCTAATGATGTCATGTGTGATTCTCCTTCATTCTTATGATGTCATGTGTGATAACCTTCATTCTTATGATGTCATGTGTGATTCACTTTCATTCTTATGATGTCATGTGTGATTCTCCTTCATTCTTATGATGTCATGTGTGATTCACCTTCGTTCTTATGATGTCATGTGTGATTCACTTTCATTCTTATGATGTCATGTGTGATTCTCCTTCATTCTTATGATGTCATGTGTGATTCACCTTCGTTCTTATGATGTCATGTGTGATTCTCCTTCATTCTTATGATATCATATGTGATTCTCCTTCATTCTTATGATGTCATGTGTGATTCTCCTTCATTCTTATGATGTCATTCGTGATTCTCGTTCATTCTTATGATGTCATGTGTGATTCTCCTTCATTCTTAGGATGTCATGTGTTATTATCAACCATTCTTATAATCTTATGTGTGATTACCTTCATTCTTATGATGTCATGTGTGATTCTCCTTCATTCTCTTGAAGTCATGTGTGATTCTCAACCATTCTTATGATCTCATGTGTGATTCAGTTTCATTCTTATGATGTCATGTGTGATTCTCCTTCATTCTTATCATGTAATGTGTGATTCACTTTCATTCTTATGATGTCATGTGTGATTCTCATTCATTCTTATAATGTCATGTGTGATTCTCCTTCATTCTTATGATGTCATGTGTGATTCTCCTTCATTCTTATGATGCCATGTGTGATTCTCCTTCATTCTTATGATGTCATGTGTGATTCTCCTTCATTCTTATGATGCCATGTGTGATTCTCCTTCATTCTTATGATGTCATGTGTGATTCTCCTTCATTCTTATGATGTCATGTGTGATTCTCCTTCATTCCTTTGATGTCATGTGTGATTCACCTTCATTCTTATGATGCCATGTGTGATTCTCCTTCATTCTTATAATGTCATGTGTGATTCTCCTTTATTCTTATACTGTCATGTGTGATTACCTTCATTCTTATAATGTCAAATGTGATTCTCCTTCATTCTTATGATGTCATCTGTGATTACCTTCATTCTTTTGATACCATGTGTGATTTTCCTTCATTCTTATGATGTCATGTGTGATTCACCTTCTATCTTATGATGTCATGTGTGATTCTCCTTCATTCTTATGATGTCATGTGTGATTCTCCTTCATTGTTATGATATCATGTGTGATTCTCCTTCATTCTTATGATATCATGTGTGATTCACCTTCATTCTTATGATGTCATGTGTGATTCTCCTTCATTCTTATGATGTCATGTGTGATTCACCTTCGTTCTTATCGTGTCATGTGTGATTCTCCTTCATTCTTATGATATCATATGTGATTCTCCTTCATTCTTATGATGTCATGTGTGATTCACTTTCATTCTTATGATGTCATGTGTGAATCTCCTTCATTCTTATGACGTCATGTGTGATTCACTTTCATTCTTATGATGTCATGTGTGAATCTCCTTCATTCTTTTGACATCATGTGTAATTCACTTTCATTCTTATGATGTCATGTGTGATTCTCCTTCATTCTTATGATGCCATGTGTGATTACCTCCATTCTTATGATGTCATGTGTGATTCTCCTTCATTGTTATGATGTTATGTGTAATTCTCCTTCATTCTTATGATGCCATGTGTGATTACCTCCATTCTTATGATGTCATGTGTGATTCTCCTTCATTCTTATGATGTCATGTGTGATTCTCCTTCATTCTTATGATATCATGTGTGATTCTCCTTCATTCTTATGATGTCATGTGTGATTCACTTTCATTCTTATGATGTCATGTGTGAATCTCCTTCATTCTTATGACGTCATGTGTGATTCACTTTCATTCTTATGATGTCATGTGTGATTCTCCTTCATTCTTATAATGTCATCTGTGATTACCTTCATTCTTATGATGCAATGTGTGATTCTCCTTCATTCTTATGATGTCATGTGTGATTCTCCTTCATTCTTATGATGTCATGTGTGATTCTCCTTCATTCTTATGATGTCATGTGTGATTCTCCTTCATTCTTATAATGTCATGTGTGATTCACCTTCATTCTTATGATGTCATGTGTGATTCTCCTTCATTCTTATGATGTCATGTGTGATTCTCCTTCATTCTTATGCTTTCATGTGTGATTCTCCTTCATTCTTATGATGTCATGTGTGATTCTCAACCATTCTTAAGCTGTCATGTGTGATTCTCCTCTATTCTTAAACTTGCATGTATGAATCACCTTCATTCTTATGATGTCATTGCCGATACTCCCTACACTGTCATAGGCGATGCCCCTTCATTCTTCTGATATCTTGGGTTCTTCTCCTTTTACATGTTCATGCTTTCATGGGTGATTATCCTTCATGCATATGCTGGTATGGGTGATTCTCCTTCATTCTTATGATGCCATGTGTGATTACCTCCATTCTTATGATGTCATGTGTGATTCTCCTTCATTCTTATAATGTCATCTGTGATTACCTTCATTCTTATGATGCAATGTGTGATTCTCCTTCATTCTTATGATGCAATGTGTGATTCTCCTTCATTCTTATGATGTCATGTGTGATTACCTTCATTCTTATGATGTCATGTGTGATTCTCCTTCATTCTTATAATATCATGTGTGATTCACCTTCATTCTTATGATGTCATGTGTGATTCTCCTTCATTCTTATCATGTCATGTGTGATTCTCCTTCATTCTTATGCTTTCATGTGTGATTCTCCTTCATTCTTATGATGTCATGTGTGATTCTCAACCATTCTTAAGCTGTCATGTGTGATTCTCCTCTATTCTTAAACTTGCATGTATGAATCACCTTCATTTTTATGATGTCATTGCCGATACTCCCTACACTGTCATAGGCGATGCCCCTTCATTCTTCTGATATCTTGGGTTCTTCTCCTTTTACATGTTCATGCTTTCATGGGTGATTATCCTTCATGCATATGCTGGTATGGGTGATACTCCTTTGTTCTTATGATGTCATGGGTGATGGCCCCGCATTCGTTATGCTGTCACAGGTCATATTCCATCCATCTTATCTTTCACGTGTGATGCTGACATGGGGGATATTCCTTCATGATCGATACTCCATAACTCTTATGTTGTCATGGTCGATACTCCATAACTCTTATGATGTCATGTGCGATATTCCTTCATTCTTATGTTGTCATGGTCAATACTCTATAACTCTTATGTTGTCATGGGCGATGCCCTTCATTCTATGATGTCATGGTCAATACTCAATAACTCTTATGTTGTCATGGGCGATGCCCTTCATTCTTATGTTGTCATGGGTGATACTCCATAACTCTTATGTTGTCATGCGCGATGCTCCTTCATTCTATGTTGTCATGGGTGATACTCCATAACTCATGATGTCATCGGCGATGCCCTCAATTTTTATGTTGTCATGGGTGATACTCCTTCTTCTTTCTAATATTCTAGGTATCCTTAAGAATACATTGTTCCAAAATGTATTTCCACTTATTACCGACAGCCTTCTCCACTTCTCCGCTCGTTGTTCAAATACGACACACATGAATAGTGAGTGAGTGAGTAAGTGAGTGAGTGAGATGGGTTTAACGCCGCTTTTAACAGTATTCCAGTTATATCACAGCGTGTCAGCTTAATGTGGGAGCAAAGCCCGAAGTGATGCAGGTCTCAGACGTTTACCACTTCGGTAAAAACCAACGAGCACGGGCATGGTGCTGACAAACCTAGAAACAATTGGAGCGAACCGGGATTCGAACCCACAATCATAGGTTCCTGGCGTGCCCAAGGGACGCAACTCTGCACAGCGAATCGCGGCGCCTTAGACAACTGGGCCACCCGTGCCCCCACACACATGAATAAGAACACCACAATCATACATTAGCGCCCACACACGTCGATATCTACTAGTAAGTGACATAATCTTAAACACGACGTTAAACCCCATTTCACCTCAACAAACATTTTTAGCAAATGCTTTATTTTGGTGAGGTAGACCAGCGCAAGAGATCAGCATTGTGGTCGTAAGTATTTCATCCTTGGAAATAATCAAAGCGAAGCATTCCTAAAATCTACCCTTATCGCCACACATTCTATTCGATTTAGCGCTTGTGTGTGGCTGGTTCGAGATAAGGAGGTTCAACTGAATACAATGTAGCTTCGCAAATTTAAGAAATAAACGACAAGTGGGAGTTGTTTATTGACCACGAGTCATTTATCTCTTATGAGATATCAATATAATGTAAAGCTTCTTTAGAATGATGATAAAAGCTTTTATTCTTTTTACCCGTATTTTGATAATGATGATTCCCTGAATAGAATCCGACCTCGGCAATGTCGGACATGTCCATTTTATGAACAAATGGGTTAGGTATTGGTATTTCCCGCATATTCTCACAATCCTCACGTCGATTTTCTGTACCTTTTCTCCCAATAGCGATTGTCATATCTCTCCCACTTTTGGATGCGATCGTTCGGCCACTGCGTTTATCTGCGTTGCCCAGCTAAATCGATGGGGAAAAACTCACTAGACACTTCCCTCTCAAAAATAAAATTTTCCAATATACGACGTCATCAAGTTGCGAGCGCATGTTCGAATCTCCAGAAATGAAGTCATCACAGAACAATATTTTATCGTGAGAGCCAGGCAAGACTCGGCGAGCCATTCACGCAGCATCTACACTCAGCAGCCATTGTGAGCAATCAATACCATTAAAGTCGCCGCCAAGGAAATACGGGGAGATAGTGTTCCAGAACACAACTAGAGTTGCTACAAAGCAGCTTTCCCAAAGTGACGTAAGTTTACGTCTTCGTGACCTCAGACCTGGGATCCGTTCCGCAAAGCGATCGAAGCGCAAAGGTGATCGTGACTCCAATACTTAATATACACTTACGATAGTCGTAGCGCTGAGGTGATAGTGACTCCAATACTTAATATACACTTACGACAGTCGTAGCGCTAAGGTGATCGTGACTCCAATACTTAATATACACTTACGACAGTCGTAGCGCTAAGATCGCTTTGTTGAATTGGGCCCAGGCGATTTATTCAAGATAGACATTTAATAATTTTAGAAAACTGTTTGTATTATGGTGTTTTTCGATTTGAGGGTATAACCTACTATCACACCTAAGCCTGTTGGTATTCCATGCTGACCATACATCCATTGGTTTGTTGTATCACTTCTATACGTTTTGTACTTGTTTTCATCAAATGTTGTTTGTTTCTTCTTTACCGCCGCACTCAGCATAATTCCAGCTATATGACGGCGGTCTGTAAATAATCGAGTCAAGACAATCCAGTGATTGATGTCATGACCATCGATCCACGCAATTGGGATACGATGACATGCATCAACTAAGTCAGTGAGCCTGACCACCCGATCCCGTTAGTCGCCTTTTACAAGCAAAGCCACCTCTTTCAGCAAGCATGGATTGCTGAATACCTATTCTAACCCAGATCTTCACGGGGCCAATCAAATATTTCCCAGACGTTGCTTAACATAGGAGGAATAATGACAGGCTGGTCACCTTGATGTATCATTATTCACTGACAGAAATAAACACAATTTATCCGTCATTTTTATCAGAGTTCAATGTTGGCGAACATGCCTTATCTAACTAATGCTTGAAAACAAATTTAAAACGACAACAGAACTAACTACAGTAATCTGGGTTATAACGAACTCAAAGGAACCGCTAATTTTAGTTCGTAATAACTGTAGTTCGTTATGAGCATATATACAACATTCACTCTTCAAAAAATGAAACGCACAGGTAGTATGTAGTTCATTGAACCTGACTACACAAAATATCTGGTGTATAAATTGGATATATGTTATTAGGAAATGTCGGTAGTCTGATATTCGATAAACGGTGCGTCAAGCGCGTGCATGTTATGGCATTCGTAACTCGTGGTAGTGGCTAAAACAAGGAAAGCATAAGCCAATTATTTTGTCATTCAATTGTCAACATTTTTCAAGTTCGAAAATGCCGAGATTCAGCGCTGCCTGTCGGAACATCGCCAAAGGACGTATCCAAAGAGGGAAATCGCAGTCTTCTGTTCACGCCACATCAACGTCCACCACAGAACCATTTGCCGACTTTGTGACCGATACACACAGTTCAATTCAAGTCTATAAAATTAAATAACACAACAACAAAAACATAACTGGTTGAACACGTTTTTATACAATTTCTTGAATATTAACGACAAAACCTTTTTCGTTGTTGTTTTCGTAAGTGTTTAAAGAATGGACACATATACATGTAGTCATACGAATCCTCAAACTTGTGACACAACAACATGGAGGGTGGGCACATTCATTCAAGCAACACGCACACCCCACAACACCAACCACATTCGCCTCCAATATATTCATAAATTTATACACAAATATATCTGAATATTCAATCAAATATGGACATTTGAAATAGTAAGGGGAGTGATTTGAGCCTACGAGGGTGGAGTGCTCAGAGACTAGGGACAGTGACCTAAGCCTAGGCTCAAACACTCCAGAGTGATCTCAGCCTAAGTCCAACTCACTCTAGAGTGATCTCAGGCTAGGCTCAGACACGTTGGGGTGATCTCAGCCAAGGCCCAACTCACTCAAGAGTGATCTCAGCCTAGGCTCAAATATTGTAGAGTGAATTGAGCCGGGCCACGAGTTGGGCCCCGTGAGGGTGGACTGCTCTGAGCGTGGGGAGTGATCTGAGCCTTGGCTCAAAACACTCTAGGCCAAATAGAGTAGTTGCCAGACCCTCGAACTGTCGACATACCCCTCCCCAGAGTAGAACAAAGCAAACTTAGATTTTGCTTATGTTTTTGTATCCAACAGACTAGAAAATGATGGTTGTGGTCAAATGTTTTGGTGGCAGATACTGTTTTGGGGTCAAAATGCACTTTTCTGTTGTGACATATATCAGGGGCTCAATATTCCCAAATATCAATATGCATTGAATGTAACATGTTCATGAAAAGAGTGGAATATAGGTATTGGTGTCATACATTAGTTACTTTTGATATAACGATTGTTACGATATATACATATACTGTCGTAACAATCATTATATCAAAAGTCTAGAAGAGTCAGAAGAGACATATCAACCGTTGTGCGATGTCCAATCGAAACACATTTGGAAATTAAATACTTGACTATTTGAATATTTCATTACTTTGCTTTGATAAATGCAGCAGCAAGGAAGAATTGAGCAAGGATTGTCGCAATGTATACATTGAACCGGCATATTTTAAGCTCTTGTTTGGTTTTGACGCAAGATGCACCATGTACCAAAATTGATTAAATGGTAGAGAGGGGCGGGTGGAGAGTGCCCACCTCTAATATGAAGAGATCACTTTAGATGACTAAATATTAGATATTGATGAGGATAAGATCTTTTGAAAATTACTTGAACTCACATTCTTGCATCACAACGCGATACACTGCTTGGGACCCAAGCTTCAATAGCGTTATTGCACAGAGTTGAAATAATCGAGACTGGGTATTCTCTGTTATTTATTTGTAGTGAATAGGGAAAGGCAGTTGCACGCTGGTAATTGTGATCCAGAAGAACATTGTGAAACATGATATTCTTATGGTGATTGTCAGTTTTGATTCAGCCGCCTAGAAATGTCCCTAAACTCTGCTAGAGCATCGTCCTCCTGCTATACTTTTGAACAATCTGGATGACCTGAGCTATGTCTATCTAGGCTTCCAACACTGACAAGGAAGCTACAATGTTCCCACCAATAGATGATGCTTTCAAGCAACACATGGTGAGAGTCATGTTTCAGACGAAAATATGGCTGCAGATACATCACTCATCTCATCTACAGTGACAGATCATATGTCGTCTCCAGAAAGTGCCCTTGTCTCATGCCTGGACTGCCACGTACTGAACACTGCACCTGCTTCGTTTTCTCAAACTCTGCACTTGATGCTGAACCTGAAGGCCTGAGTGCCAGTGGCAGTGGTGGCAGTGACTAAAAGCATCTTACTGTATTGGAGAAACATATTGGATTTGTTGATGAGTTACTGACAATATTGAATCAATTGCATATAAGTGATGCACATTAACACTTCAAAGTAAGTCAATAAGATCTGCAATTATAATTCATAACACAGGCGAAAATTATCTTTTATATGACAATGATACGACAGATAGAGTTCCTGGTCAAAACCTAAATTTTGACTTGTAAATTTCTCATACAGTCCGAAGTGTAGACGAAATATTGTTATTTTCCTGTACTGGCGACCATCTTGGAGGACATTTTGTCCGCAATATTGGATAAATCAAATTTCTCAAGCGATTCATGTGTTCAACTAACACAATTTGTTGTACAAGAATGTTATTTTGTCATAGTATTTTAATATGTCTTTATATATTTGTTGATTTTTAACAAGATGGGGGTGGGATAACATTTACTAAATTTTCATACTTTCTATTATTCTTACAGTAATTGTGGAATTTTGTATAAGCTCCTAAAGTATTCAGGCAGATTTTGAGATATCACACGACATGATTGTCACTATGGAGGTTACATGATCTTTAATTTTGTAATAATTTTAAAATGAAAATCAATTAATTTTATTCCTGTTTTTGACACACTTTGGCTCATTACTCGACTGATACAATTTTGCTCACTTAAAAGGTTTCATTATGGTATATATGATAAGAAGAATTCTTTATTAGTAGAAAAAACCGTTATCTGGATAAATTTCCTTGGTCCCCATTTCTATTTGAGGTGAGGTGAAATGGGGTTTAACGTCGCGTTCAAGATTATAACACGTATATATAGCGACGACAATGCACATGTGTTAATGTGTATGTTAGTGTGTGTGTATGTGTGTGTGTGTGTGTGTGTGTGTATGTGTGTGTGCACGTGTGTGTGTGTGCGTGCGTGCGTGCGTGCGTGCGTGCTTGTGTGTGAGTGTGTGTGTGTGTGTGTGTGACTATGATTATGTATATATGTTAAATCAGCTATCATTGTAATATTTTATGTATATCTTTATAAATTTAGTATATTTTTGTCAAAAGTGTATGTGTGTGTATGGTCTGTATGTGTGTCTCTGCTTGTACTAGTCCGGACTAATGAATGCCGAGTTTCATCACAGGAACTCGTTATTGGTTAGTAAATATAAATATATACCCCTATATGTAAGTAGAGAATATTCTGTACTTACATATCGGGGATATTTATTGTTATTAAGTGTCCAACAACTAGTTCATGTTGTTTACAGTGCTAACGCACTGTAAACCTCACTCAACATGAATATTTCACTCCGACACAGTACACAGTGCACTGACTACGAGCCGATCAAATAATGGATACTTGATACATGTCGCTGTTATTAGTCGTAAATAGGATGTAACAAAACACGCGGATGTACATTTGAATCTCTTACCGCCCTTGACCCTATCTGTATTAACAAGTACAATTCAAGCTACACAATTCTGCTATCCATGTACTTTGTAATGTAGAAAAGACGATAGATCGTTTTCACAATTTTTAAATGATCACATATTGCAATATTTGAGTTAGGTACTCGGGATTATTTTTATCACTGTATTTTAATCCTTACGCGCATTCTGATTGGTTTGTCGTATTCGCCGACAGGTGGACAGAGGAGCGTGTGGTGTGACGAATGACTCAAAATCATACCAGCAAAATGTACATTGGAAATATTTAAGATATCGGTCATCATTTGATTGAAGGTACGTAATATTCAAAATAGCAGTAGTAGTAGTGTTGCTGCTGTTTTTCTTGTTGTTTGGATGTCTGTGTAAGCTTGTGTCAACTTGATTTTGCATGTAATTGCGTCATGTTTATGAAATGTCACACGGGAACGCCCAACCGTGGAACTTGTTATCAAATGTATAACTAGGATGTTCCTTCCGTAAAATTACCCACTGGCTAATGGGGTTACTGGTTCCTCTCTGGGTCTGCCATTTAACTGTTTAAAAAAATAACGAAAGCTCCGTCTTATCTACAAATGGAACTATCCCCGGGGCAGTGGCGCTCACCGACACATGCCGCACATGCAAGGAAAATGAAACCAACTGAAACATCATCCGTAATGCTTTGAAAGTTGTGATCTCAGTTGGTACGAGGCTGCTCACGATACCTTGGTCCATATTTGAATTACTGACGAAGTTTGTAAGAGAGGTATCATCATCAACAAGAGAGGAGTCACCTGTGATTACGTGGCCAACACGTTTGTAGCAGTGTCATGACTCTTGGCAACCTCACGTGTGGAATTTCATGAGCTACCAGTTCCACGTTCACTTCCACGTTTTTTGTATGAGAACGTTACTGGTAAATAGGGAAGGAGATTTACTGCTTTAAAAGGGGAAAACTATTTTTCATTCATTTTCTTCCATTTTCAGTTAAGTTCAGTGACACTTTGGTCTTGTCAATAGAGATTTTAAATACATTACAATATCTGCATGGTTTATGAAATATAAACTACGTTGATTAGAAAATGCACCCAGTGATGTAACCACTTATATCGGGTACACCATCTCACGCTCAGTACGGTATATATATATACCAGGAAGTAGTTGTAGTGATAAGGTCGAGGAAAGAACTTGAGCCCTTCCTCATTTTATTACTACACGCAGACGCAAATATGCTATAACATTCAATAATGAGCGTTTTCATAAATGTAAAATATTGTTATTCAATTTCCTTGTTGAGAAAATTTAAACTTTTGTCAAAGATTTTTGAAAGCAGGTAACATTTAATTTATATATTTTATATTATTATTATAACCATGATAGTGTTGTTTACATATCTTTGTGACCCGTGAAGATCCGGGATAGAATAGGTCTTCAGCGACCTATGCTTGCTGTAAAAGGCGACTATGCTTTTCGTAAGAATCGACTAACGGGATCGGGTGGTCAGGCTCGCTGATTTGGTTGATGCATGTCATCGTATCCCAATCGCGTGGATCAATGGTCTTGATGCCAATCGCTGGATTGTCTGGTCCAGACTCGATTATTAACAGACCGCTGTCATATAGCTGGTACATTGCTGAGTGTGGCGTTAAAAAACAAACAAAACATATCTTTGTAAGCTTTATTTTCATTTAATATTGTATGTCATATGATTACGTCAGATTTATGAAAAGTCACAAGACAACCCCCATCCCTACAACTTATTATCAAATGTGTTACTTGGAAGTTCCTGAGGTTAAGTTACCCATTGATAGTCCATGGTACATGTTACTGAGTACTTATTGTCACTGTACATGAAATATATCGAACGTAATATCTTATATACCAATCCAACTATCCCCAGCGAAGCTACGTTCACCAGCGCCACCCAAAACTCGCGTCTATACGTGGATAAGGAAAGTGAACTCAACTGAACAAAGTAGATGTGAGTTGAAAAGACAAGTGTTGTGATGGAAGTCTGTCGTGTATTGCAATCCAACCCACATCAGACTGGCCCGCTCCAAGGAGAGAAGTAACCTAGTGTGCTAGGCTGCACTGAGAAAGTATATAATATCATAATATATTGTATCCGCACATTTTGGAAAAGATTAATGTTCAGTGGAATGTTGAACTTAGATTCCGACTTGGAAATAGTATTTGCACTTCCATTTTAATCGATTCAATGATTCAATCGATTCATAATTTAGAATCATAACATTGCGACGACTATTCGAAAACGAATACACCACTAAACCTAGGGAGGACATGGCTTTCCAAGACTTAATAAAGTACAGATTCCATAAGAGATAAGTTGTGTTACAGTTAATGCCGCAATTAGTTTCCCAAAATGTCCGACAGTATTTCAAGTTTCAAGAACCACCAACAATTTCATTTTCCTATACGAACACCATATCATCTAGGTTGTTCAATTGTAGGAAAGTGTTACAGAACGTGGATTTGGCAGCTCATGATCTCATTCCACTACTTGTGACTTCCAAGACTCATCATACTGCTACCAACCTGTAGTCAATATGACCAAAACCTCATAACAATTCGCATGGTGAGTGAGTGAGTTGGGTTTAACGCTGCTTTTAACAGTATTCCAGTTATATCACGGCATGTCAGCTTAATGTGGGAGGAAAGCCCGAAGTGATGCAGGCCTCAGACGTCACATGGGGTTAATTGTCAGTTCACAATTCAAATTATCCTGGATTACCAGTAGTTGTCTAAACTTAACCTGCATGTAGCTGACATACCACTTGTGAAATATCAATATGAATAGATTGTATATGAAAGGCCCGAGGAACATCAGCCTATGTTGTCTTCAAATTAAGCTTTTATGATTTTTAGCAACTCTTAAAACGCCACCAAAGGACTGAAATGTAAACACACTATCTTTCATTAAAGTAAAATAGTTACATATGAAAATGTATTGTTTTGTAACTGGTGGCTATTTCAGTTACTTGAAAATATTTATCACCTCTTGGTACATATCAAAATGGATATTAAACTGAATTACATTTGGAAATAGATCGTCAGAGATGGATGTCGCAGTTATGTGCCGTTAACTGAATGTAATCAAACGCACGTGCGTACATTTAAATTTTCACCGTGCATGACCCGTGCATGAGTTAAAGGGGCAATGATCTAAAGCAATTCCCCGGGACTGGTTGTTGCCTTTGTTATTGTTTTTTCTCCAGTGAGTACCCGGATGAAGAGCAGAAATCTAGACTAGTTCGCGACCTCTGCTGCGCCATTCGTAAGCGCATTAGTCATTTTTATGGGTAGTAATAAGGGCGTATGGTCACATTGATCAACAAAATGAAATACAGTTTTCGAGATAATAAGGAAATGTAGGTATCTTTGCGGGTTGCATCGGTAATGATGACGAAGTTTTGATATGTCATTTGCTTGGTAATTTCGCGGTTTTCGTTTACACTATTTTGACTTGCAACACAAAGTAAATATTTCACCTGAGCATTGCTTTTTTATAGTGTGTATATCTTTTTACTATCAAAATGTGTAACATTTTCAAATTTATTAAACGCCTAAATATTCAGTTATTTTACAAAGTGACTGAAAAACATTTCCATCTGTATTATTATGATAACGAATTCCAAACTTTTTGATGTTTAATGTCATCACCAAGAGACTGAAAATGTTACGTTGAAAAGTCGTTTCTATGTTGTTTGGCTTCTCATCCTACTTAATAATCTGTTGTGATGTTTTTAGGCCCGTTGGATCGTCTTATTCAATTTTAGTCAATCTGGACAGATTTTTCAGTCAAAATGCCTGAAATATTTACACATTTTATAAATTGCCTGAGAGAATCACATTTTACAAATTGACGGTAATATATACACGCTTACAAAGGAAAACAACGTCTATCGCGCATTGAAGAATTTCCCAAACAAGATGTAGAGGAACAAGAACGAATCGGTTCAATGCTACCGCAAATGAAGGAAAACAAGATGCAAATACCATAATTACAACCTACCAAATTTATGTGTATAAATTTTAGGCAGCTTCCTTGTTCGAGGAATGTATCCGTGAATATCCACACAAAGGAACAATATCCTACTCGTCTGCAGCTGTACAAAGAAACTTATTCGATGTCACGTGTCTCTGTAACAATCAAATATTTTAAAAGATATATATCGTTTCGGGATAATTATAACCCGTGTTCGTTTCTCAACTGATCACTTAGATTGTTTCAGGTGTTTCACATAGGTGTCAAGTCTCAAGGGTCGGCTGAGAAAGCCCACGTGAAAACTATTTTCATAACGTCCACGGTTCCTAAAAAATCCATTGAGTGATAGATAACAATGAGCAATCAATCAACGTATTACCAGTTAACCCTTTGAACAAAGTATGTTGTTTTAACATCGGCACTTCACGCCATGATATGAGTATTCCCTTTGTTTTAGTAAACCTAGACATGTAAACACTCACTTTTGACATGTCCACTGTGCAAGATAACAGTGATTAATCAATCAACGTATTTTCTGTTAATCCTTTGATGACTAGGAACGATCCGTTGATTTACAAAAAAAGTTAATCAACTGATCATTCACCTCTTGCTGGGCTGCCACGTGCATATTACATAACACACATTTCACCTCACTTCAAACCTGTATTTAGATTGAATAATTACCCCAGACACAATAAATGCCAAATGGGAACCTTTCTCAGGTAATCTAAGTCGTGCTACCACTAATTATACCCGTAATAAATTCATTAACTGAGCATCAAGTGAATGACGACAAATACACAAGTGTATGGTTATACCAGAAAACGTGGATGACAACAAGGGAGTAGTAATCGTATTATCGACGCAATCCGAAATCCGAAAATGCTTTCACTGCATGGATACTTTATTTAATTATTAAACAACAACCATCAGGTGTATTTCCAAATGACGACATCCGATGAGCTCCACCGTTCTTTTTGTCTGTTTGTTTAGGCTGAAGAAATTAATTAACATGCGCCCTTTGTCGAAATCTTTATAGATCACAGTTAACCAATCAGTGTTCAAAAATGCGTAAAACAAATATTGCCTCCAGCCTCCAAGTTTATTTAGCTGTCCTTGCACACGGTAGCCCAGTCTCTGGTCACGCTCAGCTGCGTAGCGTATAATCCGGGTACTCACGGGGGAAAAAACAATAACAAAGGCAACAACCAGTCCGGAGAATTGCGTTAGATCAGTGCCCCTTTAACATCAACAATTCTGTTGTTCATCTACTTTGTAAAGTAGAAATGACGGTACGTATTTTACACAGATTTTTTTTATCACACATTGCCATAATTGATTTATCAAAGTACTTCAATCTTTACGTGCATTGTGATTGGTTTGTCGTATTGACCGACAGGTGACAACTCTTCGTGCATGTCACGGGTAGGGCTTGTGGTGTGACGAAAGACTCAAAATCATACGAGCGAAAATGTGCGTCCTCATGTGCATTTGGAATATTTAACATATATGTCAAGATTTTATTGAAGATACGTAATATTTTAAATAGTAGTATGTTGTTGTTCAGTTGTTTCGATATCTGTGTAAGCGTATTGTCATCTTGATTTGACATTTCATGTTATGAAATGTCACATAACAACGCCCAAACATTAACTCAGATTTGAAAAAAAGGAAGTGGAACAGAACATCTGTTCTGTACCTGTTTAATATGTGTTCTTGGTGTCATAGCTACCGGATATTGATTACACTTAGCTACACAACGTGGTTAATCCGGATATCGATCGGATTTCAAGGAAAATGCCATGCATTTCTCAGAATGCTAGAAAACATTTTATAAACTGTGTCTTAAGCGGCGTAGTTTATGTTTAGTACGTGTTGGAGCTACGACATGCCTTGATCATGCATACTGCTAAATGACAGTAAGTACATAATGAAATCGTTTAAATGTAGAAGAAACATGTTTCATAAACGCATCCATATAATACGCCACAAATTGCTAAATACCCCTATGTCACATGTTACCGCCTCACATACACCTGATGGGGTAGCCGAGTTGTGATAGCGTTAATGTGTTGTGTCCTGTGCCGGGATTCGAATTTCTCATTAGTGAAGTGCGTGACATCCATTTCACATGCAATGATACAGTGTGATTCGTTCTCACTTACTACGAAACTGTACCCGACCATGGCCACGCTGCTACTTAGATGTATGCATTGTGGGTAAAATTACCACGTGTGTATATTTGTGACATTCTCACGTAATGTAAAGCGTATGTGACGTTTGATGGATATGAATGATTCTAACCTTATGCCGTGTATCTTACTCCATGTGAACATATATTTGAAAACATGATATAACGTATGAAAACCACCTGAGCATAAACATCTTTATCTGAGTGTAGTTTCGTGACCTGACAAAATCATTTGGAATCGATAGATAAATATAAGGAAATATACACACGTTGAATCTATAACGTATTTTGTCAGTGATCTACATGAATTTATGCAAACTGACAGTAGTCCATGATCCTTGACAACACACCCACCTTTAACGTACATACCTCGTATCCTTGACAACACACCAACCTTTAACGTGTATACCTCGCATCCTTGACATCACACCAACCTTTAACGTGTATACCTCGCATCCTTGACAACACACCCGCCTTTAACGTGTATACCTCGCATCCTTGACAGCACACTCACCTTTAACTTGTATACCTCACATCCTTGGCAAAACACCCACCTTTAACGTGTATACCTCGCATCCTCGACAACACACCCGCCTTTAACGTGTATACCTCACATCCTCGACAACACACCCGCCTTTAACTTGTATACCTCACATCCTTGACAACACACCAACCTTTAATGTGTATACCTCGCATCCTTCACAACACACCCGCCTTTAACGTGTATACCTCGCCTCCTTGACAACACACCCACCTTTAACGTGTATACCTTTCATCCTTCACAACACACCAACCTTTAACGTGTATACCTCACATCCTTCACAGCACACCCACCTTTAACGTGTATACCTCGCATCCTTGACAACACACCCGCCTTTAACTTTTATTCCCCGCATCCTTGACAACACACCCGCCGTTAACGTGTGTACATGTATGTAAGCGTGTGTATGTATGTGTGTCTGTCTGGGTGTGTATGTATGTGTGTGGGTGTACTGAAAGAATACATATAAAACGTCAATGCAAGAGAATAACCATTTATTTGCCGAAACAGATTCCATTCGGCTTAAAGGGCAAACTAGCTGTGGAAATTATATGAATGGATCACTGAAAATCAGTGATGACACCAGGTGTTCGTGGGTAAGCATGTCCTGCCCTACCGGTAGCACCCGCCATTAATACCATTTTTATAAAAAAGGAAGTATATGCATTGATAGTTCCTTGAAAAGTCGATGCGCTACCTCCCTTCCGTTATTGATGTACATTATTACTGAAAAACTGACTCGGCAGGAAAAAGAAGTGAAAATAAACTCCTGTATATTCTGATGGAAATACATATTTACTGTATTAATATCCGCATTAATGTCATGATTTGCAGTTGTTATGTTCTTTTCTCTTCATCATTATGTTTTTCCTTTCAGTTTCATCTGGCTATAAGACACTGGTGTCTTGACATAAAGGGCGGAAATGCATCACCAAGCAGATGCATCTGCTTCTGACCAGACTAATCTACTCCAGGATCCCGCTAGTGCGACCGGAAGTCAAGATGAAAAGGTAGAAATGCAACAACCAGCAGGTGCATCTTCTACTGACCAGACTAACCTACTCCACGATCCCGCTAGTGCAACCGGAAGTCAAGATAAAAGGGTAGAAATGCAACAACCAGCAGGTGCATCTGCTACTGACCAGCCTAGTCAAATCAGAGATCCCGCTAGTCCAACCGGAAGTCGAGATGCGCTCCAGGTTTATGACCAGTTCGTGACAAGGCATTTTCCAGACTTCAAGACTCATGTCTACAGAGTTCCCCCTGTACATGTTGGGCCGAGACAGAGTGAGGACAGTGGCGACAGTGGTGATGAATATAAGATTTACAGAGTAAATCCATCTGATGAAAAGGGAGATGAGGCCGAAAGGCAAACAGCAGATTGTATTGAAAGGTTCCTCAAGAAAGAACGCGCTAAAGCCTTTATACTTACATCCTACCACTTTAGGAACTTTTGTCATAAGGCAGGGCCACCAGTGGAAGATACTAATGAATATACAAGCCCATGGGGCAAGGAGGGAGAACATGACATTGTTATAATAGATTATGAAAGAGGGGTTCTGTTCATACAAGTGAAGGCTTATGCTGACAAAAAAGATAAGAGAGGAGCAAGTCAAAGTGTTAAGACAGCCTTTAATCAACTTCGTCGTGATAAAGACTTCTTTGAAGCCAACTTTAAAGACCTGACACAAGATATGACTAAATCGTTTGCAGTCAGTCTCCCTAACTTCTGTCGGGAGAACTTAAATGACGAAGGGTTCCCAGAAACCCGTAAAGAGTTCAACAGTGGGTTTCATAACCTTATGCATTCAAGGTCACCGAATGATGATTATCTTCACCTGGGCCTGTTCTTTGAGGATCTCGATGATGAAACAATGATGAAGACATGGTGGAATTATATTTCTGAAAAATGTCAAGGATTTTCATCTTGGGATGATTACAAAAGAGTTGTTGGCCGATATATTGGATTCAGATCAACAGTTGAAACTCCGTTTGGAGAGGGTTTAACGAGGGGACAATGTGTTTCTCTGATAGATAATAAGTACACGAATATTGTGTTGACACCTCACCAGATTACTGTGCTGAATACCACAGAGGCAAAGCTGATAATTCGGGGAGAATATGGAGCTGGAAAAACCGTTCTTTTGGTTTTAAAAGTCCGTCAGTTATTACGCAGTGGACGTACGGTGAGTGTTGTTAGTATGGCAAAGTCAGACCTCCTCAATGTCCTACAATTCCAGATTAAGCAGGGTTTAAGTCAAGATGAACAAAACATTGAATTCAAACAGATTGATTCAACAGCTGATTTGGCAAAGCATCTTCGTAGAAATGGTGGAAACAAAGACGTATTTATAGACGAATTTCCCTCCCATTTATTGGAAGATATCGAGCTCAAGGATGCCATTACACAATATCAAAATACCCTCTGGATCATCATGAGCCGCGAGCGTCAAGATGGCATGAGTAGAGGGGTTAAAGACACTTTAGCAGGTGCTCTTCAAGAAGTTGTACTAAGGAAAGTTTTGCGTTGTCCACCTTCCATTACAACATTTCTCCCCAATGGAAAACGAGAAAGAAAGGAGATAGAATATTCTGATAAAAATAGTGGCAGTCTAAAAATGATGATCCAAAGACATTTTAAAACTATTGGATTTGTTTTCACACAAGATACGGTAGAAAATAGTCAGTCATGTCTAAACATATCTGATATTGTTGTGGTTGATGCCATAAAACGTGAGTGGCTTGTGAAACTTATTGGACTTGATGTTCCTATCGTGCACGATTCTTCCGTCACAAAAGATCAAGTTGCAAAAATCAAATCCGGGCAATTGAAAAAGGCATTATACAGTCACAACAAAGAAGGTGATGGAATGAGAAAGGTGGCTGAAACTGAAGAAGGAGTGGTCTTCTACTACAAAGACACCAAACAAGTCACTGACATTAAAAAGCTCAAAGGAAAGAAAGACTTGGCGTTGCTGCTGCATTCCCTTGGAGCAAAATCTCATGCGATTAATAAAGCGTTAAAATCAGAACACAATTCCACTGAGCCCGATGAACACTTTCATTGGTATGACATCACAGTTGTAGATGAGCAGGATAAACCAGAATTCGTATCCGAAGCCTTGAGAGAACTACACTTTCCACTTGTTACTCCTGCAGAACCTGACAAATGTATTTCAGAAGATGCTGTGCTCTTTACAAATCCAGAGAACTTTGAAGGATATGTAAGGAAAAAAGTTATCCGAGTAGAACGCGGCAGATTATTGATCGATGACGATGAACTCGCCTCTGCTGATGGCCCAGAATGTCAGTATGTCAAGCATATCACAAACCATGGATGTGTTCTTGAGAGATGCAACACCTGCAGGGAATCGCTGTTGAAACACCTGGGTGATCTTGGTTTACATCGTAACCAAGTCGCTGCCCAAGAATCTGAAGGTCCTGAAGCAGCAACCCCAACAGTAAGAGACCTCGATTGGTCTGATGTTGTGGTATTGGACAATAGATCAGATGGTAATATTTCTGAGATTCAGAATCACTTTGCTTTTCCACGCAGTGTAATATTTAAGGAACCCAATTCCTTCCTAGGCCTTGAGAGAAAGGTGGTCATCGTGTTGAACAGTAATAAGAAACCAAGTCCATTGACGTCGGATGGATGCATTGTGGATCACTTTGAGGCGGCGATAACGAGATGTTCCTCACAACTGATTATAATAGAAATACATTGATACAGTGACAACCTATTAATGTGGATGCTACCGACCACAGTTAAAAAAGACAGATATATCTAGATCTAGAGATCTAGAGATATATACATATATCATTCTTAAAAATGCATTTAAGTAGATACTTCATAATGTATCCATATAACCATAATTTATCCAAATAGACCAAAACAAAAGTCATACAAATTGTATGTGAAAAGAGAAACCTGTGTGATCGCCAAAAGAAGTTCCTGTTAACTGTCACACTTTGCTGCTAGATTGACACACAACAAACTTGAGTCCGTTTGGATATATTGTGTCAGTGACGGCTTCAAACGAAGGACAAGTTCGCTAACAGAATGAGGACAGATACCTGATCTACACACTGAGCTTTACGTAGAAATCAGTACTGACTGTTCTTATTCACAGCAGAAAAAAACAGAAGCCAGACACACTTACATAACCTGTCTAAGGATACAGTTCGATTTATCTGATCGTGCAAGCGTGTTCATTCATTACAAGTCCCTTGAAGATTCCGGGTTAGAATTGGTCTTCAACAACCCATGCTTGCCGTGAGAGGCGACAACCGGGATCGGGTGGTCAGGCTCGCTGACTTGGTTGACGCATGCGTGGATCGATTCTAATGATGTCAATCTCTAGACTGTCTGGTCCAATCTCGATTATTTACAGACGGCCGTCATATAGCTGGAATATTGTTGAGTGTGGCGTTAAACAACAAACAAAACATTATTTCAAACTTTGTCGAAAACAATGGCAAAAAAATATGCTTTGAAGGGAACACAGACCAAATCAACCAAAGCAAGTCTAGATATCGTTCTAAATATTCCAAACCCGCTTCATTTCGCCACGCTGAATTTATTACATGAAATCAGATTGAGTGAGTGAGTGAGTGAGTTAGTATGGTTAACTCCGCTTTTAGCAATGTTCCAGCAATGTCACGGCGAGGGACACAAGAATGAAATCAAATTGAAAGTCGCGAGTGATTGGGTGCATAGTAGGTCTTTGTTAACATATAACAAAGAATGCATACCGAAACTCAGGTGTTTTACGTGATTATTTGGTTTAATAAAGTGTAAGAAAACTCGTGGATGCATATGAATGAAACAACCTGAACTTTCACTTTTGACCTTTGCGGGGTTATCCAATCAAAACTTATAAAACTAGGTAAAAAACACTACGACACAGGTGGGACGAGTGGGTTTGGTATCTCTCCACCTGTCTCTTCACCACCTGTCAGTCAGGTTTTACGCCGCTTTTAGCAATATTCCAACAATATCACGGCGGAGGATACCACAGATAGGCTTCACACATTGTTCCCATGTCGGGAATCGAACCCGGGTTTTCGGCGTGACGAGCGAACGCTTTAACCACTAGACTACCCGACCGCCCATAATTAAATTGGAATATGTATTATCACGACTTTACAACCCAGGTAGATTCAATTATATGTTTTGCTTAAGACATAATTGTGAAAACGAAACCTTTGATTAAGCATAATCTAAAACAAGTATCATGCTCTGTCAGGAATCTGAGGGAAACCTAGAAATCAAGAATAAAGTGTATTTTATATATGTAAGGGTTTTTTGTATGTTTGGGACAACCATCGGGAAGACAGTGGGAGAACCAGTGAGAGATTTTCTCTAGATTAATACTATTTCCAAGTTTGGAATTGTGACTGTTTTATCTGTTTTCCTCCCGTCACGAGTGTTCCAGGTTTGATTATTGGATCACATGTTATCTGTATGTCTCAGAAAATAATTTCATAATTGTAGAATATATGTACAAGTGAAGACGCACATTGGCTATGTATCCAGCGTGTTCATCATTTTTTATTAAAATCTCTGTATGGCCTCTTTGTTTTTTGTTTAACATGGTAACTTGCAAAAGTCTAGCTATATATCAGAGACATAAACATAATTTACCCTGCGCAGGGCAAACAAGTGACATTACCAACAATCCACCAAGAGAGTCACAATAAAAGGCATAGATAAAACCCTTTCAACGATCCAAGGGAATCTCTGCTAATAGCTAAAAGGTGAGTGTATCCTGCTCCTCTGTTAGCATCCATCACACACACATTCAATGGCAAGTCAATTGTTCATCTGAAAAAAAACAGGAAAATAGGGAATTGCCTCAAATGGAAAATCCCCTCCACATGTCAACAATAAGGATGGAGTTGCTGGACTATTTCTCGACATAAAGGGAAAGTTGGTTATTTAAAAATTGATGTCATCATTGTTGTCAAACAGCCTTGTGGGGAGATTTTGGTCACACTGAATCTTTATACATATATCTAAATCTGAAACATGTGAGGCGGTTCCAGTGTCTCTTGATTTCCAGCACAGGTGGATAAATCAATGGAAGGGAATTGGCTTTATTGAACGATATCAGATCATCGATAAATGTGTTGCTTAAATTAAATTTCTTGTTTGGACTTTGCCAATCCGAGCAGAAAGTCCGACTCGTAGGCCAAAAATAACCAACAGATCAGCAAGCAGGGGCAGCAAAATTGGTCCCCATGGGGATGCCTACCTGTTGCCTAAATGTCCTTTCCCTAAATTTAAAAATCCAGTCTTTCAAATACTGTTTTCTCAGTAAACTTCAGATCACATTTGATTTCATTTTTGAAAATGTATCCTGACCCTTTGAAGATACCCCACAGTGCAAAGAAGGGAACATTTTATTCCCTATTTGGACATGTGTGTGTCACTAAACGTGGTGACCATACACATAGAACGTCTCTTAGTCTAAAGTAACAGCAATACTTCATGATTCATGCAGAAAGTAATCAATTCCACCAACTAATACAAGATTTTTATAACACTGAGGGTCTATGTATTACACGTAGAACTATAACAAGTGTGGCGTGTCTGTTTTTCGAGGTGAATGGGTTTTTACACCCCGAAACGGAATTGCGAATAATTCTTTTTTTAAAATAAACGTCTACATAGGCAATTGCATTAATAGTTGAAATTCAGTGTTAATCTTCATGTTGGAACTGACCAGCATCGTCGAATTAGATATCAACATTATATTCCATACATTAATGCATACAGCTGAGACGAAAATAACAGGTGTTGCTAGTAAGGACAATTGCACTTTTAATAAGTTTTCACTTTATTCACTCATTCTATTATTACTATTGTTAGAAAGACTTCGTTATCGCCGGCTCTAAGTGAACGATAGTGCGTCCATTCTGAATACGGTAACTGCTGAAAGTAAGGGTTAACTAATATTCCCTGACAATATTATACAGTAAATATATATTCCAATAATTACTGCATTTAACTGAATTTAATCGGTGTGATAGAGGTACTTTCTTGAAGTTGCATATGATACATGTGCACAATATAGGATTCTGTAGAGTGAATGGTGCACTTTCTGTCCATTTCGAAATGTCCATTGATACAGTCATGGTCCAACACCTATCTGTGACCATCATACAAACAGCGGGTTAATTAGCCTGATTAGTTAGCTGACACAATTGACCTAACCTTTATGTGACATGCAAGCTTTGATTTCCTTTACAAAATCACCCACACCAAAACGTGCCAGGCCACTGAGATACTATGCTGCAGTTTAACATGGATAACAGACACAATATACTCCGCGCCGACCTGTCCCTGTTTTAGCCCCTTAATGTCAAGCGCCAGACAGGGTAACACAACAAGTACCATCTTTTACCATCTTGTATTTTGGTATGACGCGGCCGGGGATCGAACCTAAGATCTCCCGCACTCCGGACAGACGTTCTATCCACTAAACCACGGAAGCGGTCCACAATCAGTGCTTTTGCTAGGGGAAACGCTGAAGTCGTGTCCCTGTACCGTGTCAACTATTTCTCATGATGTATTTATTAGTGACTTTACAGTGTTGGGAGGCATGTGGTACTGGCTTTTTCAACGTAGTCCATTGTTTGAGTAGTTCATTGCAAGTGTATCTTGTCTGTCGAGGCCGTTTGTGTATTAGTGACTGCCAGTTGAACGTGTTAGGTGTCCAAATGGACACAGAAATGGAAAAGAACGAGTACCGAGCAGTCATCAAGTTTATGACTTCAGAGAAAAGTACACCTCAAAGAAATCTATGACCGCCATGTCACGAGTGTATGGGGATTAGTGCCCCAGCTATTCCACTGTTAAACGTTGGGCAGCTATGTTTAAGGCTAGGAGAACAAGTCTTGATCATGAACCTAGGTCTGGACGTCCCTTTAACTTCCATCAATGAAGATTCACTCAAGCAGATAGAAAAACTTACACTGGTCAGATAGACGTATTAGCATTGCTGAACTTGAAGAAGACACAGATCTATGGATCTATTGAAACTATTATTCATGTACATTTACAGATGAATACGATATCTGCTCATTGGGTGCCACGGTTTCTAAATTCTGATCTTAAGGAAAAAAGAACTGAAATCGGCAGGAAGATTTCGTCTTATTCAAAACGAGATTAGTGACGGGCGATCATGAATGAGTCTACCTCTGATCCCGGGTCAAAACGTCAATCCATGGAATGGTACAATTCGACTTCTCCGGCACCAAAGAAATTCAAGTCTTCAAGATCAGGGAGGAAAGTTATGCCACTGTATTCTGGGACGCCAAGAATATGATCCTTGTTGATTACTTAGAAAGTCAAAAGACGATAACCGGTGCCTGCTATGCTGATTTGCTTCATCGCCTGAGAGATTCTATCAAAGGAAAGTGGCGAGGAATGTTGATTCCTGGAGGTCTCCTACTTCATGGCAATGCCCCAACTCACACCTCTCGACTCGCTAATAGATTCCCCACTCCATATTCGCCCTACCTGACTCCAAGTGAGTGAGTGAGTTTTGTTTAACGCCGCGTTAAACACTACTCCAGTTATATCACGGCGTGTCAGCTCAATGTGGGAGGAAAGCCCGAAATGATGCAGGTCCCAGACGTTTACCACTTCGATGAAACCAACGAGGACGGGTATGGTGCTGACAAACCTAGAAACCCACAATCAGAGTTTCCCAAGGGACGCAACTCTACAGAGCGAAACGACTGTTGCGTGCATACTTGCATTTCCTCAAAAATGGAAATGCAAATAGCGCGACAAAACCCTTTCCATATCCAATAGAAACCATTAAGTTCCCATTGAGCCAAGCTTACATGTCGTGATTATGACATATTGACTGGTGCGTCGGGTGACGCTAGATAGAATTTCGCATTTTCCTACTTCTCGGGAACATGTTATTGTTCAGGGTTTGAAGGTGAAGGAGAGCTGTTACCTCCGAGCAAAATAACAAATACACTGTTTTGTGTCAGGGGTGTTGCCGGGGGAAACGCTGCGGGCATGTCATTGTTCCGTGTCAACTCATATTTCTCAATATATCGACCATAATACATCAGATAGCTACGCGACAAATCGCAATGAACAATGAAGAACGAAGCGTGGTTTATTTCACAATAAAACATTCTTCTATCATGATGTCATTTCTGGAGATATGAACATTGATGACGTCGAATGTTTGACGACGTTATTTTTGAGAGGGGAGTGTCTAGTGAGTTGTTCCCCATAGATGTACCAGGGCAACGCAGAGAGACGTGATGGTCAATCGATCGCATTCAAAACCAGGAGAGATAGGACAATCGGTATTGGGAGAAAAGGTACAGATAATCGACGTGATGAATGTAAGAAAATGCGGGAAATGCCCACCTTTGCATAAAATGAATTTGTCCGACATTGCCGAGGCGAGGACGGATTCTACTGAGGAAGTCATCATAATTTAAATAGGGGTTCATATTTTTAAAGCTTGTGTATGTTATCATCATCCTTAAAGAGGTCGGACATGATGTTGATAAATCAACGACGAGTTGGAGTTGTTACATAATGTGACAGCGAGTTGTTGGTTCCAATCCAAGGTTCACTACGACAATTGACCCTATTTATGCTGATGAGTCAACTATATAATAAATGTACCGATCGTATGCTACCTCAGTTTGAGGTTTGCGGTAGAGCAGGACATGCACAATATTTTCCTGAACACCCGGTGTCATCATTGATTTTTAAAGGTCCATTCATATCATTTCCAACGCTAGTTCCTTTACGCCCCATGGAATCAGTTTGGGCGAATAATCTAATACTGATTACTCTCTTAAGTACTATATGTATGTGCAGAAACGATCTTAGATCTTTTCGGGATTGACAGTCTTAAGTTATACTGCATTAATCATGAATGTTCGTAAACAGCAATAGATGTTTTAGACTTTAATATCATTCAGCTACTCCTTCTGGGGTATTTGAAAACATGGGGTGTCCTGTAGTTGAAGTGCTCTGAAACAGGAAAAACTTCCATGAGTGGAAGTGTTTAATACTTTGTTATTACGCAAGGTTCATTCATTAGTTGTTTCGTCACACTAAAGGGATAATCATGATTGACTATCTGCAATGATGGCAGTCTATCAATGTGTACCTTGCCACAGAAATTAAGTCATTTGTTTGTTATTTAACGACCCACTCAGCAATAATCCAGCTGTATGACGGCGGTCTGTAAATAATCGAGTCTGGACAAGACAATCCAGTGATTGATATCATTGAAATTGATCTACGCAATTTACACACATCAACCAAGTCAGCGAACCAGACCTCCCGATCACGGTAGTTTCCTCTTACGACAATCATGGGTTCCTGGAGACCTACTCTAACCCGGATCTTCACGGGTTCAGAACTAGGCTAGTTGGGAGAAGCTACCAAGGAAAACTGTCCAGGAAAGCTTCATTCAGGTGTGCTACTGTTTCGGGACAATGTTTTTGTGTTGAAGTGGTCAAACCGTAATAAATCACAGCCAAATTATTTTAATTTGTGCCTACCCCATGGGGACCCAGTGTACAAGCTCAATATATAATATGAGTAGTTACAATATTTCAGTTACTTCTTAATTATTATCAGCATTAGCATTAGAATAGCATTCACTTACTAATAGGACCATGGCACTGTAGCTCACCTGGATAAATAATCACATTTTTAACGTGTCAACAAAAACGTCATCTTAACAAACGTATATATTCCAGTATTTTCTGTTTCAAATGTCAACAATAACTTGTAATTTACAACTTTGTTTCAATAAAGAACAACTAAATTTACAACTCTGATTCTGTATATGCCCTCCGGGAGATTTCTTTTTCTTATACAATTTTTTCCAAACATTTTGTGAATGGAAAACTTTCCATTTGTTTTGCCCTACATTATACAAAATCCTATAAAGGGCAGAAAGATCGACATAAAGTGTCAGAATAATCTGGTCTGCCCGCATTTGAGTAAATAATACAGTTAGTATACTAAAAGTTTACATACAGGAATAAAAGCGACAAACATCATTTCCATAATCATAAGACTCATATCACCTCTCAAAGCAGAGTCCGTTGTATGAATCTGGCTATATTATATCCATGTGTTTATGAGTCACTATAAAATAGTGATGTACCAGGTGTTCGCGAAAAGGTGTATACATCCTGCAGCACGGTGGGACCCATTACAAACACAGGCAGAGGCAAGTCAATTGTTAGAAGGAAAAAAAACATATGGTACCAGTCAGAATAGGGAATTGCATACTTTGCTGAGGCATTGAATGGTGATGCAGCCCTGTTAAAAGAATTTTAACAAGAGTCGTATGACGTTCTTTGAAATATTTGTAGAAAGAACGTGTTTGGAATCTTGTTCGACACAAAGACCAAGTTCTAGCCATTCCTCTTGTCAATCTGAATCTTTAATCATAAAACTAAAAATGTAACCGATGAAGCGGCTTCAATGTCTCTTCTTCCATCAGTGGGTAAATTATGTTTTTCCTCAATTAATTTAGTTATGCGTACATATAATGGTAATGCCACTTGAGGCCTTGTAAATAGTAACAACTACAAACTATTTCGAATGTGGGGCAGCCAAACTGTGGATGATAGCTGATTGGAACAGAGTGTGTTTATTCCCATTCTGTTTCCTCTGTCTCAGTGTGTACATTCTACCAATGACAGTATCACACACTGACGTAACTCATTCCAAAAGACATTCAACATTATATCTTGGCATATGCTTCGACAGCATCCGTAGTAGTTTTAAAGTTGTGATCCCAATTGGTGGGAGGCTGCTCACGATATTTTGGTCTATATTTGAATTACTGACGAAGGTTGTTGTCATCAATTTCGTCATGGCCGCCACTGACTTTCAATCACATATCCCCTCTACTAAAAACGTCCGGGGGAAATACTCATATTTGTTGAAAGGGATGAGCAAGTAGGGAAGGGAATATACTGTTAAGAAAGGGGAAATGTTTCGTCAGTCACATCTGTGGTAAGTCAGCGACCATTTTGTCTCGACACATGAGATTATAAATACAGGACAATATCAGCATGATTTATGAAATATAAACTTCGTTGTTTTGAAAATACATTCAGTGATGTAACCACTTACTCGGATGTTTCAGGTACACCAACTAACGGTCACTATAAGTGAGCATTAGTAATATATGTAGGTCACATATACATAGGAGGAACTAGTTGAAGTGATAAGGACGAGGAAAAGACTTGAGCCACACGTCGGCCTTCAATAGTTTATTACTGCCCGCAGATGTAAAATGATCTAACATTCAATAATGAGAGTTTTATCAAATGTAAAGTATTGTTACTTAATTTCCTGGTTGAGAATGTTTAGCTATAGGCAACGATTTTTGAAGGTAGGTATCTATTCTATTAAAATTCTATGATGTTTTTGTTTTTTGGATATCACCACAAGCTGTATTTTGAACTTGATATTGTATGTCATGTGATTACGTCAGGTTTATGAAAAGTCACAACACAACGCCCAACACTAGGTCTTATTATCAAATGTTTTACTTTGAAGATCCTGAGGAAAGGTTATCCATGACAGTCCACGGTGCATATAGATCATGGTAATATATTAGAAAAGAGCTTAATGAATACTTCATATAAATGTACATGAATTATATCAAAATAATAATAATAAAAATATAAACGACAAAACCCTTTTCATAGTCACAAGAACTATCTGCTAAAAGTCCATTGTACAATTCCGAGTGTATAATAAGCTTGTGTTTATTAATCACTATCAAATATGGATGATACCAGGTGATCGCGAACCGACGTCACCCAAAACCCGCGTCTATACTTCCATAAGGAAAATGAAACCAACTTAACAAAGTAGAAGTGTGCTGAATAGCCGCGCTAAGTTTTGTTATGGAAGTCTGTAATGTATTGCAACTCTATTTACGTGACTGTCCTACTCCAAGGAAACTAGTAACCTTGTGTAGTTTGTTAACGTTAATATGAAATTCACAATTAACTGTATTAACACATTGTGGGACACATGTGTTCTGTGTAGAATGTTAAACTTAGATTCCTACTTAGAAATAATATTTGCAATGTCATTTTGGTCGATATAAAGTACATATTCCACAATAAATTAGTTCTTTTTTACAAGTTAGTGACTTCATCTACATTAGAAGCTTCACATACATGACGTGTCAGTACAAATATAAAAGCAATACAGCCATTTATGCACTGTTGATCACCCAGTACCTTTTGAACGATACCCAGGGTGGGGATTCTGGATAAGAAAATTCTCTTAGTACACAGGCTTGTCTATTAGCCAGCTAACATGGTTGGGGTAGTTACAGTGTGTGGCCTGGCTGACTGTGTTCATTCATTCCCAGACGACGTAAATGCTATCAACCGCTGGTGTGCAGTCCCAGACTAAGTCCCAGGCTAAGAAGAATATTGTTAACAAAATTCACTCAGCCGGACTGAAAGCATGGGATTTTAGGGACCAATTGCATTACATAGTGCTGTTCAGGGCGTGATACGATACACCGTTCGACTTGGAAACATTAATATAAAGAATCAATGAATCGACAGACTTCGTGTACAGAATGTGATAATACACAGCACCTGTAAAGTGGAAACTTTCATGTACACGGTGAAAGAGAACAAAGAGCCGTCACGCCCGAGGATCATAACTGCTCCGATAGACATTAATCTCTATGCCCTATTATGCTCAATGGTCTTGCTTCGGTGTCAACTCGTATTTCTCATTATATTGCCATGAGTAAATTAACAGTGTTGTGAGTCACGTGGCACTAGCTTGCTCACGTATCAATTTCTAGCACAGATGAATTGTTAAGCATTGAGGATGCATACAATCATTTACAGATAGCAGTGAGTTAGTGAGTAGCGTCGCCCCGGACTAGTTCTGTATACAACAGCGAGTCAACTTAACATGGCAGGAAACACCATAGTGATGCGCCTGGATTCGCTAGTCGTGGGTTCGACAAGTTGCGATCATCAGCCCTGAGCATATGTATGATAATGAATGAACTAATGCACGAAACGTCTGCAACCTCAGTTTGAGGTTTGAAGTGAAGCAGGACTCAGTTCCACAAAGCCATCTTAGTGCTAAGGTGATCGTAACTCCATTACTCTAACACTGGCTTACGATAGTTCGTAGCGCTAAGATTGCTTTGTTGAACGGTGCCCAGGACATGCTTGCTCTTTGTGAGTGTCATCACTGATTTTCAGTGATCCCTTCATATGATTTGTAACACTTCTTTGCATTTCACACCCTATGGAATCTCTTTCGGCAGATCATCAAGACTGATTCATCTTTGGCGTTGACGTTTTCAATTTCCTAATTTCTGCTTGAGCATTATTACAGCGTCAGAAAACTCAAACGATGATAGAAGTTCGATACTCTGCAATTATTGGAGACCAAGTATGGTATGGTGTGGTTGTTTCGTGTTGTGTGGTTTTGGGTGTTAGTGCATGAGGGAAAGGTTTTGATGGGGTCACTTTATGCTAAGTAAGAAATATCAGTTCCAAGTTTTACACTGTAGTCGTCAATATTCTAGCTAGCTCATGGCGGCCCATCAATAATCGTACGATAACACACAACCAGCCATATCAGACATTAGTCGGCACTTACTACGACCTATCCTGTCGACCAATCTCTACGGGGACACAGCGTTTAATTGAATAAAGGTTGATAAGAAGGAGCTACGTTTTGGCAAGAATAGGATTGCTTGATTGTCTAGGAAAACACTTCTTCTAAAACCATTTCTGGGTTGAGTATATGCCATTTTAGTTACTCAGAAATGGCTTGATAAGCATTTAGAGCCAAATGGAACTATCGGCTGCTATTTTGAAGCATGAAACATGAACTCATGTTGAACACAAGGTCTGGTAGGCAAACACTGAAACTTCGTCACTTGGGACTATCGCAAATATATCGAAGACATTTGTCTTTTCTTGTCACATAGCATGTGTATCTCATCACGTGACCTGTTATAGCTGCAGATATTTTCATGAGTGGCGCACGTAAGCACGTAAGCCTTACTCACATGAAAGCCCAATTTTGATTAAAAACACATTCATTGTAAATGTGTATAAGGAAATATTCACTCAGAATTGAAGGAAGTGAAGCAATAATGTTATCTGGACGACAATAATGTTACCTGTTATCTGGATGTCGATCGGATTTCAAGGAAAAGGACAATCATGATACTTGTTAGTACTATTTCAGGAACTGTGGCCAAACTGCCGTAGTTTTAGTTCGGGAGCGTAGGAACTACGACGTGCCTTGACCCATTCTACTACTAAGCGCAGTATGTAAATAATACCATTATTTGGGGTAGAATATGTAAAGAATAACCATACATGTAATACGTATCAAATATTTGTATCAGTGTTACATGGAGTCTTTTACATTTGCTGATGATACAGGGGCGGTGGATTGGCCAAGTGGTGAAAGCGCTGGCCCCGCATGCCTGTAATGTGTCCACTTCCAAATTAAAACAATAAGTTACCCCAGAAACGAATACATAAAAGAATCCAGTGTGAAACCAACAAACAACTAAGAAATGGTATAAATTTGCAATTGTATGATAAACTTAACTTGGTTTACAAATCAATACAAATATAAATCTTAATACTTTAAGTTTGAGAGCTGGACGAATATGTCTACAAGTTTGCAATCGGACAAAAACAATTCTGGGCTTTTACTATTCATATTTTTAAACTGAACAATAATTGTATCTTCTTATAAATGTGCAAATGAGTATTTTGTTTCACACTGATATTTATACTGTATTGGTAGTTGGTTCTTATTTCAAAACATAGCAAAATTTAAAGTCTTTAATTCACAGGATACCTAGCAATTTTGAATGTATTGTACACACACGATGAATGAGATATTTAGGTGTCGTGACCTTGTCATGAGGTTTGATGTGTTCTCACTGAAAGAACTAACAGATCTACAAAAACTACGATATTGTTCACATCATATTTTTACATTTCAGGTCAATCATTCATATGAGTACAATTAGCTGTAGTCCTGCACCATGACCGTGGAATATATTTATTTTACGAAAAATAAATAAATCTAGAATAGCATATAAAAGCAAGTCTAGCCAGCTCAAGCTAGCTCTAGTACATCTGAAAATAGTATACGGATTTTTTTTGTATTTTTAGAGTCAAGAAGGATATTGTGTAATATAAGAGACTAAATGTAAGTCTAAATAAGCTGTTGCGGCTCGTATGTATTTGATACCACATCTCTTATTTACACAGATGTCAGTTCGACCACACAATACTCCTTGAAAAGTAATCGTCTTTTCTCTCAAGATGATTAACAGGCATGCTATTCAGTGGGCTTATGGTTATATTTGTTATATACTAGTATATGTGCTCTTAAACTTACTTAAAGATGATATGAAAACATTTACCACGATATAAATAGTTATTAAAATATGGCCCACAAACACGAGGTCCGGAAAAGCGGAAAGTAACTAACATTGCCGACTGTGTACCATTGATATGCAAATCCACAATTCCGGACACTCAAAAGCACACCCAGCAAACAAATCCTAGTGGAGACGGTTTACTCTGTAGGTAAAAATTCTTCAAGGTATGTAACATTATATAAGGATCTTATTGTCTTCTTGTTGTTTGGATACGTGTGTAAACTTTAGTTCAGTGACATTTTGTATTCCATGTGATTGGGTAATGTTTATATAACATCACAAGCCAACGCCCGACACCGGGATCAAATGTGCTTCCGAGAGCTTCCTATGGAAAAACATATTCATATAACTGTACATGAAATTTGTCGAAATAATAATATTAGAAATAATATGGATGAAACCCTTTCACAGCCATAAGAATTCTATGCGTAAACCCCGAGTCGAATGTACGATTCCGAGTGTATCATGAGCATGTGTTTATCAAATAGTGACTAAAGCAGGTGTTCGCGAAATTGACGTCTACCAATCCAACTACCCCCAGCGAAGCGACTTTCACCTATGCAACCAAAAACCCGCTGTTATACGTGGATAAGGAAAATGAAACCCATTGAACTAAGCAGTAGTGTGTTGAATACTGGAAATGAATTTAAACATGGTTTTGTACCGAAATGTCACACTGAAAGGATATAAAAGATGAAGTCAACGTGTCCTCTATAACATTGCAAAAACTTGTGTGTGGATGACCCTGATAATGTTTCGGTGAAAAACAGCAATATTTAATAAAGGAAATGTAACGCAAATGCGTTGTTAATTTCTTTAAAAGACTAAGAATCACTTCCGTTATCTATGTACGTGTTGGTTGTTGTTTTTAATTGCTGTAATGCTGACTCGTCGGGATAAAGATGGTTCTATCAACTTCAACTTGTATTCACATTGTGAACTACGTTCTCAGCGTATCCAATAAATAAACAAACAAAACACCCCATGTTGGAAAAAAAAATAGTATATCCCTCCCTGTCTACCCATTTTTGTGCTTTTTAATATTGATGTTTGTTTTCTTAAAATTTGAAATTGTTTGAACTATTATCAATTGTTGATCTTTTATTTTCAAATGTATATTTCTAAATATGGTAAAACATTAGTAAAGAATACCTTACAGTGAAAAGGTATGTTAGTTTTAATGTATTTCCTCCGATTTCCTCGACATTTAAGAATCGCATTACGTTTGGTTTGGGTTCAATTTGCATTTAACATATTTGTAAACATGTACATTTTGTCAGCTGTAAGCCCCAACACACGTATACATCTGTCAATACAAGATCAAAAACAAGTATATAGTATCTAATTTTGTTATTTATAATTATTTTATGTTTTGACATTCAGTTTCAATAAGCCAATTCTGTCAGTATTTATAGCTGTATTTCAATGACATATCTACCCTTAATAATTCTACATTTATTATTTTTAATGTTGGAAATAATGTACTTGTGACTCATTTGTCTTTGATTGTATTGGTATATGATTTTAAGTGTAACAGCAAATAAGTATCTAACAGGGATCGCAACAAAACAGAATATGTGCAGCATATATATTTCCCTTAAGGAATTTTAAGATCTTTAATGGTTATTTTCAACGTTAATAAAGCATCAATTAATTATTTTTAAGTGTCTATTTTGTAGCATTTGTTGCTATGTTTTAATTGTCTCAAGATACCAATACTGTAATAACTTGAGGTGTTCATTTAATTTGTATTTAATTTTTGTAGCTTTGATTTCTTACAATATAGATGTCTATATTACATTAATCATTACCAGAGTTAACTCAATAGTTAGTATCTAACACGGAGTTCTCAGAGCTAAATATCGAGGTGTTTATTATCTATTCAGAATATGGTTTAATGTGAAAACAATGTTGTCTAAATTTGTCAGGTGTCTACAGGGTCTGTGAATGTTGGCTATAGTTTAGAATGAGTATTCTATTGCTTTAACCTCTACTGAATTGTGTCGCGGTTATGAGGAATTACTCCAATGTATTGTTTGGCAATCCTTTCCCAAACCCTAATAAGTGCCATGGTAAATGGATTCATCCTTGAAAAAATGAAAAATAATTCAGTCATATTACCCCAATAGTGAATCCGTAACCTTAGTAATGCCGTTTGGGGTTCAATCATTGTACCCATGCCATGAATACCACATAACACTAACAAGCACACTTACGCACACAGTAACACACACATGCGCAAACATACATAAACACACATAATAACACACACACACACACACACACACACACACACACACACACAGGGCTTAATCAGTGCAATACTTGTAAACGCGTGCAGTGTGCGAGCTCAGCCTATGTTACCGCTTATAGATGAAAACCAAGCCTCGCTTTCACGCAGGTTATAAATAGATTCAATGCTAAAATCCCCATAGTGACGTCACAACCCCTGTCACAGGAAGTGAAAAATCCTGCGCTCTACACCTACCTCATATAAACCTTTTATTACAAATCCTATTTGAACATGTAATGTTTTCATATGTGTCCCATTTCCACATGTGTCAATTTATCAAAATAATACCAAAATATAACCCATCCATGCACTGTAGAAGTTGTGAGAACATGTTTATTGAAGTCACGTGACCTCAAAATATTCGCTCACAGGGTAGAAGTCATTCACAAAAATATGGGTTCCATCTATCTTAAGGGGAGGAGGGGCCAATTCCTATGTTTCCTACAATCCCTGATCACTAAGCTTCCTATATCCAACTTAAAATAGGAGGTGCTACAGTTTTAAAAATGATTTTAATTGGATAAAAGACCCAGTTTCCCCCTCGAAGTGACCAAGAAGTCCCACGCAGAGCGGCCAGAAACATAAATAAATCTGGCACCTTACTGATAGCATCACATTCTAATGACAGATATGTTACTTTAGGGCAGTTTAACACCGTTTGTTTAAACTTGTGTTGACTGATATGTCATTGAGGGTCTAATTTGTGTGTCATGGGTCTAAACTGATGGTTTACAGGTTGTGGTGTTTGACATTTGGTTCTTTCTGTCTTAAGCTGTCTGGACATAGTTTGTCAGTGTTATCACACTGCACATACATTTGCGCTTAAATAAATCAGAACTTAAATCTAAAATATGTATTGGTTTGTAAGTTTTAATTAGGAATAGTAACCCTTCACAACACCGGAAGTAGTCAAGATTTTAGTCACGTGACCTCTACCAGTAAAATGATTGGCTGAAACCCATCGTCTGCTGTAGCAGTATACTACTGTTACTGTTGTGATGGACGATTACTTGGGGATTATACCTTGGCTGTTGCATTTTTATGCTCAATCATGGCTAAATTGTGTTTTTCAACTGTTATGTTTCTTGGCACTCACTTGGAATACCAGTCTCTTACTAACTATTTCTCATGATGGGACTTCCAACTGACACCACTGGAGATTTGTCAAGAAAGGTATGAACATATTGGAATTCTGATACCTCTAAAACTAATTAATTTTCAAGTGGAAAATATCAAGAGTACATTTTACCAATAAGGCTTGTGTATGCATTAATATTGTGTAGAAAGTTTAAACTCTCGTAGAATTTTGCATCTTGTGAATGTATGTGCATTTATGCCAGACAAAAATCAAGAAAGGAAATAGAAACAAAACCTGGAATGATGGTATTCCTTCTGAGAAAAAATGTAAGACTTCGTATATTTATGGGAGCCCATGTAGTCCCTATCAGGTATGCATACAGTTGGCAACATTTTATCAAAGATGGTCATCATCATGAAATGAATAAACCTTATCACCCAGGTGAAAGCATTAATATTCAGTGAATATATTTAGTAACATGGAAAACTAATAAAAGTCCAAAAACACAGTTGTTTTAGTAGAAACCTCCGTTTATCCAGTTGACAGAGACTGGAGAGTGAATATGTCATCTGCTAGCAAATTGTATTTACTGTTTGTAGGTCGCACTTGAGAACGAGGCTTGGTTTTTAAGGGAAAAGATATCAATTACAAAATTGTACACACTGTACATGGGACATAAGTTCATACGACAGCGCCGCTATTTTTAGAACGTTTGAAAAGTAGGTCACAGCTTTCCAAGAAACCTCTCTCTCCCCGGGAAACTGACATACCGCTCACGTAACCATGCACAAAAACAATCACAAACTGTTCTTTTTTATATGGAAACCATCGAGCGCAACCAACGCGCTGTTTAACTACGGGGACTTTATACAAGGCGGTGTGTTAAGGTATGAGTGTGATATCCCAACTTATTTATTTTGTCCTCATTTCGGTTGGGGAAAATACACAAGAAACATCATGTTATGTGGGGTATTTATTTGGGCATGTGACTTCCGACATGCATTGGTATAATAATATATTTGCTGATTTCAATATATTGATGTTATTTAGTCTTGAACTATTGTCACCAAAATGACGTCTAATTATGCATTACAATAAATATATATGAATCAGTCAAACAGTCATAATTCGTATTTCATTGTAGTTTGCTTTATAGTTTGACCTTTATGGCATCTTCACTTACGGTATTGCAAACCTATTTAATGCCATTTTATAGCACGATCATGAAAGTGTCAGACACTGGTATTTGGCTATTGTCAACCAAATGCGCATCTGTTTTCATATTGTAAGATGCGTACGACTTTTCACGTTAATGATCATTATTACAGGGGTACTTCATAAGTGAGATCTTTTAGTTCAAATTAACCCAAATGCTATTACTGTTATGTCACTGCTGTAGAACATCGAATCTGCCCAGACAATCCAATACGGCGACTTCCCCGCTATCCCCATTTACCTCACTCTGATTACACGACTGATAACGTGAGATGTGAATATAAATTGTCAGTGCAAGAGAAACCTGACAACACATGCCGCTCCCGTCATCGGACGATACGCTTGTCTTACTCTCAAGCGATATGCAGTGAACTCTACAGCATCTAGTAAATGTTGCTATTATGAGTTATTCAAACCAATATTATTATATGCTATTTTATATGCTATTTAACGGATGTAAATCTGACAAAGTTTTGAACATCATTATCAGAATGTAGATGTATTTCACGCAGATTAATGATTGAAGAACGGAAACACAATAATATACCTAGAAATCAGAGATGTATATCCAATGTTATCTAAATTCAGTAGAGGATGAATAATATGTCTGATCCATTTCCCTATTTGACTTCACCGTGTATTCACATGGGGTTGTGTCAGGTGGACAATAAAGTTACATTTGTATATGTTTGTGACGAGTGCCACCGGTGGGGTAGGATACGCTCACATTTTCACATTACCAAGTATCATCCCTAATTGTATCTATTCATAAACAAATGCTCATGATACAGTCGGAATCGTACAATAGACTCTTCTTGAGAGGACAAAGTCTTAATATAATTTCGGGGTCAAAGCGGGAAAATGATTAAAAGGAAAAGCACCTCATGTGAAAATGTACCCGGAAAAAGATCGAAAGGCACATCTTTGCCATGTACAGAGACGAATAATAATGACTCAGATGAAATCGCATCTCTTAAAACATCCATAGGAAACCTTGCCATACGCGATCCATCAAGCGAGGGTGGATGTATGCCTGCTCATGAGGCATATATCAAATACCTAAAGGAACACCACCCAGATTACAACGAAAAGGTATACAGAGTGCCCTGGACATTCATTGGTACTTCCCCAGTACGATTCAATAAAGACAACAGAGCACAAAACTATTCATCACACAATGACACATTCCCTGAATGGAGACTGCCTGAAGAACATATACTGGAATGCTGAATGCTGAAAAACGAGTCGCTGACAGTTTAGAGTGGCTACTCAAAACTGAAGAGAACCCAGCTTTCATCCTCACTTCATATAACTTTAGAAACTTCTGTCACCAAAGAGATGAACCACCTCCAGATGAAAAAAATTATGGAATCTTCTTCATTCAAGTTCAAGGCTGTGATGATTCTAATTACCAAAATAGACGTCGAGATGCTAGAGGTCAGCTACGTAAAGAAGAAATGTTTTTCAATGACAATTTCAAGGACTATAGGGGAACCAAATCGGCCATTCTTGCATTACCAAATGTGAAGAAATCTATATCTGGTTGTCTACTGGATTGCCATTTGCCTTGTCATTCTGAGGGACATGAAGAAATGGAAAGCAATTTAGAACAATGGTAGACAGAGAAAACAAAACAACAGGTTTTTCATCATTTGCTGATTACCGCCGTGTTTTTTGGGAAATACGTTGGGTACAAATCAACAGTAAAAGCACCAATGATTCGCCTTCCTGAATCAATTCGATCTCCAGCTGAAGTTATCGCAGGAATAGGAAATCGTTACATGAACATTACGCTCACACCACAGCAGATTTACATCCTGAATAATCATTCGTCAAAACTCATTATTCGTGGTCAGCATGGAAGTGGCAAAACAACAATGCTTATTCTGAAAGCTAGAGAAATGATAGCTCAGAATATATGTATCATCAGCATGGCCAAATCTCCACTACTTGAGGTTTTGGCGGATTCTGTCAGATATGACATGACTCCTTTGATGTCCAACAACATGATAATTGAGCAAGTGGGTGACCATTCGAAACTAACAACGATGTTGCAGAGGTGTGCAGAGGAAAACGGCATGTATTTATTGACGAGGTTCCCTCCAGTCTTGAGAATGATCAAACTTTAAAGAACGTTATCAACAGTTACCCCAAAGAACGCTTCATTTGGGCAATAATGAGTTGCGAGAGAGATGACAATCTGAAACCAAGCCTTGGAGAAATCTTTCGAGTGTTTGCAATAGCTGTTCTCCACAAAGTCTTGAGATGCCCCCCTTCGATCTTTCAAAGCTGCAAGACGACTGAACAGCGTGTAGAAACACTCAATTTAGAAGAAACTAAAGTAAAAGATTTCTTTGAGAAGCTCGGACTGTCATCACAATCTCCACCCTGTTCACTTAAATGGTCCGATGTGACTTTTGTGAATGCAATGTCAGAGAAAACGGACATTATGCAATGGTTTGGAGCTCTGAAATGTCCCTATGAAGAATTAGAAAACATGATAGACTATACAGAGGAACAATTCAAATCGAAAGCAGATGAATTGAAGAACACTGAAACGATTCTTGTCACAAACAGACTACCTGAAAGTTATGTTCACTCTTACAAAAAGATGACGGTTTGCAAAGGTGGTGAAATTTACATCAAAGAAGCCAACGTACCTGTTGAGACAGAGGTAGTTTCTAAGAAACAATTGGCGACATTATTGTGGTCACATGGTTTTTGCACAACTGAAATAAAGGACTGTCCCAAAATCAACGAACAACAAGTGAGAAAAGACAAAGAAATTACAAGAAATTATATTTGTTGTTAAGCCATCTCTGTACTACTTCTTTGAAAAACGAAATGCCATCCTGTTCACGAATGAAGAAAACCTTGCGGGATTTGAAAGAAAAATTATTCTTTGCATCATTAAACAAAAGGTACATGCAAATAAGGAACTGCATCCTATTGAAGTACCCAACCCTCTAATAGTTGATCACACAGGACACACAGGAACAGTTGATCAATGCACAGACTGTCAACAGAAATTGCGTGGTTATTTTCAAGAGCTTGGTCTTGTACCCATCAATGCCAACAAACAACGATCCGACAATGTCATAAAATAAGCATCCGGCCGTGTCATGGAACAAGGATCAAGCCGTGTCATGGAAGAAGGATCCAGCCGTGACATGGAACCAGGATCCAGCCGTGTCATTGAACAAGAATCCAGCCGTGTCATGGAACAAGGATCGAGCAGTGTCACCAGCCGTGTCATGGAACAAGAATCAAGCAGTGTCATGGAATATGGATCCAGCAGAGTCACCAGCAGTGTCATAGAACAAGGATCCAGCCGTGTCAACGAACAAGGATCCAGCCGCGTCATGGAACAAGGATCCAGCCGTGTCATGGAACAAGAATCCAGCCGTGTCATGGAACAAGGATCCAGCCGTGTCATGGAACAAGGATCTAGCCGTGTCAACGAACAAGGATCCAGCCGTGACATGGAACCAGGATCCAGCCGTGTCATTGAACAAGAATCCAGCCGTGTCATGGAACAAGGATCCAGCAGTGTCAAGGAACAAGGATTCAGCCGCGTCATGGAACAAGGATCAAGCCGTGTCAAGGAACAAGGATCAAGCCGCGTCATGGAACAAGGATCCAGCAGTGTCATGGAACAAGAATCCAGCCGTGTCATTGAACAAGAATCCAGCCGTGTCATGGAACAAGGATCCAGCAGTGTCACCAGCCGTGTCATGGAGCAAGGATCCAGCCGTGACATGGAACCAGGATCAAGCCGCGTCATGGAACAAGGATCCAGCAGTGTCATGGAACAAGGATCCAGCCGTGACATGGAACCAGGATCCAGCCGTGTCATGGAACAAGAATCCAGCCGTGTCATTGAACAAGAATCCAGCAGTGCCATGGAACAAGGATCCAGCAGTGTCACCAGCAGTGTCATGGAACAAGGATCCAGCAGTGTCATTGAACAAGAATCCAGCAGTGTCATGTAATATGGATCCAGCAGAGTCACCAGCAGTGTCATAGAACATGGATCCAGCAGTGTCACCAGCAGTGTCATGGAACAAGGATCCGGGTGTGTCATGGACCAAGAATCCAGCCGTGACATTGAACAAGGATCCAGCCGTGTAATGGAACAAGAATCCAGCCGTGTCCTGGAACAAGGATCCAGTCGTGTCATGGAACAAAGATTTAGCCGTGACATGGAACCAGGATCCAGCCGTGTCATTGAACAAGGATCCAGCAGTGACATGGAACTAGGATCCAGCCGTGTCATTGAACAAGGATTCAGCCGTGTCATGGAACAAGGATCCAGCCGTGTCATGGAACAAGGATCCAGCCGTGTCATGGAACAAGAATCCAACAATGACAAGGAACAAAGATCCAAAAATATCATGGAACAACACAAAAAAAACCAGCAGTAAGCTAGGATTGTGTGATGTTATTGTTCTTGATGACAGAGAACCAAAAAGGAATGACGTGGTTGGCTTGCTGCAAAAAATCGACATCGATACCGAGACCGTCGAGGTTCAACCATACGGATATGAAAACAAGGTGGTTTATACAACTTCAGAAATGTTTAGAGGCTTAGAGAAAAAAGTTGTAGTAGTTGTCACTGACAATGGTTATACAGACTTGGCAGTTAGCAGATGTTCTTCACAACTGATTATATTAAAAACAGCTAGAGCTCAACCCGGGACTGCCATCTAGTTGAGTGAACTAAGGCCGACACAGACGAAGCTCAATTTGCTAAGATTGGTACATTTCATCTTGTTGTTAGTTTGCTTTCTTCTTCCTATTTGACAGATAGCCACGATATGGCTGAAATACTGCCGATGTGACTTTAAATTTTAACTCATTCACTCATTCTATGTAACAGTGATAATACCCTTAAGGCTCTACAGTGGTCTGATATCACAAGTTAAATATGTCATTAGCGGAATGTGAGTGAGTATAATTGAGTTAGTGAGTACGGTTTTACGCTGCTTTCAGCAATGTTTCAGCAATAGCGTGGAGGGACACCAGAAATGGGTTTACCACATTGTACCCGTGTGGGGAATCGAACCCGAGGCTACGGCGTGACGAGCGAACGCTTTAACCACTTTAGGGGAGTACGGGATTTAGCTGAAAGTTCTTGTACACCCAGTCTGTATGCCGATATTTTTGCCATAGGTTATTTCAAGATGGCAGCTGGCTAATCAAATAGCTTCAATCTTTTATAAGAAATGATATGTAGACAGAGACAGTTAGGGTCTACCGTCCCTTTTGGGGGCTATTTCAGTGGAATGAAGGCATATAAGTTTAATGAAGGAAGGCCCTAAGTGAAACAGGTCATAGATAGTTGCCCACGAAACATGAGCAGATTGTTATCAATCGAGCAACCGACGTGAAGGTTCATGAGCCATGAACCTGTCAGCTACGATTTAAACATTTATACCATAAAACGCAATCACATGTAGACATGTTTCGGACAGAAAAAAACACAAGAGCTTGAAGAGGCCAGTTGAAATAAGTTTTGTTGCAATTTTCAAAATGAATATAGATCTAGGTTTATATGATTTAACGTCATTTGAAAAATTTTCATCTGTTTTAAATGTAAACCATGCCCATTTGTATGTGTTTTCGCGATTATGTTCAAGATATATTAATAGTCGGACATTGACATTGTTTGAAGTTTTGTTTTTTATTTGTTGTTTACGCTGCATTCAGCAATATTTCAGCTGTATCACAGCGGCATGTAAATAATCGAGCCTGGACCAGACAATACAATGATTGTTATTATGAGCAACGGTTCACTCCGTAGGGATACGATGACACGTTATCAACCAAGTCACCGAGCCCTACCACCCGATCCATTAAGTCGTCTGTGACAACCAGCACAGGCTGCTTGGTGTCTATTCTTACCCGGAGGAGTTACATACCTCAGCATGTATTATTGGTGATATCATTTAGCAATGTCATGCATATTTTGGTTTACCCTTACCATATTCCCATTTAGTATTCCAGCACATTTCTTTAGAGCCTACTAATGAGGATCGGTGGATATAATGTGAGAAGGTTCGCTCCCATTGGTTGCACATGCCATTTGTCACACACTCCGATTTTGCCAGTTGTTACACAGAGGATGTGGTGATCAATTAAGTCAACCTACTGTTGTAATGGAATAATCCAACTCACTTCGAATTAGTCCGATCTGCAGGAGATAAGATGCTGCGAGCTTGAGTCACAGTTTACTTAACTAATACATATTGGACGAAAAACTCTATTATTGTAATCTAACTAAACGATACATTTAATAGAAGTATTCCCACTCTTTGATATCCTTTTAGTTTGACAACTCTGCAGGAGATAAAATGCTGCGTGTTTGAGTCACAGTTTACTTAACTAATACATATTGGGAAAAAACTAACTAAACGATACAGTTAATAGAAGTATTCCCACTCTTTGATGTCTTTTAAGTTTGACAACTCTGCAGGAGATGAGATGCTGGTGCAAGCTTGAGTCAGAGTTGAGATTGCTAATACACTTTGGAAGATTCACTGTAAACTAAATCATAACATATATCAGAGTTGATATAAGTAGTCCACTTAAGCTCACTCAACAATACAACTCCTGGATCATTTTGTTTCATAGGCATTTTGAAGCCCCAAACCTGTTAAAATGAAAGGTACTCCAACAACATAGGTCTCATCGCACAAACACCTAGGTCAAATGTTACAGCAAGATGGCTTCTGGTAAAATCATATATATAATGTTATTATTATTTTATTATTATATGTACAGTTTACTTTTAATTATTTTAAATGTACATGTAGGGTGAAGTGTTCAAATGGGCTTTGCCTGTTTATTTCTAAATATTGTTTAAATCATAAATTAGTACACATATAAAGAAGCTCAAAACAATCTGGTTTATCTGTCTGGATCATTCTATTCTAGCAGCCAGAAAAGAGGAAGGGAGAAAACCGTGTAGACAACCTCCTGTTTTGTTTTAATGTGTGTGACAAATGGCATGGATCATTGCTCATGCTATCAACTGTTGGTCCAGACCCGTTTATTCACATGTCGTCGTGATATAGATATTGTTTGTTTGTTTGTTGTTTAACGCCGCACTCAGTAATATTCCAGCTGTATGACGGCGGTCTGTAAATAATCGAGTCTTGACCAGACATTGGGCATCGATCTACGCAATTGGGATACGATGAATTAACAAATTTAGATTCAATGTTTGCTGAAAAGCAGAATCCTTTGTATGATATCGACAATCCACCCAAATCAGTAAGAGAATCTGTACATTTACTCAGAAAGTGTTATCCCAAATATAATATGTGTTAGATATTCCTGGTGTATTTCACCTGGGATATTATTGTATATGGTAAGACTAACAATAACAGCAACTCTGATTATTTATTCCATCATATCCTGCTTCCAAGTGAACATTTTCTCCAGATGAGTCCATTCACATCTTTTATCCAATTTCTTGAGGGAGCATCTCAAAAGTTTGATGTCGGATATAAATCTTAATACTTTATGTTTGGGAGCGGGATTAATATGTCTACAGGTTTGCAGTTCTTGGCTTTTACGATTCATGTCCATAACATAATTGTTCTAATTGTCATATTTGTAGACTGAACAAAAGTTTATCTTCTTGTAAATGTGCAAATGTGAACTTTGTTTGATCTTTTTAAAAATTAAAGATTTATACTCATTGGTGGTTGACAAAGTAGACACAGTTAATGGATAACAACTTCTTTAATACTGTAAAGGCGACGTTTAGGTTTAGATCCTTATGCCGTTGTCAAGCAAGACTGAATGAGCAACATTGTAAAGAATATAAACAGTTGCGGATTGTTGGTTGGTTCTTTATTCAAAATATAGCAAACTTTAAATTCTTTAATTCACAGTATACCTAGTAATTTTGCATCTGTTGTTCGAACACGATGAATGATATATTTAGATGTCGTTAACTAGACATGAGGTTGATGTATTGAAAGTACTACCAGATCTATAAAATCTATGCATATTGTTCACATCAATTTTTACATTTCAAGTCAAACATTCATATGAGTACAACAGTGTGTGTGTGTGTGTCTGTGTGTGTGTGTCTGTGTTTCTGTGTTGTGTGTGTGTGTGTGTGTGTGTGTGTGTGTGTGTGTGTGTGTGTGTGTGTGTGTGTGTGTGTGTGTGTGTGTGTGTGTGTGTGTGTGATTATCTATATATTTTAAATCAGCTATCAGTTTTGTCAAAATTATGTGTGTGTGTGTGTGTGTGTGTCTATCATTGGCTATGTATGTTAAAGCAGCTATTATTGTAATATTTTATGTATATCTTTATATCTTTAGTATGGTTTTGTCAAAATTGTGTGTGTGTCTGTGTCTGTGTGTCTGTGTGTGTCTGTGTGTACTAGTCCGGACTAATGCATGCCGAGTCTACAGCACAGGAACTCGTTATTGGTCAGTAAATAAAAATATATACCCCCTATATGTAAGTAGAGAATTTTCTCTACTTAAATAAAGGGGGTATTCATTTTTTTTAAGTGACCAATAACGAGTTCCTGTTGTTTACAGTGCTAACCCACTGTAAACCTTACTCAACATGAATACCTCACTCCGACACAGCACACTGACTACGAGCCGACCAAACAATGGATACTTGATACATTTCGCAGTTTTAGCCGTAAATAGGATGTAACCAAACACGCGGATGTACATTTGAATCTCTTACTGTCCTTGGCCCTTTCTGTATTTACAAGTACAATTCAAACTACATAATTCTGCTATCCGTGTACTTTGTAATGTAGAAATGATGATAGATAGTTTTCACAAGTTTTGAAACGATCACATATTGCCATAACTGAGTCAGGTACTCGGGATTACTTTTATCACTGTATTTTAATCCTTACGCGCATTCTGATTGGTTTGTCGTATTCGCCGACAGGTGGACAATCCTTCTTGCAGGTTAAGGAGAGGGGCGTGTGGTGTGACGAATGACTCAAAATCATACGAGCAAAATGTGCATTGGTCATCGGTCATCATTTGATTGAAGGTACGATATATTCTAAATATTATTGGTAGTAGTACTAGTTGTATTATTATTGTTGCTGTTGTTGTTGCTGTTGGTTTTCTTGTTGTTTGGATATCTGTGTAAGCGTGTGTCAACTTGATTTTGCATGTAATTGCGTCATGTTTTTGAAATGTCACACGGGAACCGTGGAACTTATCATTAAATGTATAAGTTCCTTCCGTAAAATTACCCTCTGGCTGATGGGGTTACTGGTTCCTCTCTGGGTCTGCCATTTAACTGTTTAAAAAAATACCGAAAGCTCCGTTTTATCTATAAATTGAACTTTCCCCAGGGCAGTCGCGCTCACCGACACACGCTACACATGTAAGGAAAATTAAACCAACTGAAACATCATCCGTAATGCTTTGTGATCTCAATTGGTACGAGGCTGCTCACGATACCTTGGTCGATATTTGAATTACTGACGAAGTTATTTTTAATTGTCAACAAGAGAGGAGTCACCTGTGATTATGTGGCCAACATGTATGTAGCAGTGCCATGACTCTTGGCAACCTCAAGTAGTGGAATTTACTTCATGAGCTGCCTGTTCCACGTTCAGCAACACGTCTATACACGAAAAACTTGTATGAAACGATGTTCGAGAAGGAAAATGAAACTGTTGATGGTTCTCAAAACTTAAAATAATGTCGTTCATTTAGGGAAACTAATTTTGTTTGTCTGAGAACGTTACTGGTAAGTAGGGAAGGAAATATACTGTTTGAAAAGTCATTTTCTTCCATTTTCAGTTAAGTTCAGTGACACTTTGGTCTTGACACATGAGATTATAAATACATTACAATATCAGCATAGTTTATGGAATATATACTACGTTGATTAGAAAACATTAACTCAGATTTGAAAAAAAGGAAGTGGAACAGAACATTTGTTCTGTACCTGTTCAATATGTGTTCTTGGTGTCATACCTACCGGATATTGATTACACTTAGCTACACAACGTGGTTAAACCGGATATCGATCGGATTTCAAGGAAAATGCCATGCATTTCTCAGAATGCTAGTAAACATTTTATGAACTGTGTCTTAAGCGGCGCATTTTATGTTTAGTACGTGTTGGAGCTACGACATGCCTTGATCAATCATACTACCAAATGACAGTAAGCACATAATGACATCGTGAAAATGTAGAAGTAACATAATTAATAAATGCATCCATATAATACGTCACAAATTGCTAAATACCCCCATGTCACATGTTTCCGCCTCACATACACCTGATGGGGTAGCCAAGTTGTGATAGCGTTAATGTGTTGTGTCCTGTGCCGGGATTCGAATTTCTCATTAGTGAAGTGTGTGACATCCATTTCACATGATACAGTGTTATTCGATCTCACTTACTACGAAACCGTACCCGACCATGGCCACGCTGCTACTAAGATGTATGCATTGTGGGTAAAATTACCACGTGTGCACATTTGTGACATTCTCACGTAATGTAAAGCCTCTTTTGACGTTTGATGAATATAAATGATTCTAACCTTATGCCGTGTATCTAACTCCATGTGAAGTTATATTTGAAAACAAGATATAACGTATGAAAACCACCTGAGCATAAACATCTTTATCTGAGTGTAGTTTCGTGACGTGACAAAATCATTTGGAATCTATAGATAAATATTGGGAAATATACACACGTTGAATCTATAACGTATTTTGTCAGTGATCTACATGAACTTATGCAAACTGACAGGAGTCCATGATCCTTGACAAAACACCCGCCTTTAACGTGTATACCTCGCATCCTTGACAACACACCAACCTTTAACGTGTATACCTCGCATCCTTGACAACACACCCACCTTTAAAGTGTATACCTCGCATCCTTGACAAAACACCCGCCTTTAACGTGTGTACCTCGCATCCTTGACAGCACATCCGCCTTTAACGTGTATACCTCGCATCCTTGACAACACACCCGCCTTTAACGTGTATACCTCGCATCCTTGACAACACACCCGCCTTTAACGTGTATACCTCGCATCCTTGACAACACAACCACCTTTAACGCGTATACCTCGCATCCTTGACAGCACACCCGCCTTTAACGTGTATACCTCGCATCCTTGACAACACACCCGCCTTTAAGGTGTATACCTCGCATCCTTGACAACACACCCGTATCCCGTCTTGATGTCTTATGATATATTCGATAATCTTTAAACGACATAGTGTTCGTTCAAATATTGAGTGTAATCTTATACACCTTGACGGCATTCTATGTAGCTGCACCTGAATGACCATACGGACCCGCAAGAGTTACTACCCTTGGTACACTATATTCAATCATGGCCGCGTGTGTTCGCAGCCACTGAACTATCAATTATGTCTCTGAGTTAAAAACGTCTACGATATACTCACATGGTTTGTTGAAAGGGAATAAGCAATTAAGGAAGGTTGCACACTGTTCAAAAGGGAATCTATTCTTCAATTTCATCTCAGGTAAGTTCAATCTGGTCTCGACACATGAGGTAAAAAATACATGGTTAAGCATGATTTGAAATATCAACTGGGCTGAATATAATAATTGTATATACCGTGATGTAACCATTAACTCGGTTGTCTCGGGTATACCAATTCATTGTTACTATACGTGATTATTAGTAGGTCACCCCAAACCCGGAAGTCCTTGCAGTGAAATGGAAGAAGAATGAAGTTTGAGGGTCTGTTTGTATATGACGCATACTCTTTGCAAACCTGCAGACGAAAAAATACACCACATTCAATATGTATCGGATGCCATGTTGTCTCACCATAAACTGACACCAATTACGTCATAATCTAAGGGGAATAACTCAGGCCTGTTCAGCTCAGAAAACCGAAGCCTCATAATGGCATGATATTTTCACACTTATTGTGAGCTTCGTACTTTCACTGTGAGAAAAACGGATATATATATTATCTAACACTGATACTAAGTAATTAAAAAAATGCGTTTTGTTTAAAATAAGAATGAAAGTGATTTTTGCGTGTAAACTTCCCCTTTAATTGTACTGAAGATAGACCCCACATGAATTATTCATAGTGGTAATACTTTATTGAGATGGTAGTGTTTAAATAAGTAAGAAATTGTGTCAGTCACGTCAAGCACCTTTCCCTTCCCCACCTCACAATGTGTGTTTATGCCCCCTCCTCCACCCCAATCCACCTCAAACCTGTCCAACCTGTGGCTTTGTTTGTTGATCCATGTGGCATTATTGGATACGTCATTTACACCAAGTTCTTTGACCAAACAATAAATATAGTGATGCTTACATATAATGGTTATGTTATTTGAAGCCTTGTCAATGGGAACAACTACGAACTTATCATGGGGGACAGCCAAACTTAGGATGACAGCTGGCTGTGAAGGAATGGGTTTATTCCAATTCAATTTCCTCTTTTTAAGTTTGTGCTTTCTACCAATGACAACGTGACACACTGACTTCATCCACCCTGAAAGACATTCAACAGGTTCCTCTTTTGGCACATAATTTGGCCCAATGCTTCGACAGCATCTATAATTATTTTAAAGTTGTGATCCCCAATTGGTAGGATCCTGCTTACGATATTTTGCTCTCCATTTGAATAACTGATGAAGATTGTTATTGTCAACATTGAAGAAGTCACTTTTGATTATTTGACGAGTCCACGTTCTGCCAACACTTTCCTTTAATTGAACAAATGAAATGCTGTTCGTATTAGAAAATATAATTGTTGATGGTTTCTGAAATTTGACAAACTATTGTTGATATGTACGTCCAAAAAGTGGACTTCTGTTGGTGATGCATCTAGTAAATGTTGCTATTATAAACTATAGAAACCATAATTATTATTATATACTGTAATAACGAGTGTAATCTTACACATGCTGCGAGCTGAGTAACTGCACATATGTATCCCTATGGAACCGCAAGAGTTACTACCCTTGAAGTGGAACAAATGATTGCCGAAAGAAGACCAGAAACAATTTTCTTCAATCATATGGTTAGTTCAGTGACAAGTTGGTCTCGACGCATGAGGTTAAAAATGCATGGCAATATGAGAATGACTTGACACATCAACTGCGTCTATAATAATTATTATAAATGCAATAATGTAACCGCTTACTCGGTTGTTTCGGGTACACCAATTCACGGACACGTGAGTTTTGGCGATAACGCGTACACTTCCTCAGATTATCACTGGTCGCTGCCCCAAAATTGTATAAAAATCAATAATTAGAATTTGATCAAATGTAAAGTATTATCCCAATGAAATAACATTCACTCAAATACGCTACGTGTGACAGAGTTATGTTCTTTTATTTGTATTTTTAGTTCATTGATATTCCTCGTGTATTCTCTTGGGATATCACTGTAACATCTTCCCGAGGCAAGAGAGTTAACTGACTTTAAAAGTCAAGTTTCCACACTTGCCGAAATAGGCTGGAATTACTGAGCTCGATCGTAGCGCCACCAGTGGCTATTACCAGTTACGTCCCGTCTAAGCCTCGCCTATGGACCAATCAGGTTGCACCTCTGGTATCACTTGCGTTTGCTTCACACAAAATGGTGGCGCCCGGTCAGGACGATCTGATCGATAATCAAGATATATATTGGGAGAAAACGTGTCTTACATCGCGAAATGCATTAAATCACGTTAGCACCTTGATTTAAAACATGAACAGATTTGGAAAATATCTGCTGACAACGAGTTGGCGGTGCACATGCTTTGCAAATCCTGCAATCCACCGAAATCTGCACGACGGTTAACGAACCGGATTTCTATTTCGGTGCGCTATTTTGATTGGACTATGCATAGACTCGTTAGTCCAGCCAAAATATAACTCCATAATACCAGCCTAGTTCGGCAAGGGTGGAAACAGGACTTTATAGTCAGTTAACTCTCTTGCCTAGGGAAGATGTCATTGTATATGGTAAGACTAACAGTAACAGCAACTCTGATTATTTATCCCATCATATCCTGCTACCAAGTGAATATTTTCTCCAGATGAGCCCATTCACATCTTTTATCCAGTTTCTTGAGGGAGAATCTCACAAGTTTGATGTCGGATATAAATCTAAATACTTTAAGTTTGGGAGTAGGGTTAGCAAGTCTACAATTTTGCAATCGGACAAAAGCAACTGTAGGCCTTCACAGTTCATGTCCATAACATAACTGCTCTAATCGTCATATTTTTACACTGAACAATAATTTTATCTTCTTGTAAATGTGCAAATGAGTATTTCGTTTCACACTGATAGTTTTAAGAAATTAAAAGAATTATACTGTATTTGTTGTTGGTTTTCAATTTGAAATGTAGCAAACTTTAAATTCTTTAATTCACAGCATACATAGTAATTTTGAATGTGTTGTACACACACGATGAATGAGATATTTAGGTGTCTTTACCTTGACATGAGGTTTGATGTGTTCACACTGAAAGAACTTACAAATCTATGAAGACCATGATATTGTTCACATCATTTTTTTACATTTCAAGTCAAACATTCATATGAGTACAATATGCTGGTGCGGCTCGTATGTATTTGATACCATATCTTTTATTTACACAGATTTCGACCACACAATACTCTTTGAAATGTAATCGTCTTTTCTCTCAAGGTGATGAACAGGCATGCTATTCAGTGGTCTTGCGGTTATATTTGTTATATACTAGTATATATGCTCTTAAAGTTATTATAAGATGAAATGAAAATATTTACCACGATATAAATAGTTATTCAAATATGGCCCACAAACACGAAGTTCGGAAGGGCGGAAAGTAACGAAGATTGCCGACTGTTAACCATTGATATGCAATCCATATTCCGGATACACTCAAAAGCACAACGAGCAAACATGTCCTAGTGGAGACTGTTTACTCTGTAGGTAAAGATTCTTGAAGGTACGAATCAATATATAATGATCTCATTTTTTGGATACCCGTATACGCCTTAGTTCAATGACATTTTGTACTTCATGTAATTGCGTCATGTTTATGAAATGTCACAAGACAACTCCAGACATCGTTTTTACATTCAGTTTCAATAAAACCAATTCTGTCAGTATTTATAGCTGTATTTCAATGATATATCTACCCTTAATAATTCTACATTTATTATATTTAATGTTCGGAATAATGTACTTGTGACTCATTTGTTTTTGATTTTATTGGTATATGATTTTAAGTGTAACAGCCAACAAGTTTAAATGTTTATTGAGGAAAAATGAATTACCGATAACGATCATGTTCGATCTGTTATCATTTATTATTATAATATAATCAGGGATAGCAACAAAACAGAAAATGTGCAGCATATATATTTCCCTTAAGAAATTTTAAAATCTTTAATGGTTATCTTAAAGGATAAAAAGCATCAATTAAGAATCTATTTTGTAGCATTTGTAGCTATGTTTTAATTGTCTCAAGATACCAATACCGTAATAACTTGAGGTGACATTTAATTTGTACTTCATTTTATAGCTTTGATTTCTAACAATATAGATGTCTATATTACATCAGTCATTACCAGTGCTAGCTCAATAGTCAGTGTCTAACACAGAGTTCTCAGAGCTAAATGTCGAGGTGTGTACTACCTTTTCAGAATATAGTTTAAAGTGAAAACAATGTTGTCTATATTTGTCAGGTGTCTACAGGGTCTGTAAATGTTGCCTATAGTTTTTAATGAGTATTATCTTGCTTTAACCTTTACTGAACTGTGTCGCGGTTATGAAGAATTACTCCAATGTAATTTTAGAAATCCTTACCCAAATCCTAATAAGCGTCATGGTAAGTATATTGAAATATGAAAAATAATTCAGTTATATTACCTTATATAGTGAATCCGTAACCTAAGCAATGCCGTTTGGGGTTCAATCATTGTACCCATGAATACCACATAACACTCACAAGCACACTTACGCACACACACATGCGCAAACATACATAAACACACATAATAACATACACACACACACACAGAGAGAGAGAGAGAGAGAGAGAGAGAGAGAGAGAGAGAGAGAGAGAGAGAGAGAGAGAAACACACACACACAGACACAGACACAGGGCTTAATCACTGCGATACTTGTGAACGCACGTGACGTTATACTTCATTTCACCTCACCACATCTGCTGTCATGGCTCCCGATCATCGATTTAACATTCATCCCCTCAGACATGGGACATAAGTTCATACGACAGCGCCGCTGTTTTTAGAACGTTTAAAAAATAGGTCACAGCTTTCCAAGAAACCTCTCGCTCCCCGGGAAACTGACGTACCGCACACGTAACCATGCACACAAACAATCACAAACTGTTCTCCTTTGTATGGAAACCATCGACCGCAACCAACGCGCTGTTTAACTACTGTCATTAGACAGAGAATTTATACAAGGCAGTGTGTTAAGGTATGAGTGCGATATCCCAACTTATTTATTTTGTCCTCATTTCGGTTGGGGAAAATACACAAGAAACATAATGTTATGTGGAGTATTTATGTGGGCATGTGGTTCTTATAAATGAATATATTTGCTGATTTCAATATATTGATGTTATTCAGTCTTGAACTATTGTCACCAAAATGACGTCTAATTATGTATTGCAATAAATATATATGGATCAGTCAAACAGTCATAATTCGTATTTCATTGTAGTTTGCTTTATAGTTTGACCTTTATGGCATCTTCACTTACGGTATTGCAAACCTATTTAATGCCATTTTATAGCACGATCATAAAAGTGTCAGACACTGGTATTTGGCTATTGTCAACCAAATGCGCATCTGTTTTCATATTGTAAGATGCGTACGACTTTTCACGTTTATGATCATTATTACAGGGGTACTTCATAAGTGAGATTCTTTAGTTAAAATTAACCCAAACGCTATTACTGTTATGTCACTGCTGTAGACCATCGAATCTACCCAGACAATCCAATACGGCGACTTCCCCGCTATCCCCATTTACCTCACTCTGATTACACGACTGATAAGGTGAGATGTGAATATGAATTGTCAGTGCAAGAGAAACCTGATAACACATGCCGCTCCCGTCATCGGACGATACGCTTGTCTTACTCTCAAGCGAGATGCAGTGAATTCTACAGCATCTAGTAAATGTTGCTATTATGAGTTAGTCAAACCAATATTATTATATACTATTTTATATGCTATTTAACGGATGTAAATCTGACAAAGTTTTGAACATCATTATCAGAATGTAGATGTATTTCACAAAGATTAATGATTGAAGAAGGGAAGCACAATAATATACCCTAGAAATCAGAGATTGTATATCCAATGTTATCTAAATTCAGTGGAGGATGAATAATATGTTTGATCAATTTCCCTATTTGACTTCACCATGTATTCACATGGGGTTGTGTCAGGTAGACAATAAAGTTACATTTGTATATGTTTGTGACGAGTGCCACCGGTGGGGTAGGATACGCTCACATTTTCACATTACCAAGTATCATCCCTAATTGTTAGCTATTCATAAACAAATGCTCATGATACATTAAGAATCGTACAATAGACTCTTCTTGAGAGGAAATTTCTTGTGATTATGGAAACGTTTTTGTCATTTTTCGTGGTAAGAGACAACTAAATTGGATTGTGTTTCAGTGCGCGTGACTTAATGTATTATGTGCTACTGTACCCTGACGACGAGGAGCACCATTCATAACATATATTATTGGTTTGTCAGACTCGACTATTTACAGGCTGTTAGGACATTGACTCAATAATGCTGACTGCGATGTTAAGCAACAAAAAAATAAACTATAGTTCATGTTGTTCAGACTAAGTTATTAATATTGCAATTTATGTTCATTTGTTTATTATAATTATTTGTGTTTCAGGCAATGACTGTTGGGACTGAAGGACACCGCCCATATCGATAGTACCAAACCTAACCCCTGCCATCCCAAAAGTCTTGATATAATTTCGGGGTCGAAGCGGGAAAATGAGTAAAAGGAAAAGCACCTCAAATGAAAATGTACCCGGAAAAAGATCGAAAGGCACATCTATGCCATGTACAGAGACGAATAGTAATGACTCAGATGAAGTCGCATCTCTTACAAATTCCATTGGAAACCTGTACATACGCGATCCATCAAGCGAGGGTGGATGTATGCCTGCTCATGATGCATATATCAAATATCTAAAGGAAAACCACCCAGATTGCAATGAAAAGGTATACAGAGTGCCCTGGACATTCATTGGTACTTCCCCAGTAGGATTCAATAAAGACAGAGCACAAAACTATACATCACACAATGAAACATTCCCTGAATGGATACTGCCTGAAGGACAAATACGGGGCGACAATGCTGAAAAGCGAGTCGCTGACAGTTTAGAATGGCTACTCAAAACTGAAGAGAACCCAGCTTTCATCCTCGCTCCATATCACTTTAGATACTTCTGTAACAAAAAAGATGAACCACCTCCAGATGACAAAAATTTAAGCAATGAAAAGGGAGAACATGACATTGTTATGATTCATTTGAAGTATGGAATCTTCTTCATTCAAGTTAAAGGCTGTTGTGATTCTAATTACCATAAAAGACTTACAGAGGCTAGAGAACAGCTAAAAAGAGACATAACGTTTTTCAGTGACAATTTCAAGGACTATAGGGGAACCAAATCGGCCATTGTTGCATTACCAAATGTGAAGAAATCTATATCTAGTTGTCTAGTGGATTGCCATATGCCATGTCATTCTGAGGGACGTGAAGAAAGGGAAAGCAATTTAAAACAATGGTGGACAGAGAAAACAAAACAATGCACAGGTTTTTCATCATTTGCTGATTACTGCCGTGTTGTGGCGAAATACGTTGGGTACAAATCAACAGTTAAAGCACCAATGAATCAACTTCGGGAATCAATTCGATCTCCAGCTGAAGTTATCGCAGGAATAGGAAATCGTTACATGAACATTACGCTGACACCACAGCAAATTTACATCCTCAATAATCATTTTCCAAGACTCATTATTCGTGGTCAGCATGGAAGTGGCAAAACAACTATGCTTATTCTGAAAGCTAGAGAAATGATAGTTCAGAAAATATGTATCATCAGCATGGCCAAATCTCCACTACTTGAGGTTTTGGCAGATTCTGTCACATATGAAATGACTCCTTTGATGTCCAACAACATGATAACTGTGCAAGTGGATGACCATTCGAAACTAACAACGATGTTGCAGAGGTGTGCAGAGGAAGAACGGCATGTATTTATTGACGAGGTTCCCTCCAGTCTTGAGAATGATCAAACTTTAAAGAACGTTATCAACAGTTACCCCAACGAACGCTTCATTTGGGCAATAATGAGTTGCGAGAGAGATGACAATCTGAAACCAAGCCTTGGAGAAATCTTTCGAGGGTTTGCAATAGCTGTTCTCCACAAAGTCTTGAGATGCCCCCCTTCGATCTTCCAAAGCTGCAAGACGACTGAAAAGCTTGGAGAAACACACGATTTAGAAGAAACTGAAGTAAAACAATTCTTTAAGAACCCCGGACCGTCATCACAATCTCCACCCCGTTCACTTAAATGGTCCGATGTGACTGTTGTGAATGCAATGTCAGAGAAACCGGACATTATTCAATGGTTGGGAGCTCTGAAATGTCCCTTTGAAGAATTAGAAAACATGATAGACTATACAGAGGAACAATTCAAATCGAAAGCAGATGTATTGAAGAACACTGAAACGATTCTTGTCACAAACAGACTACCTCAAAGTTATGTTCAAGCTTACAATAGGATGACGGTTAGCAAAGGCGGTGAAATTTACATCAAAGAAGCCAACGTAGCTGATGAGACAGAGGTAGTTTCTAAGAAACAATTGGCGACATTATTGTGGTCACATGGTGTTTACACAACTGAAATAAAGGACTGCCTCAAAATCAACGAACAACAAATGAGAAAAGAAATTATATTTGTTGTCAAGCCATCTCTGTACTACTTCTTTGAAAAGCTTGGGTTCCCACTTGTTACTCCATGCGACATTAAAGAGGTTCTGAGACGAAATGCCATCCTGTTCACGAATGAACAAAACCTTGCAGGATTTGAAAGAAAAATGGTTCTTCGCGTCATTAAACGAAAGGTACATGCAAATAAGGAACTGCATCCAAATGAAGGACCCAACCCTCAAACAGTTGATCACACAGGACACACAGGAACAGTTGATCAATGCACAGACTGTCAACAGAAATTGCATGGTTATTTTCAAGAGCTTGGTCTAGTACCCCTCAATGCCAACAAACAAGGATCCGACAATGTCATAAAACAAGCATCCGACCGTGTCCTGGAACAAGGATCTAGCCTTGACATGGAACAAGGATCCAGCCGCGTCATGGAACAAGGATCCAGCAGTGTCACCAGCCGTGTCATGGAACAAGAATCCAGCCGCGTCATGGAACAAGGATCCAGCAGTGTCATGGAACAACAATCCAGCCGCGTCATGGAACAAGAATCCAGCCTTGTCATGGAACAAGGATCCAGCCGTGTCCTGGAACAAGGATCAAGCCGGATCATGGAACAAGGATCCAGCCGTGTCATGGAACAACAATCCAGCAGTGTCATGGAACAAGGATCAAGTCGTGACATGGAACAAGAATCCAGCTGTGTCATGGAACAAGGATCAAGCCGTGTCATGGAACAAGGATCCAGCAGTGTCATGGAACAAGGATCCAGCCGTGTCATGGAACAAGAATCCAGCAGTGTCATGGAACAAGGATCCAGCCGTGTCATGGAACAAGGATCCAGCCGTGTCATGGAACAAGGATCCAGCCGTGTTATGGAACAAGGATCGAGCCGTGTCATGGAACAAGAATCCAGCAGTGTCATTGAACAAGAATCCAACAATGACAAGGAACAAAGATCCAAAAATATCATGGAACAACACAAAAAACCCAGCAGTAAGCTAGGATTGTGTGATGTTATTGTTCTTGATGACAGAGAACTAACAAGGTATGACGTGGTTGGCTTGCTGCAAAAAATCGACATCGATACCGAGACCGACGAGGTTCAACCATACGGATATGAAAACAAGGTGGTTTATACAACTCCAGAAATGTTTAGAGGCTTAGAGAAAAAGGTTGTAGTAGTTGTCACTGACAATGGTTATACAGACTTGGCAGTTAGCAGATGTTCTTCACAACTGATTATATTAAAAACAGCTAGAGCTCAATCCGGGACTGCCATCTAGTTGAGTGGACTAAGGCCGACACAGACGAAGCTCAATTTGCTAAGATGGGTACATGTCATCTTGTTGTTAGTGTGCTTTCTTCTTCCTATTTGACAGAAAGCCACGATATGGCTGAAATACTGCCGATGTGACTTTACATTTTAACTCATTCACTCATTCTATGTAACAGTGATAATACCCTTAAGGCTCTACAGTGGTCTGATATCACAAGTTAAATATGTCATTAGCGGAGTGTGAGTGAGTATAATTGAGTTAGTGAGTATGGTTTTACGCTGCTTTCAGCAATGTTTCAGCAATAGCACGGAGGGACACCAGACATGGGTTCCCCCATTGTACCCGTGTATGGAATCGAACCCGAGGCTACGGCGTGACGAGCGAACGCTTTAGTCACTTTAGGGGGTGTACGGGGGCTTTTTCGAGCTGAGTTCTTGTACACCCAGTCTGTATGACGATATTTTTGCCATACTATCCGACTTGTATAGGTTATTTCAAATGGCTGCTGGCTAATCAAATAGCTTGATTCTTTTATGAGAAATGATATGTAGACAGAGAAAGTTAGGGTCTACCGTCCCTTTTGGGGGCTATTTCAGTGGTATGAAGGCATTTTAGTTTAATGAAGGAAGGCCCTAAGTGAAACAGGTCATAGATAGTTGCCCACGAAACATGAGCAGATTGTGATCAATCGAGCAACCGAAGTGAAGGTTCATTTGCCATGAACCTGTCAGCTACGATTTAAACATTTATACCATAAAACGCAATCACATGTAGACAAGTTTCGGACAGAAAAATATACAATAGCTAGAAAAGGTCAGTTGAAATGATAAGCTTTGTAGCAATTTTCAAAATGAATATAGATCTAGGTTTATATGATTTAACGTCATTTGAAAAATATTCATCTGTTTTAAATGTAAACCATGCCCATTTTGAATGTGTTTTCGCCATAATGTTCAAGATATATTAATAGTCGCACTTTGACATTGTTTGTAGTTTCGTTTTTTTATTTGTTGTTTACGCTGCATTCAGCAGTATTTCAGCTGTATCACAGCGGCATGTAAATAATCGTGTCTGGACCAGACAATACAATGATTGATATTATGAGCAACGGTTCACTCCGTAGGGATACGATGACACGTTATCAACCAAGTCACCGAGCCCTACCACCCGATCCATCAAGTCGTCTGTGACAACCAGCATAGGCTGCTTGGTGTCTATTCTTACCCGGAGGAGTTAAATACCTCAGCATGTATTATTGGTTATATCATTTAGCAATGTAATGTATATTTTGGTTTACCCTTGCCATATTCCCATTTAGTATTCCAGAACATCTCTTTAGAGCCTACTAATGAGGATCGGTGGATATAATGTGAGAAGGTTCGCTCCCATTGGTTGCACATGCCATTTTTCACACACTCCGATTTTGCCAGTTGTTACACAGAGGATGTGGTGATCAATTAAGATAACCTACTGTTGTAATGGAATAATCCAACTTACTTCGAAATAGGCCGATCTGCAGGAGATAAGATGCTGCGAGCTTGAGTCACAGTTTACTTAACTAATACATATTGGAAAAAACTAAACGGTACAGTTAATAGAAGTTTTCCCACTCTTTGATATTCTTTTAGTTTGACAACTCTGCAGGAGATGAGATGCTGGCGCAAGCTTGAGTCACAGTTCAGATTGCTCATACACTTTGGAAGATTCATTGTAAACTAAATCATAACATATAACAGAGTTGATATAAGTAGTCCATTTAAACTCACTTTACAATACAACTCCTGGATCATTTTGTTTCATGGGCATTTTGAAGCCGAAAACCTGTTAAAATGAAAGGTACTCCAACAACAGAGGTCTCATCGCACAAACAACTTGGTCAAATGTTACAGCAAGATGGCTTCTAGTAAAATCATATATATAATATTATTATTATTATTAAATTATTATATGTACAATTTACTTTTATTAATTTTAAATGTACTTGTAGGGTGAAGTGTTCAAATGGGCTTTGCCTGTTTACTAATCCCTTTCTAAATATTGTTTGAATCATAAATTAGTACACATATAAAGAAGCTCAAAACAATCTGGTTTATCTGTCTGGATCATTGTATTCTAGCAGCCAGCAAAGAGGAAGGGAGTCAACCGTGTAGACAACTCTCTCCTGTTTTGTTTTAATGTGTGTGACAAATGGGAGGATACCTGCACTACTGAGTGTGTGCCCTCATGGCATGGATCATTGCTCATGCTATCAACTGTTGGTCCAGACCCGTTTATTCACATGTCGTCGTGATATAACTAATGTTTGTTTGTTTGTTTGTTGTTTAACGCCGCACTCAGTAATATGCCAGCGGTATGACGGCGGTCTGTAAAAAATCCAGTCTTGACCAGACATTAGGCATCGATCTACGCAATTGGGAAACGATGAATTAACAAATTTAGATTCAATGTTTGCTGAAAGCAGAATCCTTTGTATGATATCGACAATCCACCCCAAACAGTAAGAGAATCTGTACTTTACTCAGAAAGTGTTATACCAAATATAATATGTGTTAGATATTCCTGGTGTATTTCACCCGGGATATCATTGTATGTGGTAAGACAAACAGTAACAGCAACTCTGATTATTTATTCCATCATATCCTGCTTCCAAGTGAACATTTTCTCCAGATGAGTCCATTCACATCTTTTATCCAATTTCTTGAGGGAGCATCTCAAATGTTTGATGTCGGATATAAATCTGAATACTTTATGTTTGGGAGCGGGATTAATATGTCTACAGGTTTGCAATTCTTGGCTTTTAAGATTCATGTCCATAACATAATTGCTCTAATTGTCATATTTGTAGACTGAACAAAAGTTTATCTTATTGTAAATGTGCAAATGTGAACTTTGTTTGATATTTTTTAGAAATTAAAGATTTATACTCATTGGTGGTTGACAAAGTAGACACAATTTATGGATAACAACTTCTTTAATACTGTAAAGGCGACGTTTAGATCCTTATGCCGTTGTCAAGCAAGACTGAATGAGGAACATTGTAAAGAATATAAACAGTAGGTGGAGGATTACCAGTTGCGGATTGGTGGTTGGTTCTTTATTCAAAATATCGCAAATTTTAATTCTTTAATTCACAGTATACCTAGTAAATTTGCATCTGTTGTTCACACGCGATGAATGATATATTTAGATGTCGTTAACTAGACATGAGGTTGATGTATTGAAAGTACTACCAGATCTATCAAATCTATGCATATTGTTCACATCAATTTTTCAAGTCAAACATTCATGTGTGTGTGTGTGTGTGTGCGTGCGTGCGTGCGTGCGTGCGTGCGTGCGTGCGTGCGTGCGTGCGTGCGTGCGTGCGTGCGTGCGTGCGTGCGTGCGTGCGTGCGTGTGTGTGTGTGTGTGTGCTTATCTAGAGATTTTAAATCAGCTATCAGTTTTGTCAAAATTATTTTTGTGTGTGGCTATCATTGGCTATATATGTTAAAGCAGCTATTATTGTAATATTTTATGTATATCTTTATATCTTTAGTATAGTTTTGTCAAAATTATGTGAATTTTCTCTACTAACATAAAGGGGCTATTCATTTTTATTAAGTGACCAATAACGAGTTTCTGTTGTTTACAGTGCTAACCCACTGTAAACCCAACTCAACATGAATACCCCACTCCGACACAGCACACTGACTACGAGCCGACCAAACAATGGATACTTGATACATTTCGCTGTTCTAAGCCATAAATAGGTTTTAACCAAACACGCGGATGTACATTTGAATCTCTTACCGTTCTTGGCCCTTTCTGTATTTACAAGTACAATTCAAACTACACAATTCTGCTATCCGTGTACTTTGTAATGTAGAAATGACGATAGATAGTTTTCCAAAGTTTAGAAACGATCACATCTTGCCATAACTGAGTTCGGTACTCGGGATTACTTTTATCACTGTATTTTAATCTTTACGCGCATTCTGATTAGTTTGTCGTATACGCCGACGTGGACAATCCTTCTTGCAGGTTAAGGACAGGGGCGTGTGGTGTGACGAATGACACAAAATCATACGAGCAAAATGTGCATTGGTCATCGGTCATCATTTGATTGAAGGTACGATATATTCTAAATATTATTAGTAGTAGTACTAGTTGTATTATTATTGTTGCTGTTGTTGTTGCTGTTGGTTTTCTTGTTGTTTGGATATCTGTGTAAGCGTGTGTCAACTTGATTTTGCATGTAATTGCGTCATGTTTATGAAATGTCAAACGGGAACCGTGGAACTTATTATTAAATGTATAACTTGGAAGTTCCTTGCGTAAAATTACCCACTGGCTAATGGGGTTACTGGTTCCTCTCTGGGTCTGCCATTTAACTGTTTAAAAAAATACCGAAAGCTCCGTCTTATCTACAAATGGAACTATCCCCGGGGCAGTCGCGCTCACCGACACATGCGACACATGTAAGGAAATGAAACCAACTGAAACATCAGCCGTAATGCTTTTAAAGTTGTGATCTCAATTGGTACGAGGCTGCTCACGATACCTTGGTCGATATTTGAATTACTGACGAAGTTATTTTTAATTGTCAACAAGAGAGGAGTCACCTGTGATTATGTGGCCAACACGTTTGTAGCAGTGCCATGACTCTTGGCAACCTCAAGTACTGGAATTTACTTCATGAGCTGCCAGTTCCACGTTCAGCAACACGTCTATACCCGAAAAACTTGTATGAAACAATGTTCGAGAAGGAAAATAAAACTGTTGATGGTTCTCAAAACTTAAAATATTGTCGTTCATTTAGGGAAACTGATTTTGTTTGTCTGAGAACATTACTGGTAAGTAGGGAAGGAAATATACTGTTTGAAAAGGGGAAAACTATTTTCTTCCATTTTCAGTTAAGTTCAGTGACACTTTGGTCTTGACACATGAGATTATAAATACATTACAATATCAGCCTAGTTTATGGAATATAAACTACGTTGATTAGAAAAAAATAACTCAGATTTGAAAAAAAGGAAGTGGAACAGAACATTTTTTCTGTACCTGTTCAGTATGTGCTCTTGGTGTCATAGCTACCGGATATTGATTACACTTACCTACACAACGTGGTTAATCCGGATATCGATCGGATTTCAAGGAAAAGCCATGCATTTCTCAGAATGCTAGTAAACATTTTATGAACTGTGTCTTAAGCGGCGCAGTTTATGTTTAGTATGTGTTGGAACTACGATATGCCTTGATCAATCATACTACCAAATGACAGTAAGCACATAATGACATCGTTTAAATGTAGAAGTAACCTGTTTCATAAATGCATCCATATAATACGTCACAAATTGCTAAATACCCCTATGTCACATGTTACCGCCTCACATACACCTGATGGGGTAGCCGAGTTGTGATAGCGTTAATGTGTTGTGTCCTGTGCCGGGTTTCCAATTTCTCATTAGTGAAGTGCGTGACATCCATTTCACATGCAATGGTACAGTGTGATTCGTTCTCACTTACTACGAAACCGTACCCGACCATGGCCACGCTGCTACTTAGATGTATGCATTGTGGGTAAAATTACCACGTGTGCACATTTGTGACATTCTCACGTAATGTAAAGCCTATTTTGACGTTTGATGAATATAAATGATTCTAACCTTATGTCGTGTATCTAACTCCATGTGAAGTTATATTTGAAAACAAGATATAACGTATGAAAACCACCTGAGCATAAACGTCTTTATCTGAGTGTAGTTTCGTGACCTGATAAAATCATTTGGAATCGATAGATAAATATAAGGAAATATACACACGTTGAATCTATAGCGTATTTTGTCAGTGATCTACATGAATTTATGCAAACTGACAAAAGTCCATGATCCTTGACAAAACACCCGCCTTTAACATGTGTACCTCGCATCCTTGACAACACACCCACCTTTAACGTGTATACCTCGCATACTTCACAACGCACCCGCCTTTAACGTGTATACCTCGCATCCTTGACAGCACACCAACCTTTAACGTGTATACCTCGCATCCTTGACAGCACACTCACCTTTAACGTGTATACCTCGCATCCTTGACAGCACACTCACCTTTAACGTGTATACCTCGCATCCTTGACTACACACTCACCTTTAACGTGTATACCTCGCATCCTTGACTGCACACCCACCTTTAACGTGTATACCTCGCATCCTTGACAACACACCCACCTTTAACTTGCTTTCCCCGCATCCTTGACAAGACACCAACCTTTAACGTGTATACCTCGCATCCTTGACAACACACCCACCTTTAACTTGTTTTCCCCGCATCCTTGACAACACACCCACCTGTAACGTGTAAACCTCGCATCCTTGACAACACACCCACCTTTAACGTGTATACCTCGCATCCTTAACAACACACCCACCTTTAACTTGTTTTCCCCGCATCCTTGACAACACACCCACCTTTAACGTGTATACCTCGCATCCTTGACAACACACCCACCTTTAACGTGTAAACCTCGCATCCTTGACAACACACCCACCTTTAACGTGTATACCTCGCATCCTTGACAACACACCCACCTTTAACGTGTATACCTCGCATCCTTGACAACACACCCACCTTTAACGTGTAAACCTCGCATCCTTGACAACACACCCACCTTTAACGTGTATACCTCGCATCCTTGACAACACACCCACCTTTAACGTGTATACCTCGCATCCTTGACAACACACCCGTATCCCGTCTTGATGTCTTATGATATATTCGATAATCTTTAAAGTGTGTTATAGTGGTCGTTCAAATATTGAGTGTAATCTTATACACCTTGACTACATTCAAGGTAGCTGCACCTGAATGACCCTACGGACCCGCAAGAGTTACTACCCTTGGTACATGATATTCAATCATGGCCGCGTGTGTTCGCAGCCACTGAACTATCAATTATGTCTCTGAGTTAAAAAACGTCTACGATATACACAAACGGTTTGTTGAAAGGGAATAAGCAATTAAGGAAGGTTGCACACTGTTCAAAAGGGAAACTATTCTTCAATTTCATCTCAGGTAAGTTCAATCTGGTCTCGACACATTAGGTTAAAAATACATGGTTAAGCATGATTTGAAATATCAACTGGGCTGAATATAATAATTGTATATACAGTGATGTAACCATTTACTCGGTTGTCTCGGGTACACCAATTCATTGTTACTATACGTGATTATTAGTAGGTCACCCCAAACCCTGAAGTCCTTGCAGTGAAATGGACGAAGAATGAAGTTTGAGGGTCTGTTTGTATATGACGCATACTCTTTGCAAACCTGCAGACGAAAAAATACATAACATTCAATATGTATCGGATGCCATGTTGTCTGACCATAAACTGACACCAATTACGTCATAATCTAAGGGGGATAACTTGGGCCTGTTTAGCTCAGAAAACCAAGGCCTCATAACGGCATGATATTTTCACACTTATTGTGAGCTTCGTACTTGCACGTTGACAAAAACGCGTATATATATTGTCAAACACTGATACTAAGTAATTAAAAAAATGCGTTTTGTTTCAAATAAGAATGAAAATGATTTTATTCCAATTCCGTTTCCTCTTATTAAGTTTGTGCATTCTACCAATGACAACGTGACGCACTGACTTCATCCACCCTGAAAGACATTCAACAGGTTCCTCTCTTTTGGCCCATATTTTGGCCCAATGCTTCGACAGCATCTATAATTATTTTAAAGTTGTAATCCCAATTGGTAGGATGCTGCTTACGATATTTCGGTCTCTATTTAATAACTGATGAAGATTGTTATTGTCAACATTGAAGAAGTCACCTTTGATTATTTGACTACATGTTGGGAGCAGCCACAAGTAGTGGAATTTATATCATGAGCTGCCAAGTCCACGTTCTGCAACACTTGCCTTTAACTGAACAAATGAAATACTGTTCGTATTGGAAAATATAATTGTTGGTGGTTCCTGAAATTTGACAAACTATTGTTGATATGTACGTCCAAAAAGTGGACTTCTGATGGTGATGCATCTAGTATATGTTGTTATTATAAACTAGACAAACCATTATTATTATATACTGTAATAACGAGTGTAATCTTACACATGCTGCGTGCTGAGTAACTGCACATATGTATCCCTATGGACCCGCAAGCGTTACTTCCCTTGACACACTTTTCATTTATAGATTTCACAATATTTCATCACGGCCGCTTGTGTTCGCGGCCACTGAACTTCAATCAGTTATCTCCCTCCGTTACAAACACGCACGAAATACTCACAATAGTTGTTGAAGTGGAATAAATAATTGCGGAAAGAAGCCCAGAAACAAATTTCTTCAATCATATGGTAAGTTCAGTGACAAGTTGGTCTCGACGCATGAGGTTAAAAATGCATGGCAATATGAGAATGACTAGACACATCAACTGCGTCTATTATAATTATTATAAATGCAGTAATGTAACCGTTGTTTCGGCTACACCAATTCACGGTCAGCGCACGTGAGTTTTGGTGATAACGCGTACACTTCCTCAGATTAACACTGCTCGGAGACGCAAATATGGTATAAAATTCAATAATGAGAATTTACTCAAATGTAAAGTATTATCCCAGTGAAATAACATTCACTCAAATACGCTATGTGTGACAGTGTTATGTTCTTTTATTTGTATTTTTAGTTCATTGATATTCCTCGTGTATTTCACCTGGGATATCATTGTATATGGTAAGACTAACAGTAACAGCAACTCTGATTATGTATTCCATCTTATCCTGCTACCACGTGAATATTTTCACCAGATGAGTCCATTCACATCTTTTATCCAATTTCTTGAGGGAGCATCTCACGAGTTTGATGTCGGATATAAATCCTAATACTTTATGTTTGGGCGTCGGGTTAGCAAGTCTACAAGTTTGCTATTGGACAAAAGCAATTCAAAGCCTTCACAGTTCATGTCCATAACATAACTGCTCCAATCGTCATATCTTTACACTGAACAATAATTGTATCTTCTTGTAAATGTGCAAATGAGTATTTGTTTCACACTGATAGTTTTAAGAAATTAAAAGAATTATACTGAATAGGTGGTTGGTTCTTAATTTGAAATGTAGCAAACTTTAAATTCTTTAATTCACAGCATACCTAGTAATTTGGAATGTGTTGTACACACACGATGAATGAGATATTTAGGTGTCTTTACCTTGACATGAGGTTTGATGTGTTCACCCTGAAACAAACAAATCTATAAAGGCCATGATATTGTTCAAATCGTTTTTTTACATTTCAAGTCAAACATTCATATGAGTACAATATGCTGTTGCGGCTCGTATGTATTTGATACCATATCTTTTATTTACACAGATGTCAGTTCGACCACACAATACTCTTTGAAATTTAATCGTCTTTTCTCTCAAGATGATGAACAGGCATGCTATTCGGTGGTCTTACGGTTATATTTGTTATATACTAGTATAAACTCAAAAGCACAACGAGCAAACATGTCCTAGTGGAGACTGTTTACTCTGTAGGTAAAGATTCTTGAAGGTCTGTAACATTATATAATGATCTCATTGTCTTCTTTTTTTGGATACCCGTATACGCCTTAGTTCAATGACATTTTGTACTTCATGTAATTGCGTCATGTTTATGAAATGTCACAAGACAACTCCCGACACCGTTTTCACATTCAGTTTCAATAAAACCAATTCTGTCAGTATTTATAGCTGTATTTCAATGATATATATTCTCTTAATAATTCTACATTTATTCTTTTTAATGTTCGGAATAATGTACTTGTGACTCATTTGTCTTGGATTTTATTGGTATATGATTTTAAGTGTAACAGCAAACAAGTTTAAATGTTATTGAGGGGAAATGAATTACCGATAACGATCATGTTCGATCTGTTATCATTTATTAATATAATATTATAATTAGGGATGGCAACAAAACAGAAAATGTGCAGCATATATATTTCCCTTAAGAAATTTTAAAATCTTTAATGGTTATCTTAAACGTTAAAAAGCATCAATTAAGAATCTATTTTGTAGCATTTGTAGCTATGTTTTAATTGTCTCAAGATACCAATACCGTAATAACTTGAGGTGTTCATTTAATTTGTATTTCATTTTATAGCTTTGATTTCTAACAATATAGATGTCTATATTACATCAGTCATTACCAGTGCTAGCTCAATAGTCAGTGTCTAACACAGAGTTCTCAGAGCTAAATGTCGAGGTGTGTATTACCTTTTCAGAATATATTTTAATGTGAAAACAATGTAGTCTAAATTTGTCAGGTGTCTACAGGGTCTGTCAATGTTGCCTATAGTTTTTAATGAGTATTCTGTTGCTTTAACCTTTACTGAACTGTGTCGCGGTTATGAAGAATTACTCCTATGTAATTTTAGAAATCCTTACCCAAATCCTTATAAGCGTCATGGTAAGTTTATTCATTCTTGAAATATGAAAAATAATTCAGTTATATTTCCTTATATAGTGAATCCGTAACCTAAGCAATGCCGTTTGGGGTTCAATCATTGTACCCATGCCATGAATACCACTCATTCACAAGCACACTTACGCACACAGTAACACACACATGCGCAAACATACATAATAACACATAATAGCACACACACACACACACACACACACACACACACACACACACACACACACACACACACACACACACACACACACACACACACACTCACACACACACAGAGAGAGAGACAGACAGAGACACACACACACAGAGAGACAGAGAGATAGAGAGAGAGAGTAACACAGACACACACACACACACACACACACACACACACACACAGGGGTTAATCAGTGCGATAGTTGTGAACGCATGTGGCGTTATACTTCGTTTCACCTCACCACATCTGCTGTCATGGCTCCCGATCAGCGATTTAACATTCATCCCCTCAGACATGGGACATAAGTTCATACGACAGCGCCGCTATTTTTAGAACGTTTGAAAAATAGGTCACAGCTTTCCAAGAAACCTCTCGCTCCCCGGGAAACTTACATACCGCTCACGTAACCATGCACACAAACAATCACAAACTGTTCTTTTCTATATGGAAACCATCGACCGCAACCAACGCGCTGTTTAACTACTGTCATTAGACAGAGAATTTTACAAGGCGGTGTGTTAAGGTATGAGTGCGATATCCCAACTTATTTATTTTGTCCTCTTTTCGGTTGGGGAAAATACACAAGAAACATCATGTTATGTGGAGTATTTATGTGGGCATGTGACTTACGACATGCATGGGTACTTATAAATGAATATATTTGCTGATTTCAATATATTGATGCTATTCAGTATTGAACTATTGTCACCAAAATCACGTCTAATTATGTATTACAATAAATACACATGGATCAGTCACACAATCATAATTCGTAATTCATTGTAGTTTGCTTTACAGTTTGACCTTTATGGCATCTTCACCTACGGTATTGCAAACTTATTAAATGTCATTTTATAGCACGATCATGAAAGTGTCAGACACTGGTATTTGGCTATTGTCAACCAAATGCGCATCTGTTTTCATATTGTAAGATGCGTACGACTTTTCACGTTAATGATCATTATTACAGGGGTACTTCATAAGTGAGTGATTCTTTAGTTTAAAATTAACCCAAACGCTATTACTGTTACGTCACTGCTGTAGACCATCGAATCTGCCCAGACAATCCAGTACTGTGACTTCCCCGCTATCCTCATTTACCTCACTCTGATTACACGACTGATAACGTGAGATGTGAATATAAATTGTCAGTGCAAGAGAAACCTGACAACACATGCCGCTCCCGTCATCAGACGATACGCTTGTCTTACTCTCAAGCGATATGCAGTGAATTCTACAGCATCTAGTAAATGTTGCTATTATGAGTTAGTCAAACCAATATTATTATATACTATTTTATATGCTATTTAACGGATGTAAATCTGACAAAGTTTTGAACATCATTATCAGAATGTAGATGTATTTCACAAAGATTAAAGATTGAAGAAGGGAAGCACAATAATATACCCTAGAAATCAGAGATTGTTTATCCAATGTTATCTAAATTCAGTGGAGGATGAATAATTATGTCTGATCCATTTCCCTATTTGACTTCACCATGTATTTACATGGGGTTGTGTCAGGTAGACAATAAAGTGACATTTGTATATGTTTGTGACGAGTGCCACCGGTGGGGTAGGATACGCTCACATTTTCACATTACCAAGTATCATCCCTAATTGTATCTATTCATAAACAAATGTTCATGATACAGTCGGAATCGTACAATAGACTCTTCTTGAGAGGAGATTTCTTGTGATTATGGAAACGTTTTTGTCATTTTTCGTGGTAAGAGACAACTAAATTGGATTGTGTTTCAGTTCGCGTGACTTAATATATACTGGCCACATAAAGAAACTGTGCACGGAGAAAATATAGATATAAGGGCACACCGTCCTTATATGAAATATAGGTTTGAACACAGCAATTATTGGAGACATTCAAACGCTCATGCATGTGCCATGGGATATGACGTCATTGGTGGGGCCTATGGACGTGCAATGTGTTACTGCACGTGCATCCTGTGCAGCTGTACACAGCATGTGCAACTGAAAATTCGCTGTCACTTTGGAAAGCATGATCTGTGGTCATTCAAAAATTCAAAACTTCTCAGGCGCAGACACAAGCATATCACAAGCAAATCATGCCAGCGTCATGAAGCCATTGGAATGATCCGAGCGGGAATGAGGCAACAACAGGTGGCAACACACTTCGTAACACGATATCATGGAAAAAGGAAAAGGAAAGGAATGACCACAGGCCTCAGAATCTAATCTCTGTAGCCAAGACCGGTGAGATTGCCCTGAACAACCACCAAAGGGGTTCGGTGCCGTGCTGTTATCCCACCCCAAATCATCACAGAGCCACCTCCAAAATGATTCCTCTCCACAATACAGTTGCGTGCACAACGTTCTCCCAAACGCCGGTAGACACGTTGGCGCCCGTCACTATGGGAAATGTTGAACCTCGATTCATCTGTAAAGACAACATTTTCATTCGTGGACAGCATGGAAGTGGCAAAACAACAATGCTTATTCTGAAAGCTAGAGAAATGATAGCTCAGATAATATGTATCATCGGCATGGCCAAATCTCCACTACTTGAGGTTTTGGCAGATAAGTCACATATGACATGACTCCTTTGATGTCCAACAACAAGATAATTGAGCAAGTGGGTGACCATTCGAAACTAACAACGGTGTTGCAGAGGTGTGCAGAGGAAGAACGGCATGTATTTATTGACGAGGTTCCCTCCAGTCTTGAGAATGATCAAACTTTAAAGAACGTTATCAACAGTTACCCCAACGAACGCTTCATTTGGGCAATAATGAGTTGCGAGAGAGATGACAATCTGAAACCAAGCCTTGGAGAAATCTTTCGAGAGTTTGCAATAGCTGTTCTCCTAAAAGTCTTGAGATGCCCCTCTTCGATCTTTCAAAGCTGCAAGACGACTGAACAGCGTGAAGAAACACTCAAATTAGAAGAAGTAAAAGATTTCTTTGAGAAGGTCGGACTGTCATCACAATCTCCACCCTGTTCACTTAAATGGTCCGATGTGACTGTTGTGAATGTAATGTCAGAGAAAACGGACATTATTCAATGGTTGGGACCTCTGAAATGTCCCTTTGAAGAATTAGAAAACATGATAGACTATACAGAGGAACAATTCAAATCGAAAGCAGATGAATTGAAGAACACTAAAACGATTCTTGTCACAAACAGACTACCTCAAAGTTATGTTCTCTCTTACAAAAAGATCACGGTTAGCAAAGGTGGTTAAATGTACATCAAAGAAGCCAACGTAGCTGATGAGACAGAGGTAGTTTCTAAGAAAACTAAATTGGCGACATTATTGTGGTCGCATGGTATTTCCACAGCTGAAATAAAGGACTGTCTCAACATCAACGAACAACAAATGAGAAAACACAAAGAACGAAACATGAAAGACAACACAAATGAAATTATATTTGTTGTCAAGCCATCTCTGTACTACTTCTTTGAAAAGCTCCGGTTCCCACTGGTTACTCCATGCGACATTGAAGAGGTTCTGAGACGAGATCCAGTTGATCACACAGGACACACAGGAAGAGTTGATCAATGCACAGACTGTCAACAGGAATTGCGTGGTTATTTTCAAGAGCTTGGTCTTGTACCCATCAAGGCCAACAAACAAGGATCCGACAATGTCATGGAACAAGCATCCGCCGTGTCATGAGACAAGAATCCCATGCTCACAAGGAACAAAGATAAAAAAATATCATTGAACAACACAAAAAACCAGCAGTAAGCTAGGATTGTGTGATGTTATTGTTCTTGATGACAGAGAACCAAAAAGGTATGACGTGGTTGCCTTGCTGCAAAAAATCGACATCGATACCGAGACCGACGAGGTTGAACCATACGGATATGAAAACAAGGTGGTTTATACAACTCCAGGAATGTTTAGAGGCTTAGAGAAAAAGGTTGTATTTAGTTGTCACTGGCAATGGTTATACAGACTTGGCAGTTAGCAGATGTTCTTCTCAACTGATTATATTAAAAACAGATAGAGCTCAATCCGGGACTGCAATCTAGTTGAGTGGACTAAGGGCGACACAGACGAGGCTCAGTTTGCTAAGATGGGTACATTTCATCTTGTTGTTAGTTGCTTTCTTCTTTCTATTTGACAGATAGCCACGATTAGGCTGAAATACTGCCGATGTGACTTTAAGTTTTAACTCATTCACTCATTCTATGTAGCAGTGATAATATCCTTAAGGCTCTACAGTGGTCTGATATCACAAGTTGAATATGCCATTAGCGGAGCGTGAGTGAGTTTAATTGAGTTAGTGAGTATGGTTTTACGCTGCTTTCAGCAATGTTTCAGCAATAGCACGGAGGGACACCAGACATGGGTTTCCCCCATTGTACCCTGGTATGGAATCGAACCCGAGGCTACGGCCTGACGAGCGAACGCTTTAACCACTTTAGGGAGTGTACGGTTTTTTTAGCTGAGAAAGTTTTTGTACACCCACGCTGTATGCCGATATTTTTGCCATACTATCCGACTTGTATAGGTTATTTCAAGATGGCTGCTGGCTAATCAAATAGCTTGATTCTTTTATGAGAAATGAAATGTAGACAGAGAAAGTTAGGGTCTAACGTTCCTTTTGGGTGCTATTTCAGTGGTATGAAGGTATTTAAGTTAATGAAGGAAGGCGCTAAGTGAAACAGGTCATAGATAGTTGCCCACAAAACATGAGCAGATTGTGATCAATCGAGCAACCGAAGTGAAGGTTCATGTGCCATGAACCTGGCAGCTACGATTTAAACATTTATACCATAAAACGCAATCACATGTAGACATGTTTCGGACAGAAAAAAACACAATAGCTAGAAGAGGCCAGTTGAAATGATAAGCTTTTTAGCAATTTTCAAAATAAATATAGATCTAGGTTTATATGATTTAACGTCATTTCAAAAATATTCATCTGTTTTAAATGTAAACCATGCCCATTTTGAATGTGTTTTCGCGATTATCTTTAAGATATATTCAAATTCGAACTTTGACATTGTTTGAAGTTTTGTTTTTTATTTGTTGTTTACGTTGCATTCAGCAATATTTCACCTGTATCACAGAGGCTTGTAAATAATCGAGTCTGGACCAGACAATACAATGATTGATATTATGAGCAACGGTTCTCTCCGTAGGAATACGATGACACGTTATCAACCAAGTCACCGAGCCCTACCACAAGATCCATTAAGTCGTCTGTGACAACTAGCATAGGCTGCTTGGTGTCTATTCTTACCCGGAGGAGTTACATACCTCAGCATGTATTATTGGTTATATCATTTAGCAATGTAATGTATATTTTGGTTTACCCTTACCATATTCCCATTTAGTATTCCAGAACATCTCTTTAGAGCCTACTAATGAGGATCGGTGGATCTAATGTGAGAAGGTTCGCTCCCATTGCTTGCACATGCCATTTGTCACACACTCCGATTTTGCCAGTTGTTACACAGAGGATGTGGTGATCAATTAAGTCAACCTACTGTTGTAATGGAATAATCCAACTCACTTCGAATTAGGCCGATCTGCAGGAGATAAGATGCTGCGAGCTGAGTCACAGTTTACTTAACTAATACATATTGGAAGAAAAACTCTATTATTGTAAACTAACTAAACGATACAGTTAATAGAAGTATTCCCACTCTTTGATATCCTCTGCAGGAGATGAGATGCTGGCGCAAGCTTGAGTCAGAGTTCAGATTGCTAATACACTTTGGAAGATTCATTGTAAACTAAATCATAACATATATCAGAGTTGATATAAGTAGTCCACTTAAACTCACTTTACAATACAACTCCTGGATCATTTTGTTTCATAGGCATTTTGAAGCCCCAAACCTGTTAAAATGAAAGGTACTCCGACAACAGAGGTCTCATCGCACAAACACCTAGATCAAATGTTACAGCAAGATGGCTTCTGGTAAAAACATATATATAATATTATTATTATTATTTTATTATTATATGTACAGTTTACTTTTAATTATTTTAAATGTACTTATGAGGTGAAGTGTTCAAATGGGCTTTGCCTGTTTACTAATCCCTTTCTAAATATTGTTTAAATCATAAATTAGTACACATATAAAGAAGCTCAAAACAATCTGGTTTATCTATCTGGATCATTCTATTCTAGCAGCCAGAAAAGAGGAAGGGAGTCAACCGTGTAGACAACCCTCTCCTGTTTTGTTTTAATGCGTGTGACAAACGGGAGGATTCCTGCGCTACTGAGTGTGTGCCCTCATGGCATGGATCATTGCTCATGCTATCAACTGTTGGTCCAGACCCGATTGTCTGATTGTCTGGTCCAGACTTGATTATTAACAGACGGCCGTCATATAGCTGGAATATTGCTGAGTTTGGCGTTAAACAACAAACAAAACATATCTTTGTAAGTTGTATTTTTAACTTAATATTGTATGTCATATGATTACGTCAGATTAAAGAAAAGTCACAAGACAACCTCCAACCCTAAAACTTACTATCAAATGTGTTACTAGAAGTTCCTGAGGTTAAGTTACCAATCGATAGTCCATGGTACATAAATTTCATGGTTATATATGAAAAATGCTTGTTGTCTCCATGTGATAAATATTAACTTGCCAAAGGGTTACTGGGTACTTATTATAACTGTACATGAAATATATCGAAAGTAATATCTTGTATGCCAATCCAACTATCCCCAGTGAAGCTACGTTCATCAACGCAACACAAATCTCGCGGCTATACGTGGATAAGGAAAGTGAACTCAACTGAACAAAGTAGATGTGTGTTGAATAGACAAGTGTTCTGATGGAAGTCTGTCCTGTATTGTAATCCTACCCACATCAGAGTAGCCCGCTCCAAGGAGAGAAGTAACCTAGTGTGCTGCACTGAGAAAGTTTACAATATCATAATATATTGTATCCGCACATTTTGGAAAAGATGAATGCTCTGTAGAATGTTTCCGACTTGGAAACAATATTTGCACTTCCATTTTAATCGATTCAATGATAGTGAATGTGCTAACGTTCACAAATTAGAATAATAACATTGCGACGACTATTCGAAAACGAATACGCCACTAAACCTAGGGAGGACATGGCTTTCCCAGATTTCTATAAAGTACAGATTCCATGAGAGATAAGATGTGTTACAGTTAATGCCCCAATTAGTTTCCCAAAATGTCCGACAGTATTTCAAGTTTCAAGAACCACCAACAATTTCATTTTCCTATACAAACACCATATCATCTAGGTTGTTCAGTTGTAGGAAAGTGTTACAGGACATTGACTTGGCTGCTCATGATGTAAATTCCACTACTTGTGACTGCCAAGACTCATCACATTGCTACCAACCTGTAGACCATATGACTAAAATCTCATAACAAATTCGCATGGTGAGTAAGTGAGTTGGGTTTAACGCGATTTTTAACAGTATTCCAGTTATATCACGGCATGTCAGCTTAATGTGGGAGGAAAGTCCGAAGTGATGCAGGCCTCAGACGTCACTTGGGGTAAATTGTCAGTTCACAATTCAACTTATCCTGGATTACCAGTAGTTGTCTAAACTTAACCTGCATGTAGCTGACATACCCCTTGTGAAATATCAATATGAATAGATTGTATATGAATGGCCCGAGGAACATCGGCCTACGTTGTCTTCAAATTAAGCTTTTATAAACTTTATTAACTCTTAAAACAGCGCCAAAGGACTAAAATGTAAACAAACTATCTTTCATTAAAGTAAATTAGTTACATATGAAAATATATTGTTTTGTAACTGGTGGCTATTTCAGTTACTTGAAAATATGTATCACCTATAGTACATATCAAAATGGATATTAAACTGAATTACATTTGGAAAGCCAAATAGATCGTCAGAGATGGATGTCGCAGTTATGTGCCGTTAACTGAATGTAAGCAAATGCACATGCGTACATTTAAATCTTCACCGTGCATGACCCTGTCTGTGTTAACATCAACAATTCTGTTATCCATCTACTTTATAAGGTGGAAATGACGATACACAGACTTTTTTATATCACATATTGTCATAATTGATTTAGGTACCTTTATCAACGTACTTCAATCTTAACGTGCATTGTGATTGGTTTGTCGTATTGACCGACAACTCTTCGTGCATGTCACGGGGTAGGGCTTGTGGTGTGACGAAAGCCTCAAAATCATACGAGCAAAATGTGCGCCCTCATGTGCATTTGGAATATTTAACATATATGTCAAGATTTTGTTGAAAATATGTAATATTCTTAATAGTAGTATGCTGTTGTTGTTCTGTTGTTTCGATATCTGTGTAAGCGTATGTCATCTTGATTTTACATTTCATGTTATGAAATGTCACATAATAACGCCCAACGCCGGACCGATTATCAAATGTGTAACTTAGAAGTTCATTTGGTGAACTTACCGTTTGGTTAATAGGGTTACTGGTTACGTTAACAACCAATATGTCAAATCACACATCGACATGATTGTCACTATGGAGGTTACATTATCTTTAGTTTTGTAATACTTTTAAAATGAAAATCGAGGGATGTTTTCCTGTTTTTGAATATTTTGGCCCATTACTCGAATTTAACAATTTTGAGATTTATTTAATAATTCTATTGTAGGTTTTCGAACTCCCCACACTGATTTTGTTTATAAAATGAGCATTGCAATATGCAAATTGACTTGTTAAGAGCTATTTATTCTATTTACTTAATTTTGACACACAAATGTGCATTTTACCACGACACAACATGTCTGCCACCAAAAGAAATCACCACAACCAGCATTTTCCAATGCACAAATGACATATAGTGAAGAAAGATGTGGTTGTGCTTTATTCTACTATGGTGAGGGGTTCCTATGTAAATAGGCCTCTTTTTAAGAGTTGGCCACACTCTATTAGTCAGCACTATTACAACGAGCAAGGGGTACTTTGGACCTATTCTGTCGATGAATCCTTGCAGGATATTTAATTGATCAAGAAGATGCGAGGCCCTTTTTTGTTGAGAATGTAGTAAGACAGTTATTTAAAATATAGGATAAAAATTAAAAATAGTCGCTTTGTTCTGTCGTTCGCAAACTTTCTCAACAATTATTGTGGCAAAACATTTATTGTTTGTTTTGAGTTGAGTTGTTTTGAGAAGTTGTGTTAAACAATACAGGTATTCAAACCAGGAAACATTAACTCAGATTTGAAAAAAAGGAAGTGGAACAAAACATTTGTTCTGTACCTGTTCAATATGTGTTCTGGGTGTCATAGCTACCGGATATTGATTACACTTAGCTACATAACGTGGTTAATCCGGATATCGATCGGATTTCAAGGATAATGCCCTGCATTTCTCAGAATGCTAGTAAACATTTTATGAACTGTGTCTTAAGCGGCGTAGTTTAAGTTTAGTACGTGTTGGAGCTACGACATGCCTTGATCAATCATACTACTAAATGACAGTAAGTACATAATGACATCGTTTGAATGTAGAAGTAACATGTTTTATAAACGCATCCATATAATACGTCACAAATTTCTAAATACCCCTATGTCACATGTTACCGCCTCACATACACCTGATGGGGTAGCCAAGTTGTGAAAGCGTTAATGTGTTGTGTCATGTGCCGGGATTCGAATTTCTCATTAGTGAAGTGCGTGACATCCATTTCACATGCAATGATACAGTCTCACTTACTACGAAACCATACCCGACCATGGCCACGCTGCTACTTAGATGTATGCATTGTGGGTAAAATTACCACATGTGCATATTTGTGACATTCTCACGTAATGTAAAGCCTATTTGACGTTTGATGAATATGAATGATTCTAACCTTATGCCGTGTATCTAACTCCATGTGAACTTATATAAAACAAGATATAACGTATGAAAACCACCGGAGCATAAACGGTTTTATCAGAATCATTTGGAATCGATAGATAAATATAGGGAAATATACACACATTGAATTTATAACGTATTTTGTCAGTGATCTACATGAATTTATGCAGGAGTCCAAGATCCTTGACAAAACACCCGCCTTTAACGTGTGTACCTCGCATCCTTGACAACACATCCGCCTTTAACGTGTATACCTCGCATCCTTGACAACACACCCACCTTTATAGTGTATACCTCGCATCCTTGACAACACACTCACCTTTAACGTGTATACCTCGCATCCTTGACAACACACATACCTTTAACGTGTATACCCCGCATCCTTGACAACACATCCGCCTTTAACGTGTATACCTCGCATCCTTGACAACACATCCGCCTTTAACGTGTAAACCTCGCATCCTTGACAACACACTAACCTTTAACGTGTATACCTCACATCCTTGACAACACATCCGCCTTTAACGTGTACACCTCGCATCCTTGACAACACATCCGCCTTTAACGTGTATACCTCGCATCCTTGACAACACACCCGCCTTTAACGTGTATACCTCGCATCCTTGACAACACACCCACCTTTAACGTGTATACCTCGCATCCTTGACAACACACCCGCCTTTAACGTGTATACCTCGCATCCTTGACAACACACCCGCCTTTAACGTGTATACCTCGCATCCTTGACAAACACATCCGCCTTTAACGTGTATACCTCGCATCCTTGACAACACAACCACCTTTATAGTGTATACCTCGCATCCTTGACAACACACTCACCTTTAACGTGTATACCTCGCATCCTTGACAACACACCTACCTTTAACGTGTATACCCCGCATCCTTGACAACACATCCGCCTTTAACGTGTATACCTCGCATCCTTGACAACACACCCGCCTTTAATGTGTATACCTCGCATCCTTGACAACACACTAACCTTTAACGTGTATACCTCACATCCTTGACAACACATCCGCCTTTAACGTGTACACCTCGCATCCTTGACAACACATCCGCCTTTAACGTGTATACCTCGCATCCTTGACAACACACCCGCCTTTAACGTGTATACCTCGCATCCTTGACAACACACCCACCTTTAACGTGTACACCTCGCATCCTTGACAGCACACCCGCCTTTAACGTGTATACCTCGCATCCTTGACAACACACCCGCCTTTAACGTGTATACCTCGCATCCTCGACAAACACATCCGCCTTTAACGTGTATACCTCGCATCCTTGACAACACACCCACCTTTAACGTGTATACCTCGCATCCTTGACAACACACTCACCTTTAACGTGTATACTTCGCATCCTTGACAACACACCCGCCTTTAACGTGTATACTTCGTATCCTTGACAACACACCCACCTTTAACGTGTATACCTCGCATCCTTGTCACCACACCCACTCTAAAGTGTATACCTCGCATCCTTGACAACACACTCACCTTTAACGTGTATACCTCGCATCCTTGTCACCACACCCACTCTAAAGTGTATACCTCGCATCCTTGACAACACACCCGCCTTTAACGTGTATACTTCGCATCCTTGACAACACACCCGCCTTTAACGTGTATACTTCGTATCCTTGACAACACACCCACCTTTAACGTGTATACCTCGCATCCTTGACAACACATCCGCCTTTAACGTGTAAACCTCGCATCCTTGACAACACACTAACCTTTAACGTGTATACCTCACATCCTTGACAACACATCCGCCTTTAACGTGTACACCTCGCATCCTTGACAACACATCCGCCTTTAACGTGTATACCTCGCATCCTTGACAACACACCCGCCTTTAACGTGTATACCTCGCATCCTTGACAACACACCCACCTTTAACGTGTATACCTCGCATCCTTGACAACACACCCGCCTTTAACGTGTATACCTCGCATCCTTGACAACACACCCGCCTTTAACGTGTATACCTCGCATCCTTGACAAACACATCCGCCTTTAACGTGTATACCTCGCATCCTTGACAACACAACCACCTTTATAGTGTATACCTCGCATCCTTGACAACACACTCACCTTTAACGTGTATACCTCGCATCCTTGACAACACACCTACCTTTAACGTGTATACCCCGCATCCTTGACAACACATCCGCCTTTAACGTGTATACCTCGCATCCTTGACAACACACCCGCCTTTAATGTGTATACCTCGCATCCTTGACAACACACTAACCTTTAACGTGTATACCTCACATCCTTGACAACACATCCGCCTTTAACGTGTACACCTCGCATCCTTGACAACACATCCGCCTTTAACGTGTATACCTCGCATCCTTGACAACACACCCGCCTTTAACGTGTATACCTCGCATCCTTGACAACACACCCACCTTTAACGTGTACACCTCGCATCCTTGACAGCACACCCGCCTTTAACGTGTATACCTCGCATCCTTGACAACACACCCGCCTTTAACGTGTATACCTCGCATCCTCGACAAACACATCCGCCTTTAACGTGTATACCTCGCATCCTTGACAACACACCCACCTTTAACGTGTATACCTCGCATCCTTGACAACACACTCACCTTTAACGTGTATACTTCGCATCCTTGACAACACACCCGCCTTTAACGTGTATACTTCGTATCCTTGACAACACACCCACCTTTAACGTGTATACCTCGCATCCTTGTCACCACACCCACTCTAAAGTGTATACCTCGCATCCTTGACAACACACTCACCTTTAACGTGTATACCTCGCATCCTTGTCACCACACCCACTCTAAAGTGTATACCTCGCATCCTTGACAACACACTCACCTTTAACGTGAATACCTCGCATCCTTGTCACCACACCCACTCTAAAGTGTATACCTCGCATCCTTGACAACACACTCACCTTTAACGTGTATACTTCGCATCCTTGACAACACACCCGCCTTTAACGTGTATACTTCGTATCCTTGACAACACACCCACCTTTAACGTGTATACCTCGCATCCTTGACAACACATCCGCCTTTAACGTGTAAACCTCGCATCCTTGACAACACACTAACCTTTAACGTGTATACCTCACATCCTTGACAACACATCCGCCTTTAACGTGTACACCTCGCATCCTTGACAACACATCCGCCTTTAACGTGTATACCTCGCATCCTTGACAACACACCCGCCTTTAACGTGTATACCTCGCATCCTTGACAACACACCCACCTTTAACGTGTATACCTCGCATCCTTGACAACACACCCGCCTTTAACGTGTATATCTCGCATCCTTGTCAACACACCCGCCTTTAACGTGTATACCTCGCATCCTTGACAACACACCCACCTTTAACGTGTATACCTCGCATCCTTGACAACACACCCACCTTTAACGTGTATATCTCGCATCCTTGTCAACACACCCACCTTTAACATGTATACCTCGCATCCTTGACAACACACCCACTCCAAAGTGTATACCTCGCATCCTTCACAAAACACCCGCCTTTAAGGGGTATACCTCGCATCCTTGGCAACACACCCGTATCCCGTCTTGATGTCTTATGATATATTCGATAATCTTTAAACGGCATAGTGTTCGTTCAAATATTGAGTGTAATCTTATACACCTTGACGACATTCTAGGTAGCTGCACCTGAATAACCCTACGGACCCGCAAGAGTTTATACCCTTGGTACACGATATTCAATCATGGCCACTGAACAATCAATTATCTCTCTGAGTTAAAAACGTCTACGATATACTCACACGGTTTGTTGAAAGGGAATAAGCAATTAAGGAAGTTTGCACACTGTTCAAAAGGGAAACTATTATTCAATTTCATCTCAGGTAAGTTCAATCTGATCTTGACACATGAGGTTAAAAATACATGGTTAAGCATGATTTGAAATATCAACTGGGCTGAATATAATAATTGTATATACAGTGATGTAACCATTTATTCGGTTGTCTCGGGTACACTAATTCATGGTCACTATACGTGATTATTAGTAGGTCACCCCAAACCCGGAAGTAATTGCAGTGAAATGGACGAAGAATGAACTTTGAGGGTCTGTTTGTATATAACGCATACTCTTTGCAAACCTGCAGACGAAAAAAATACATAACATTCAATATGTATCGGATGCCATGGTGTCTCACCATAAAGTGACACCAATTATGTCATAATCTAAGGGGGATTTAGCTCGGAAAACCAAGGCCTCATAACGGCATGATATTTTCACACTTATTGTGAGCTTTGTACTTTCACTGTAAGAAAAACGCGTATATATATTGTCAAACACTGATACTAAGTAATTAAGAAAATGCGTTTTGTTTAAAATAAGAATGAAAGTGATTTTGGCGTGTAAACTTCCCCTTTAATTGTACTGAAGATAGACCCCACATGAATTATTCATAGTGGTAATACTTTATTGAGATGGTAGTGTTTAAATAAGTAAGAAATTGTGTCAGTCACGTCAAGCACCTTTCCCTTCCCCACCTCACAATGTGTGTTTATGCCCCCTCCTCCACCCAAATCCACCTCAAACCTGTCCAACCTGTTGCTTTGTTTGTTGATTCATGTGGCATTATTGGATACGTCATTTATACCAAGTTCTTTGACCAAACAGTAAATATAGAGATGCTTACATATAATGGTTATATTATTTGAAGCCTTGTCAATGGGAACAACTACGAACTTATCATGGGGGACAGCCAAACTTAGGATGACAGCTGGCTGTGAAGGAATGGGTTTATTCCAAAAAAATCCTCTTTTTAAGTTCTTGCTTTCTACCAATGACAACGTGACGCACTGACTTCATCCACCCTGAAAGACATTCAACAGGTTCCTCTTTTGGCCCATATTTTGGCATATGCTTCGACAGCATCTATAATTATTTTAAAGTTGTGATCCCAATTGGTAGGATCCTGCTTACGATATTTTGCTCTCTATTTGAAAAACTGATGAAGATTGTTATTGTCAACATTGAAGAAGTCACCTTTGATTATTTGACGTACCGGTTGGGAGCAGCCACAAGTAGTGAAATTGATATCATGAGCTGCCAAGTCCACGTTCTGCAACACTTTCCTTTAATTGAACAAATGAAATGCTGTTCGTATTAGAAAATATAATTGTTGATGGTTTCTGAGATTTGACAAACTATTGTTGATATGTACGTCCAAAAAGTGGACTTCTGATGGTGATGCATCTAGTAAATGTTGTTATTATAAACTATACAAACCATTATTATTATTATTATTATATACTGTAATAACGAGTGTAATCTTACACATGCTGCGTGCTGAGTTACTGCACATATGTATCCCTATGGACCCGCAAGAGTTACTCCCCTTAACACACTTTTCATTCATAGATTTCACAATATTTCATCACGGCCGCTTGTGTTCGCGGCCACTGAACTTCAATCAGTTATCTCCTTCCATTACAAACACGCACGAAATACTCACATTAGTTGTTGAATGGGAATAAATAATTGCGGAAAGAAGCCCAGAAACAATTTTCTTCAATCATATAGTAAGTTCAGTGACAAGTTGGTCTCTACGCATGAGGTTAAAAATACATAGCAATATAAGAATGACTTGACATATCAACTGCGTCTATTTTGATAATTATAAATACAGTAATGTAACCGCTCACGTAACCATGCACAAAAAACAATCACAAACTGTTCTTTTTTATATGGAAACCATCGAGCGCAACCAACGCGCTGTCATTAGACAGAGAATTTATACAAGTCGGTGTGTTAAGGTATGAGTGTGATATCCCAACTTATTTATTTTGTCCTCATTTCGGTTGGGGAAAATATACAAGAAACATCATGTTATGTGGAGTATTTATGTGGGCATGTGGTACTTATAAATGAATATATTTGCTGATTTCAATATATTGATGTTATTCAGTCTTGAACTGTTGTCACCAAAATGACGTCTAATTAGTTATTACAATAAATATATATGGATCAGTCAAACAGTCATAATTCGTATTTCATTCTAGTTTGCTTTATAGTTTGACCTTTATGGCATCTTCACTTACGGTATTGCAAACCTATTTAATGCCATTTTATAGCACGATCATGAAAGTGTCAGACACTGGTATTTGGCTATTGTCAACCAAATGCGCATCTGTTTTCATATTGGAAGATGCGTACGACTTTTCACGTTAATGATCATTATTACAGGGGTACTTCATAAGTGAGATTCTTTAGTTAAAATTAACCCAAACGCTATTACTGTTATGTCACTTCTGTAGACCATCGAATCTGCCCAGACAATCCAATACAGCGACTTCCCCGCTATCCCCATTTACCTCACTCTGATTACACGACTGATAACGCGAGATGTGAATATAAATTGTCAGTGCAAGAGAAACCTGACAACACATGCCGCTCCCGTCATCAGACGATACGCTTGTCTTACTCTCAAGCGATATGCAGTGAATTCTACAGCATCTAGTAAATGTTGTTATTATGAGTTATTATAAGTTTTGAACATCATTATCAGAATGTAGATGTATTTCACAAAGATTAATGATTGAAGAAGGGAAGCACAATATTATACCCTAGAAATCAGAGATTGTATATCCAATGTTATCTAAATTCAGTGGAGGATGAATAATATGTTTGATCCATTTCCCTATTTGACTTCACCATATATTGCAATGGGGTTGTGTGAGGTAGACAATAAAGTGACATTTGTATATGTTTGTGACGAGTGCCACCGATGGGGTAGGATACGCTCACATTTTCATATTACCAAGTATCATCCCTAATTGATAGCTATTCATAAACAAATGCTCATGATACAGTCGGAATCGTACAATAGACTCTTCTTGAGAGAAAATTTCTTGTGTTTATGGAAACGTTTTTGTCATTTTTCGTGGTAAGAGACAACTAAATTGGAGTGTGTTTCAGTTCACGTGACTTAATATATTATGTGCTACTGTACCCTGGCGACGAGGAGCACCATTCATAACATATATTATTGGTTTGACAGACTCGACTATTTACAAGCTGTTAGGACATAGACTCAATGCTGACTGCGATGTAAAGCAACAAATAAAATAAACTATAGTTTATGTTGTTCAGAATAAGTTATTAATATTGCAATTTATGTTCATTTGTTTATTATAATTATTTGTGTTTCAGGCCATGACTGTTGGGACTGAAGGACACCGCCCATATCGATAGTACCAAACCTAACCCCTGCCATCCCCAAAGTCTTGATATAATTTCGGGGTCGAAGCGGGAAAATGAGTAAAAGGAAAAGCACCTCAAATGAAAATGTACCCGGAAAAAGATTGAAAGGCACATCTATGCCATGTACAGAGACGAATAGTAATGACTCAGATGAAGTCGCATCTCTTACAAATTCCACAGGAAACCTTTACATACGCGATCCATCAAGCGAGGGTGGGTATATGCCTGCTGATGATGCATATATCAAATACCTAAAGGAACACCACCCAGATTACAACGAAAAGGTATACAGGGTGCCCTGGACATTCATTGGTACTTCCCCAGTACGATTCAATAAAGACAACAGAGCACAAAACTATTCATCACACAATGACACATTCCCTGAATGGATACTGCCTGAAGAACATATACTGGGCGACAATGCTGAAAAACGAGTCGCTGACAGTTTAGAATGGCTACTCAAAACTGAAGAGTACCCAGCTTTCATCCTCACTTCATATCACTTTAGAAACTTCTGTAACCAAGAAGATGAACCACCTCCAGATGACAAAAATTTAAGCATGGAAGAGGGAGAGCATGACATTGTTATAATTCATTATAAGTATGGAATCTTCTTCATTCAAGTTAAAGGCTGTGATGATTCTAATTACCAAAATAGACGTGGAGATGCTAGAGGTCAGCTACGTAAAGACGAAACGTTTTTCAATGACAATTTCAAGGACTATAGGGGAACCAAATCGGTCATTGTTGCATTACCAAATGTGAAGAAATCTATATCTGGTTGTCTACTGGATTGCCATTTGCCATGTCATTCTGAGGGACAAGAGGAAAGGGAAAGCAATTTAAAACAATGGTGGACAGAGAATACAATACAATGCACAGGTTTTTCATCAATTGCTGATTACAGCCGTGTTGTGGCGAAATACGTTGGGTACAAATCAACAGTAAAAGCACCAATGAATCAACTTCGGGAATCAATTCGATCTCCAGCTGAAGTTATCGCAGGAATAGGAAATCGTTACATGAACATTACGCTCACACCACAGCAGATTTACATCCTGAATAATCATTTGCCAAAACTCATTATTCGTGGTCAGCATGGAAGTGGCAAAACAACAATGCTTATTCTGAAAGCTAGAGAAATGATAGCTCAGAAAATATGTATCATCAGCATGGCCAAATCTCCACTACTTGAGGTTTTGGCAGATTCTGTCACATATGACATGACTCCTTTGATGTCCAACAACATGATAATTGAGCAAGTGGGTGACCATTCGAAACTAACAACGATGTTGCAGAGGTGTGCAGAGGAAGAACGGCATGTATTTATTGACGAGGTTCCCTCCAGTCTTGAGAATGATCAAACTTTAAAGAACGTTATCAACAGTTACCCCAACGAACGCTTCATTTGGGCAATAATGAGTTGCGAGAGAGATGACAATCTGAAACCAAGCCTTGGAGAAATCTTTCGACATAGGAATACAGAGTTTGAAATACTGGTTCTCCACAAAGTCTTGAGATGCCCCCCTTCGGTCTTTCAAAGCTGCAAGACGACCGAACAGCGTGGAGAAACACTCAATTTAGAAGAAGTTAAAAGTTTCTTTAAGGGGCTCGGACTGTTATCACAATCTCCAATCTCCAATCCCCGTTCACTTAAATGGTCCGATGTGACTGTTGTGAATGTAATGTCAGAGAAAACGGACATTATTCAATGGTTGGAGGCTCTGAAATGTCCCTTTGAAGAATTAGAAAACATGATAGACTATTCAGAGGAACAATTCAAATCGAAAGCAGATGAATTGAAGAACACTGAAACGATTCTTGTCACAAACAGACTACCTCAAAGTTATGTTCTCTCTTACAAAAAGATGACGGTTAGCAAAGGTGGTGAAATTTACATCAAAGAAGCCAACGTAGCTGATGGGACAGAGGTAGTTTATAAGAAAAAACAATTGGCGGCATTATTGTGGTCACATGGTATTTCCACAACTGAAATAAAGGACTGTCTCAAAATCAACAAACAACAAATGAAAAAAGACAAAGAACGAAACATGAAAGACAACAAAAATGACATTATATTTGTTGTCAAGCCATCTCTGTACTACTTCTTTGAAAAGCTCCAGTTCCCACTGGTTACTCCATGTGACATTGAAGAGGTTCTGAGACGAAATGCCATCCTGTTCACGAATGAAGAAAACCTTCCAGGATTTGAAAGAAAAATGGTTCTTCGCATCATTAAACGAAAGGTACATGTAAATAAGGAACTGCATCCAATTGAAGGACCCAACCCTCTAACAGTTGATCACACAGGACACACAGGAACAGTTGATCAATGCACAGACTGTCAACAGAACTTGCGTGGTTATTTTCAAGAGCTTGGTCTTGTACCCATCAAGGCCAACAAACAAGGATCCGACAATGTCATAAAACAAGCATCCGGCCGTGTCATGGAACAAGGATCTAGCTGTGTCATAGATCAAGGATCCAGCCGTGTCATGGAACAAGGATCCAGACGCGTCATGGAACAAGGATCCAGCCGCGTCATGGATCAAGGATCCAGCCGCGTCATGGAACAAGGATCAAGCCGTGTCATGGAACAAGGATCCAGCCGTGACATGGATCAAGGATCCAGCCGTGTCATAGAACAAGGATCCAGCCGCGTCATGGAACAAGGATCAAGCTGTGTCATGGAACAAGGATCCAGCCGTGTCATGGAACAAGGATCCAGCCGTGTCATGGAACAGGAATCCAGCCGTGTCGTGGAACAAGGATCAAGCAGTGTCACCAGCAGTGTCATGGAACAAGGATCCAGCCGCGTCATGGAACAAGGATCTAGCAGTGTCATGGAACAAGGATCCAGACACGTCATGGAACAAGGATCCAGCCGTGTCATGGAACAAGGATCCAGCCGTGTCATGGAACAGGAATCCAGCCGTGTCATGGAACAAGGATCCAGCTGTGTCATGGAACAAGAATCCAGCCGTGTCATGGAACAAGAATCCAGCCGTGTCATGGAACAAGAATCCAGCCGTGTCATGGAACAAGGATCCAGCCGTGTCATGGAACAAGGATCCAGACGCGTCATGGAACAAGGATCCAGCCGTGTCATGGAACAAGGATCCAGCCGTGTCATGGAACAGGAATCCAGCCGTGTCATGGAACAAGGATCCAGCTGTGTCATGGAACAAGAATCCAGCCGTGTCATGGAACAAGAATCCAGCCGTGTCATGGAACAAGGATCCAGCCGTGTTATGGAACAAGAATCAAGCCGTGTCATGGAACAAGGATCCAGCCGTGTCATGGAACAAGAATCCAGCCGTGTCATGAAACAAGAATCCAGCTGTGTCATGGAACATAGATCCAGTCGTGTCATGGAACAAGGATCAAGCCGTTTCATGGAACATAGATCCAGTCGTGTCATGGAACAAGGATCAAGCCGTGTCATGGAACAAAAATCTATCCGTGTCATGGAACAAGAATCCAGCCGTGTCATGGAACAGGAATCCAGCCGTGTCATGGAACAAGGATCAAGCCGTGTCATGGAACAAGAATCCAGCCGTGTCATGGAACAAGAAGCCAGAAGTATCATGGAACAAGAATCCAGCCGTGTCATGGAACAAGGATCAAGCCGTGTCATGGAACAAGAATCCAGCCGTGTCATGAAACAGGAATCCAGCCGTGTCATGGAACAAGGATCAAGCCGTGTCATGGAACAAGGATCCAGCCGTGTCATGGAACAAGAATCCAGAAGTATCATGGAACAAGAATCCAGCCGTGTCATGGAACAAGGATCAAGCCGTGTCATGGAACAAGAATCCAGCCGTGTCATGAAACAGGAATCCAGCCGTGTCATGGAACAAGGATCAAGCCGTGTCATGGAACAAGAATCCAGCTGTGTCATGAAACAAGAATCCAGCTGTGTCATGGAACAAGGAACCAGTCGTGTCATGGAACAAGAATCCAGCCGTGTCATGGAACAAGGATCAAGCCGTGTCATGGAACAAGAATCCAGCCGTGTCATGGAACAAGAATCCAGCCGTGTCATGGAACAGGAATCAAGCCGTGTCATGCAACCAGGATCCAGTCGTGTCATGGAACAAGAATCCAACAATGACAAGGAACAAAGATCCAAAAATATCATGGAACAACACAAAAAAACCAGCAGTAAGCTAGGGTTGTGTGATGTTATTGTTCTTGATGACAGAGAACTAAAAAGGTATGACGTGGTTGGCTTGCTGCAAAAACTCGACATCGATACCGAGACCGACGAGGTTAAACCATACGGAATTGAAAACAAGGTGGTTTATACAACTCCAGAAATGTTTAGAGGCTTAGAGAAAAAGGTTGTATTAGTTGTCACTGACAATGGTTATACAGACTTGGCAGTTAGCAGATGTTCTTCACAACTGATTGTATTAAAAACATAGAGCTCCATCCGGGACTGCAATCTAGTTGAGTGGACTGAGGCCGACACAGACGAAGCTCAGTTTGCTAAGATGGGTACATGTCATCTTGTTGTTAGTTGCTTTCTTCTGTCTATTTGACAGATAGCCACGACATGGCTGAAATACTGCCGATGTGACTTTAAGTTTTAACTCATACACTCATTCTATGTAACAGTGATAATACCCTTAAGGCTCTACAGTGGTCTGATATCACAAGTTAAATATGTCATTAGCGGAATGTGAGTGAGTATAATTGAGTTAGTGAGTATGGTTTTACGCTGTTTTCAGAAATGTTTCAGCAATAGCACGGAGAGACACCAGAAATGGGTTTCCCCCATTGTACCCGTGTATGGAATCGAACCCGAGGCTACGGCGTGACGAGCGAACGCTTTAACCACTTTAGGGGTGTACGGGGTTTTCGAGCTGAAAGTTCTTGTACACCCAGTCTGTATGCCGATATTTTTGCCATACTATCCGACTTGTATAGGTTATTTCAAGATGGCTGCTGGCTAATCAAATAGCTTGATTCTTTTATGAGAAATGATATGTAGAAAGTTAGGGTCTACCGTCCCTTTTGGGGGCTATTTCAGTGGTATGAAGGCATTTTAGTTTAATGAAGGAAGGCCCTAAGTTAAACAGGTCATAGATAGTTGCCCACGAAACATGAGCAGATTGTGATCAATCGAGCAACCGAAGTGAAGGTTCATGTGCCATGAACCTTGCAGCTACGATTTAAGCATTTATACCATAAAACGCAATCACATGTAGACATGTTTCGGACAGAAAAAAACACAATAGCCAGAAGAGGCCAGTTGAAATGATAAGTTTTGTAGCAATTTTCAAAATGAATATAGATCTAGGTTTATATGATTTAACGTCAAATGAAAAATATTCATCTGTTTTAAATGTAAACCATGCCCATTTGTATGTGTTTTCGCGATTATGTTCAAGATATATATACAGTCGCACTTTGACATTGTTTGTAGTTTTGTTTTTTTATTTGTTGTTGACGCTGTATTCAGAAATATTTCACCTGTATGACAGCGGCATGTAAATAATCGAGTCTGGACCAGACAATACAATGATTGATATTATGAGCAACGGTTCACTCCGTAGGGATACGATGACACGTTATCAACCAAGTCACCGAGCCCTACCACAAGAGCCATTAAGTCGTCTGTGACAACCAGCATAGGCTGCTTGGTGTCTATTCTTACCCGGAGGAGTTACATACCTCAGCATGTATTATTGGTTATATCATTTAGCAATGTAATGTTTATTTTGGTTTACCCTTACCATATTCCTATTTAGTATTCCAGAACATCTCTTTAGAGCCTACTAATGAGGATCGGTGGATCTAATGTGAGAAGGTTCGCTCCCATTGCTTGCACATGCCATTTGTCACACACTCCGATTTTGCCAGGTGTTACACAGAGGATGTGGTGATCAATTAAGACAACCTACTGTTGTAATGGATTAATCCAACTCACTTCGAATTAGGCCGATCTGCAGGAGATAAGGTGCTGCGAGCTTGAGTCACAGTTTAATTAACTAATACATATTGGAAGAAAAACTCTATTATTGTAAACTAACTAAACGATACAGTTAATAGAAGTATTCCCACTCTTTGATATCCTTTTAGTTTGACAACTCTGCAGGAGATAAGATGCTGGTGCAAGCTTGAGTCAGAGTTCAGATTGCTAATACACTTTGGAAGATTCATTGTAAACTAAATTATAACATATATCAGAGTTGATATAAGTAGTCCACTTAAACTCACTTTACAATACAACTCCTGGATCATTTTGTTTCATAGGCATTTTGAAGCCCAAAACCTGTTAAAATGAAAGGTACTCCAACAACAGAGGTCTGTCTCATCGCACAAACACCTAGGTCAAATGTTACAGCAAGATGGCTTCTGGTAAAATGATATATATAATATTATTATTATTTTTTTATTATATGTACAGTTTACTTTTAATTATTTTGAATGTACTTGTAGGGTGAAGTGTTCAAATGGGATTTGCCTGTTTACTAATCCCTTTCTAAATATTGTTCAAATCATAAATTAGTACACATATAAAGAAGCTCAAAACAATCTGGTTTATCTGTCTGGATCATTCTATTCTAGCAGCCAGAAAAGAGGAAGGGAGTCAACCGTGTAGACAACTCTCTCCTGTTTTGTTTTAATGTGTGTGACAAATGGGAGGATACCTGCGCTACTGAGCGTGTGCCCTCATGGCATCATTGCTCATGCTTTCAACTGTTGGTCCAGACCCGTTTATTCACATGTCGTCGTGATATAACAATTGTTTGTTTGTTTGTTTGTTGTTTAACGCCGCACTCAGTAATATTCCAGCTGTATGACGGCGGTCTGTAAATAATCGAGTCTTGACCAGACAATCCAGTGATTGGGCATCGATCTACGCAATTGGGATACGATGAATTAACAAATTTAGATTCAATCTTTGCTGAAAGCAGAATCCTTTGTATGATTTCGACAATATCAAAAATATGTGTTATGAATCACATAGTGATGATACCAGGTGTTCGCGAAAAGGTGAACTTTGAAATTGTGGTAGAATGTTATGAAATATGGTCATCCCTCTTTTCATACAATCTTGCAGTCAGTTTTGCTTACTGAAACTTTATGCATTATAAATTGTAAAGGGTTTTGTAGCTTTTATTGCTTTTATGTACATTGATGAGACATGTCCGAAGCAATTTGCTCGTTATTTAGTGTAGTCTAGTGTAGTTTCTCTTCATGTAATGTTTGACTTTTATCAGCCACGAGTGGAAGCAAAACATGACGTAAAGGATGCATATGTGTTTGTTGTTTTATACCATACTTGTGATCAATGCAGAATTGCAATTTGATTCTAAATAAACGTTTCAGTCCAGTGAGCTTTTGTCAATACTGTCAATTAAAAACGTGTTTGGGCCGAGAGAATAAAACAACTCATGATGTCCATTCAAATAACGAATGTAATCTTACACATGTTGAGTAACTGCAGCACATGTGAATCCCTATGGACCCGCAAGAGTTACTCCCCTTAACACACTTTTCATTCATAGATTTCACAATATTTCATCACGGCCGCGTGTGTTCGCGGCCACTGAACATCAGTCATTTATCTCCCTCCGTTACAAACACGCACGAAATACTCACAAACATTGTTGAATGGGAATAAATAATTACAGAAACAAGCCTAGAAAAGGAAAACATTACTTCAACCATATGGTAAGTTCAGTGACAAGTTGGTCTCGACGCATGAGGTCCAGATACATGGCAATATAAGAATGACTTGATATCAACTGCGAGTATTGTGATAAATATAAATACAGTAATGTAATCGCTTACTCAGTTGTTTCGGGTACACCAATTCATGGTCAGGACACGTGAGTTTTGGTGATAACGCGTACACTTCCTCAGATTATCACTGTTTGGAGACGTAAAAATGGTATAAAAATCAATAATGAGAATTTACTCAAATGTAAAGTATTATCCTAATGAAATAACATTCACTCAAAGACGCTATTTATGACAGAATTATGTCCCTTAAAATACCGATTTTAAGTTGATTAATATTCCTCGTGAACACAATGCCATGGAGAAAGTTGTCAACTATAACACATGTTTAATTTGGGATAACACTTTCTGAGTAAAGTACAGATTCTCGTACTTTTTTGGGTTGAGTACCGCCCGGGAGTGAGGCACCTAATCGTCAGCATACAAAGTCGATCTAACCCACTCAGCCACCGAGGCTTCCACAAATTTGAAAGTTCGACAACTGGTAGTCTGGATCACGTACACGTGTGGGTTCGAATCCCGGACGGGAATCAACCCAAAACAGTAAGAGAATCTGTACTTTACTCAGAAAGTGTTATCCCAAATATAATATGTGTTAGATATTCCTGGTGTATTTCACCTGATATATTTAGATGTCGTTAACTAGACATGAGGTTGATGTATTGAAAGTACTACCAGATCTATAAAAGCATATTGTTCACTTCATTTTTTACATTTCAAGTCAAACATTCATATGAGTATAATAATGTGTGTGTGCGTGCGTGCGTGCGTGCGTGCGTGCGTGCGTGCGTGCGTGCGTGCGTGTGTGCGTGTGTGTGCGCGCGCGTGTGTGTGTGTGTGTGTGTGTGTGTGTGTGTGTGTGTGTGTGTGTGTGTGTGTGTGTGTGTGTGTGTGTGTGTGTGTGTGTGTGTGTGTGTGTGTGTGTGCTCTTAAACTTACTTTAAGATGATATGAAAACATTTACCACGATATGAATAGTTATTCAAATATGGCCCCACAAACACGAAGGGCGGAAAGTAACGAACATTGCCGACTGTGTACCATTGTTATGCAAATCCATATTCCGGATACAATCAAAAGCACAACGAGCAAACCAGTCCTAGTGGAGACTGTTTACTCTGTAGATAAAGATTCTTAAGGTATGTAACATTATATAATGATCTTATTGTCTTCTTGTTTGGATACCTGTGTAAGCTTTAGTTTAATGACATTTTGTATTTCATGCGATTGCGTCATATTTCTAAAATGTCACAAGACATGGCAAAATTATCCGTTGATGGTTCACGGTACATATAGAGCATGTCTGTACAGTAACTGGCTGAAGGGGTTACTGCGGACTTCATAAAACTCAACATGAAATATGTCGAAATAATAATAATATACATTATTGTGACAAAACCCTTTTCCCAGGCACTAGGAAATGCCCTGCGTAAAACGATTCCGAGTGTATCACGACCATGTGTTTATGAATCAGTATCAAATAGTATTAAAGCGGGTGTTCTCGAAATTGACGTGTACCAATCCAACTACCCCCCAGCAAACCGACGGTCACCGACGCCACCCAAAAACATTGGTCATATGTGGATAAGGAAAATGAAACCCATTGAACAAAGTAGTAGTTTGTTGAATAGCCGCTCGAGGTGTTGTGCTAGGAGCCTGTCATGTATTGCAGTCCTATGCATGCTGACTGGCCGCTCCAAGGAGAGAAACAACCTAGTGTGCTGCACTGAGAAAGTAATACTTGTTTAAGAAAATAGCAAATATCACAATTTACTGTATTCTCACATTGTGGGATACATGTGTTCTGTGCTGAATGTTGAAATTAGATTCTGACATAGAAATAATATTTGCAGTGTATTTTAATCTGTACAATTATAGCGAAAGTGTTTGCGTTCACAATTTAGAATCATAGCATCAATAGAATCAATGCATCACCAAACTTAGGGTAGGATATAGTAGATTAATACACATTACATATTCCAAGATAAATTAGTCATGTTTATAAATTAGTAAGATCAACTTGAAGCATCACTTATAAAACGTGTCAATACAATAAGAAAACAATACTGCTATTTACGCACTGTTGCTCACCCGGTAGATACCCAGGTATGGAATTCTGGGGGAAAACAGTTCTCCCAGTACACGTGCTTGTCAATAGAGTCTACCAAGGTGGATGGGGTAGTTACCCTGAATGTGCCCCACCCAGAGGACGTGGGACGTTGCTCATGCATGGAATCAACCACTGATGTGCCCGTCCCAGACAAACCTATTTACAGGCTGGCGTGATAGAGCTGCAATATTGTTGACAACATACACCGAGCCTGACCGGCCGACCTTCCACCGTCGACACTAACGAAATGCATGGGATTTTTGATACATGTTCTTCCCGGAATCACGAAGGATTTGTTTTAAATTGAGTCTAGTTGTTCTTTGGCGTTGACCTTTTATAATTACGTCAGGAAAAGAACAACCACATTTAACGAGCAAGTTACTGGAAATGAGTATTTAACATGGTATTGTACCGAAACGTCACACTGAAAGGATGTAAAAGATGAAATCCATTATAGTCAACGTGATATCTATAATATTGCTGAAACTTGTGTGTGGATGACTCTGTTAATGTCATGTGAAAAACAGGAATATTTAATAAAGGAAATGTAACGCAAATGCGTTGTTAATTTCTTGAACAGACGAAGAATCACTTCCGTTATCAATGTATGTGTTGGTTGTTGTTGTTTTTAACTACTGTAATACTGACTCGGCAGGATAAAGATGCTTCTGTCAACTATTACTTGTATTCACAATGTGAACTACCTCCTCAGCGGATCCAATAATTAAACAAAGAAAACACCCCATGTTGGAATAAATAGTATATCCCTCCCTGTCTACCCCTTTTTGAGCGTTTAGTATTGATGTTTGTTTTCGAAAAATTTGATATTCTTTTAATTATTGTCAGCTGTTCATCTTTTATTTTCCAGTGTATGTTTCTAAATATGGTAAAACACAAGTAAAAATAGCCTACAGTGAAATGGTATGTTTATTAGTTGTAATAATACCCTGCGACACTTGTGTTGGTTTTGTTTTAATGTGAAGTTAAAATAATATTTTGTAAACACTTACATTGTGTAAGCTGTAATAAGCCCAAACACACGTGCACATCTGTCAATACAAAATCAATTGCAAATACTGGTATATAGTATTCATTTTAATTAATCCTGTCAGCAGTTATAGCTGTATTTCAATGACACAGCTACCCCTAATAATTATACATTAATTATTTTTAATGTACTTGTGACTCATTTGTCTTTGATTTTATGGGTATATGACTTTAAGTGTAAAAGCAAATAAGTTTTAATGGTTATTGAGGGAGAAATGAATTACCGATAATAATCATGTTCAATCTGTCATCCGATATTAATATAATAAAGGTATCAGGGATGGCAACAAAACAGAATATGTGCAGAGAAAACTTTAAGAGCATATATAGTTCTCTCAAGAAAATTTGAAATCTTTAATGGCTATCTTAAACGATAATAAAGTATCAATTAAGAATCTTTTTTGGAGCAATTACAGCTATGTTTTAATTGTCTCAAGACATCAATACTGTAATAATTTGGGATGTTCATTTAATTTGTATTTCATATATGTAGTTTGTTTTCTAACAATTTGTAATATAGATTTCAATATTACAATAATCATTACCAGATATAGCTCAAGGGTTAGTATTTGACATAGAGTTCTCAGAGCTAGATATCGAGGTGTTGATTATCTTTTCAAAATATGCTTTATTGTGAACACAATGTTGTCTGAACTTGTCAGGTGACTACTGGCTCTGTGAATGTTGGCCATAGTTTTAAATCAGTGTTTCCGTGCTTTAACCTTTACTGTGTTGCGGTTATGAGACATTACGCCAATGTATTTCCAATTCTAATAAGTGTCATGGTAAGTTGATTCATTCTTGAAAATTGAAAAATAAATCAGCAATGTTAACTTATGCAGTAACTCCGTAACCCAAGCAATGCCGTTTGAGCCAATATGTCTGGTGGTGTCTCAGTCAAGTTAGCATATGTATTATTCTGGTGCGAGTGCGTTCGGATTAACGCCACTTTAAAGAGTATTTATTAGGAAACGATTCTATAATGTTCTTTGGGAGTGGGGAGGTGAGTTTGCTTTGCTTCAAAACATTAAATGTAACTTTTCTTATCAAGACTCATTTTTTCAGGACACCCAGCATGCCTAGTGACCAATTATTAAAAGAAGTGTTTCAAATGATATCTCGAACAAATTACTTTTTTCAAAACCAACAAACAAACACACAGTGAATTGCAAACAAATAGAACAGAGAGATGAGGAAGGGTACAGCAACCCAAGAGTTGAAGGGAAGAAACTGTGGCGATTATATACAATACAAAACATGCATAGAAAAACAAAGGATAACAGTTATCTAAGTGTCCCGTATCGTAAACATTATTAAAAGACAGACACACTGGTATTTGGCTATTGTCAACCTAATGCGCATCTGTTTTCATATTGTAAGATGCGTACGACTTTTCACGTTAATGATCATTATTACAGGGGTACTTCATAAGTGAGATTCTTTAGTTTAAAATTAACCCAAACGCTATTACTGTTATGTCACTTCTGTAGACTATCGAATCTGCCCAGACATTCCAATACGGCGACTTCCCCGCTATCCCCATTTACCTCACTCTGATTACACGACTGATAACGTGAGATGTGAAGCCAGACGAGTGTTGTACCCACAGTGTTCGTGTCAGCAGACGATACGCTTGGCTTACTTTCAAGCGACATACATATTTTTCATTCCAAAGAAGTATCCAGTTTTAGTTTGTTTTGGCTATGGTGAGCACATTTATTATCGGTGCTCTCGCCACCATTGTATATACACATATCGGAGGGTAGGTGGTTCGTTCCCATGGTCGTGTCATATCAACAGACGGTAAAAGATGGTACTTTTTATTATATTTAACACGCAAGGCGTTTGACATAACGGCATAAAACATGGGGCAGAATAGGGATTAGTATAGTGTTTCTGATTATGATATTCTGGTTTATTAGTCTGTAAATGAAAGTTGAAGGCCAATTATTTCAAATCATGCGGAACTATCATTTATATAAGTTCATTTATTTCATAACAAAATGTTAGAGATTGAAGGCAAGGAGCGCATGTCGCCATTCCTCGCTAGGGACAGTGTATGTGTTTGTTTGAACTCATTGTATTCAGATTGAAATGGATTTGGAACTAGTTATGAGAGGCCCGCCTCTCCATGATACTTACCAAAGCTTGTATAGCAAATAACAGAAATCAGAAAAGAAGATAAGTGTATAGATATAAAAGGAATGTAACAAAGTAAATGAGTTACATAAATCAGTGTTCCACCACTCTGAAAACTGCCGGAAGGTGAGTATAATTTTATAATGGTTTGAAACCCTCTGAATCATGCAGTCATGAAACATGTACGGTACTTGAACAAGAGTCGGTATTTGTCCTTGCAGGTTACTCAAGTGTGGATTTGCTGTCGATATGGATGGACAACCTCAGATGGAAGATCACGATGTACACCGGTCTCATCAACCCATTTCTATACATTCCTCCATGTCGCAGGGTATTACAAGTACGAGTGTTTCTGAAGCCTTTGAAACATGTAACCTCGGAACTGATGAGGAACTTGGAACTGGTGATGATGCGTCGGGAGGGAATGATGGAGAAGGGTCGCTATCAAGAAAACAACCTGCACCAATGTTCCAACCTGAAGGTGGAGTTGAACACTCATATAGAACTGAAACCTCAACTGACAGTGAACATCTGATTAGAAGCCCTGATCAAACATCAGGAGTTGTGTCAGAAAGACGTGCCTTTAAGGAATATATAGAAAAACACTTTCCTTGTCTGGACAAATCAGTGTATGTGATTCTCCCTGTTTTTATTGGACACTCCACTTTCAAGGAATCAGCACCAGAGAAGCCAGAGGGTCCATTTGCATATTTAAAGTATGACCCAGGGCATTGTTACAGTCAGGTTGATGAGGGAGAACGAAGGGTTGCTCTATGTATGGAATATTTGCTGAAGTACTGGTGCTGTGAAGATGGACCTGCATTTATTGTCACACAATATCACTATGACAACCTTTTGAAAAAAACGTATGAGGGTAAAGGTGAACACGACGTATTGATCATCCACTACAGATTCGGATTGCTGTGCATTCAAGTAAAGAGTTGCCGATTAATACAGGTCTGAATCAGCGTAAGAAGGATCTGGATTTCATTGAGAAAGAATTTCCCCATCTTTCTCGTTTATCAAAAACATGTATACTTGCCCTTCCAAATACATCAACAGAAATGGTTTGCCAGTTTAGAAATTACGAAAAGTGTCTTGGGCAACACGAAGTGTTATGTCTTGATCACCTTCCAAATCCTGAGTCAGATCTTGTATCCCAGAGTTTACAAAAGCAAGAACTTGTAGAGTGGTGGAAGAGGTTCACGACGCAAAGACTCTCGGGATTTGATTCCCATGATGACTACCGTGGTATCATTGAAAGATATGTAGGATGTTACTCGACTGTTACAATCCCAAAACCACGCCAGACGAAACGTCCTGGAAATACACTTGGAGAATGTGTTGCAGAAGTTGGGAATAGATATATGAGCATTGTTCTCACACCCACTCAAATAAGGATCAACAACTCAGATGTGAAGAGACTTATCATCAGAGGTAATTATGGTTCTGGCAAAACAGTATTGTTGATTTTAAAAGCAGTGAAGCTTTTGAAAGCAGAACAAAAAGTGGCTGTTATAAGCATGTCTGATTCTCCTCTGCATTATGCTCTTAAAGAACAAATAATTACAGGCTTGGGGGATGAATGGAAACCATTCCTTACTGTCCGACAGGTAACTGATCAAGAATCGCTTGCTGGGGTTCTTAAAGAATGTGCTGATGAGCAAAGGAATGTCCTGATTGATGAGTTCCCTTCTTTCCTACATGGAAATGCAAATCTTCAAGGAGCTCTCGATACGTTTCCCAAAGAATATCTCTTGTGGATAGTGATGACAAGAGAGAGAGAAGAAACTCTCAGCAAAGGTGTACAGGAGGTATTTGAAGAACAAACAAATACAACAGGCTCCAGTCAACAAGAACTCAAATTTAAGGATGTGCGTCTCCTGGGAATATTACGATGTCCACCATCTATTTTTCATTTGTGGCCAGATTTTCGACAACCACAGAAGTCATTCAGTGAACAAACCATCAACATAGAGATTCTAAAGAAAAAACTCTTTACTATGGATTTGATTCCACCCTTTTCTCGATCCACCAACATCACACATGTTACAGTTAGGGATTTAAGAATAAGAGAAGGAAAGACCAAGGAAGAGAAGAAGGAGGAAAAGAAGGAGGAGGAGGAGAAGAGACCCTTCTTTAAACAACTTCAAGGGTTGAAGATTCCAGTTGCAAAATCAAATAGTGACACTCTAGACTCTAACTACATACTTCCTAATTCAGATAATTCCCATTTGACAGAAAACGAAAAGGTAGCCGAGATAGGATTTGGTGGTAACACAAAGATATGTGTTTTTGTGAAAAATTCCAGACTTGGCCACGTTGAACAGTTAAGCTATAACAAGAAGAGGTTTGCTGTTTTTCTGTACAGGCTAGGCTTTGGAGATGACTCTGATACGATGTCAAGAATTGCAAGGCAGGGAAATGTAGGTAATCGGGATATACGTTACAAATGGTCAGATCTAACCTTCATGGACATGCCTTATTATTACCCATTACGTTCAAACATGGGTGTGTCTTTAACATCAGATCGACCTTGTCAAGGAACAGACTTGAGAGTTGATATTATTTCAGACAAACAGGTTAACATTTCAGCTATCTCGGGATTCGAAGGTTACCATAGAAATGCAGACATTGAGATAATTACTGATAAACTCGTTTCAAATGTTTCCTTTTTGGAATGTAGGCCGCTTGATGGACCCAGCTGTGTGTATATTGATCACAATCACACATGCATACTTGAGAACTGTGGTGAATGCAAGGAACAACTTACATCATTCCTGAGTTTACTTGGCCTTGCGTCTTCCCAAACTGACCACACATTACAAGGCCATGGTGATTTGATAACAACCAGAAATGATCTTGACTGGTCAGATGTGATCATTTTGGATGACAGAATAGAGGCTAAATGTGAAACAAAATTTCTTAAGCAATGTGGGATATCCGTGACGAACAGGCTGAACACGGAACTAGACTCAAGAGTTGCATTCGGCTCTACAAGGAGTGTAGACTACATGCGACCTGAACAGTTCCAAGGACTAGAAAGGAAAGTTGTTATGGTTGTGACATCCGGCGAACCCGAAATTCCTAGCCCTTTAGGTATAGAGGTAGTGAGAGACGGAATTGAGGTTGCAATAAGTAGGTGCACTTCACAGCTATTGATTCTCAGGGTATGGCAATAGCGTATAATGACATCACGTCTTTCGTGAATACTTGAACATGGTCAACTAAAACTGCAATAACATTCCTCTCATTCAAACCTTCAAGTATTTTTTTCAATATTGGTATTGATGCTATGTGTCACACAATGTCAAGATATACTTCATGGAACAGCACAACCAATAGAAAACATGTGAGTGTATGATAAGTTGCAGGGGACCGTGAGAGGTTGATTTGAGTGTGTCCATCCTCTGATTGAGAATATATATGCCTGGAAAGAAAGAGGCATCTAAGAGGCGACTAACGGGTTCAGGTGGTCAGGCTCGCTGACTTGGATGATCAAGAAAGTGATTTAAAAAATGATTTATTTGAAAGGGTTTACATGAGTATCAACCGATATGTGAAAATTCAAATTCATATACCTTTTCATTGATTGTCCATTTTTTATATTAGCTAGAAACGAATAGAGGCATTCACTATTGTTCATTGTGAAAGATACTTATGGTGTTAATATTGACTTGATGCTATTTGGTAATGCAGCTTTACCTGATCACGTGAACGAAAATATTTCAAACAATGTAAATACATTTCTCTATTTCTCTTATTTCCTTTCTGCCATTTATTGTAAATAAGTAAACATGTAAATCTACGGGAGAGTGCGTTCTAAGTTTTGGTAACTTGTGCCCAATCCTTTTTAGGAGAATATATGTTTCCACAAAACTTGGTTGGTGCATGTCATCGTATCCCAATTGCGTAGATCGATGCTCGTGATGTCAATCACTGGATCGTCTGGTCCAGACTAGCTATAGTACAGACCAACGTCATATAGCTCGAATATTGCTAAGCGTGACGTCAAAAAACAAACTAACAAGCACTCATGGTGATTAACTGATCTTTGTGCATGGGGAGCATGTGATGGAAGATTTTGTCCAGTAGACTCACATTTGAATTTTAATAAATACATGCGGGTGTGCAAAACGTATTCATGTTATACATTGTGCCCAACATGCTATGTCCTGTGTGTGTTTACATTAGTAATCAATAAAATATACTTGATGATTTCAAGGATGATATTTGTACTTTTGAGAGCACATTGTAATTTATTCAAACTTCATCGTGGCCCGAAGGACGTTTGGACTTCAAGAGCTGCGGGGTAGCCCACGGGCTAAAGTGTTCGCGCAGACTCGGATTCGATACTCTAAAATGTGGGAAGCCCCGTCGTATGGCTGGAATATGGCTGATAGCTTGGAAAGTCCATATTTACTCTCTTATCTGAGTGAGCCGTATGTCATGGACTCGACTGTGCCGTTCAGAGGAAAATAACGGTCTTCGTTAATTTCACAACCTCTTAGCCACTGATTTTGATTGCTGTGGTATCATATAATTCTACAATCAATCGCATATATTATTGATTTCTTCACAACAAAAGGGATTGGTGGTGAGGTGTAATGGTGTTTAAGTTCTCGTTGAAGATTATGCACTTATAAAGTGACATGCGTGCGTGTACTAGTCCGGACTTACGACGGTTTTACGGAGCTTGCTGATTTACTGAGATACCATGCTGCAGTTTAACAAGGATACTCCAATCAGACACACTACACTGACTTCCTTGTTTTATCTCCAGGCAGGACAACAACAAGTCCATCTTTTAACGCCTCTTTTGATATGACGCTGCCGATGAGCGAACCACCGACCTTGCCTTCCTCGGGAAGAAGTTGTGTCCACCCTATGAGATATAATGAACGTCGAAAGTAATGTATGCAGTAGAACACTCAGTGAGAGTTTACCATGTGCCCTACAACTGTTCGTTTGTAGTGTCTGCTGTGTGATTGGATATAATCAGCACAGTATCATGGGAATAGGAAACAAGAACGCCAGAGAATAACCAGTCTCGATTATAAGACGAAACAGATTTCATTTGATAACTTAGCCACCAGCTGCAGAGCCTCAACACCATTGAGCTGATGATGGTTACACATAGAAATCAATTAAAGGTATGCAATAAAAACGACAATGGAATGGAATGAGACATTCGTGGCCCAGAAACAGTGGGTCGTGAATGATTTTCTTAATTGTGCGTGTTCTGAAATGAGTTTCATCAAGTTTGACTTCAATGATGTCGGGACATTGTTTTCGTGGTTTTTCGAATGGACGAGTGTCTTCTGAGTGATGGACTTTCAAATCCTCTCCTGCCAAATTATATTATTATACTTTCTTAATGAACCGTAACCATTCTTTGACATTTGTTAATGAAAATGTGAAAACTTGTCAAAAATGAAACGGATGAAAAGCATACGCCATATCTTGAATGGACTGTGATGGATGTGACGAATCGTAACATGGCGCTTGCCTTTGGCAGAGTAGACTAACATCTAGTGAACATCTGAAATGAACATATCGTATAGAAAAAACAGTTGTTCAGTTATCTTAATAAAAATATAATAAAAGGGAGCCCAGTGACTCTCTTCATTTTCAGATACTGCAGTTATCTAGACTTGCCCAACATTATAGACTTGCATTGGCTGTTTTTGATCAGGGTCTGTAAGACAGACTAGTGGCAGAGGTACTATGCTGGCTGCCGACCGCAATGAACTCTGGGTAAGAGAGTGCCATTTTTAATGAAGATTTTATGAAGAGGCTTAATAGATTTGAAAGGGGTTTCCGTAGCAAAAAGGAAACCTCTTTTTAACCAATCAGAATCAAGCATTCATCACTGTCATGGTAGAATACATGTCAGTTTTCATAGCATACCCCATATCAACCCGACAGCCCCATATCAACCCGAGACCCTCATATCAACCCGAGGCCCTCATATCAACCTGAGACTCCCATATCAACCCAAACACCCATATCATCCCGAGTCCCCCATATCAACCCGAGGCCCTCATATCAACCCGAAGCCCTCATATCAACCCAAGACCCCCATATCAACCCGAGACCCCCATATCAACCCGAGACCCCAATATCAACCCGACACCCTCATATCAACCCGAGACCCCCATATCAACCCCAGACCCCCATATCAACCCGAGACCCCCATATCAACCCGAGACCCCCATATCAACCACAGACCCCCATATCAACCACAGACCCCCATATCAACCCCAGACACCCATATCAACCCAAACACCCAAATCAACCCGAGTCCCCCATATCAACCCCGGACCCCAATATCAACCCGAGGCCCTCATATCAACCCACACCCATATCATCCCGAGACCCCCATATCAACCCGAGACCCCCATATCAACCCGACACCCTCATATCAACCCGAGACCCCCATATCAACCCGAGACCCTCATATCAACCCAAACCCCCATATCAACCCAAGACCCCAAAATCAGCCCGAGGGTCGAATGTCAGAGGGTTGATATGGGGCACACAGGGCTGATAATAATGGGGGTCGAGGGTTGATTTGGGGTATGATATGAAAACTGCCATATAACAACCTCTTTATCATATACCATAATATACACTTTATCTATTTGCAAGCGAATGCAAAACATTTTCGCCTTGTTTGGAAGTCATTGTCACGTTAAAGCTAGCTGACCAAACGAGCAGACGACGCACTAAAGGACGTAACTCTAATTTCTTCTGGTTACTACACCCCCTGTGATATGACCGTCTCCATGTTGGCTCTATCGCACATGCAAAATACCTCATATCATTGATAGGTATATGATAATATTCGATATAACCACTACAACATTGTGCACACACTCCATATCTTTCAACCTAAGAACTGTATTTACTTGGAAAATAGACAAGGAAATTCTGAATTTACACAATTCTCTTCAAATTGCTTCAACTTGTATTATACTTAAGCATTTTTCAGGTTGTAGCTGGCGATTGATACAAGCCTAATTCGAGAGACACTTTGAAGGTATAACAAAGGTCACGAACATATTAGACAGCTGTCTGTACAGATCATCCTGAGACAATGTGTGAAGCCCATTCCTGGTGTAACACGCAGTGATATTGCTGGAATATTGCTAAAAGCAGCGTAAAGCCAAACTCACTCACTCACTCACTGAGACACTGCGGCTGTGGACTGAATTGGGGATGCGGCCTCAATTCTGGCCTATGTCTTAGGCTCCTGGCCATTTTGTCCTTTTAAAGATCCTTTTATAACAAGCACCAGGCATATGTGTATTCTCAGAGAAGGGTAATCTAAAGTTTAAAGTCTCCGTTTATAAGAATTCTGGCCCCTGTCTAAGGCTTATTGGCATTTTGCCTTTTGAATATCCTTTTACGACAAACATGAGTCATATGTGTATTCTCAGAGAAGGATAATTTAAATTTTCACATATATTTGTCTTCGTTTATAAGTTTGAGAAAACACTTTTTCTTGGTTATGGTGGAAATGTAAACACTTGGGGTCGGGGACATGTTCCTTCACCCTCGGGTTTACATTCTCAACAAAGAAACGAGAAAAAACCTGAAACACCTGTTAAAATTAAAAGTGGGTGCACATTTTCCTTTCTTATCGTGTCTTGTCATGGTCATGCCGTGTGCAGGTTATCGTTGTGTAATGCACGACGTCACTCACAAATAAGTACAATGTGTAATAATACCACGTGAAGAGAAGATATGTCCATGTTACCAAACAACTTTAAAAGTGCCATATTTCATAAGTTTTACACATAGATCATAAAACCTCATTTGCACTGTCCTCAAAGAGCATTGTTGACTCAGCCGGATATTTGAATAAATCTTCTGTAAACATTCTCAATTGTGTATACTCCACTTTCCTTTATATCCCTTTAAACGTGTTATAGCGATTCTTCGTTTTTTTGCTTCAAATACACATATCAACTCAAAACGTAAAACCGTAAATCTGGTCTAGGATACAAATTAGCATCAACTGATACTGCCGAACCTCTGTTACCACACAACTCCCACCTCAACTACTCCTATTATGTTGCTTGACCCCAAGCATAAAAAATAGTGTGATGTCGTGTGCATGGTGGATATAACAAGCCGGTATCTGGCGAAACACCACTTTGCCATATAGTTTGGTATCACGCTCGCGTCCTCGCCCCAAACTAGGACATCTCATAACGGATTCCGAGAAACGGAACTCTGGGCCCTGAACAGGATTACCTATCGACGTTAACGTGCGTAATAATCGGCCGGTGTTGTGCAACGTGGTGCACGGCACACAAAGCATATGGAGTGCTTCGTCTAATCTCAAGATTAGATCGTCTCATAGTAAGGCTATAAATCTTTATCGATTGTCGATGATGTTGTATACCATGTATTAGTATTCATTCGACGTGAAAAGGGGCGAATATATGTGAAAATGTATGTGAGATCGAGTTCTAATGAGTCGCTATTACTGATGTTACGATGAACAGGGCTTGCGCGCTGATTGTGAACGTGGTTATACATACCGTATTTCCTCTAATTCACGCGGGATCGTCTATTAATTTCGCGCAAGCCGTTTACCCGGCGTCTATTCTGTTTAATGCTGGCACAGTGGCAACTCACCACCTTACCGAATGCCAAATTCTTCTGTCATGCAAAGGGTATATTTGCAGGAGGTGAGGTGAAATGGGGTTTAACGTCGCGTCCAAGATTATTGCACTTACATAGCGACGTGCATACACGTGTGTGGGGCTGCTTGAACTAGTCCGGACTGATGTCGATTTGTAGTGCTAGCACACTGAGATACCATGCCGCAGTTTAACATGAATACCCCACTCAGACACAGTATACTGACTCCGAGCCGACCAGTCCTTGTTTTAACTCCTTAATACCGAGCGCCAGGCCGGGTAAGAATAAGTACAATCTGTTAACGTCTTTCGGTATGACGCGGCCTGGGATCGAACCCCGGACCTTCGACTCCCCGGGCGGACGCTCTACCACAAGACCACGGAGGCGGTCTACATTTGCAGGAAACAGTCATTATTCAGTGAGGGAATAATCCATGCATGCCTGTATGGGGTGAGTGAGTCAAATTCTAACTCACTCACCCCATGCATGCTATATGTTGATGTGATAGGGGCAACTAATTTCATCAAATGATGGACTCGGCGTCAAATAGAAGCGCGGCCTCTAGTTTTTGGACCGAGCGTATGTCCCGGTATCAATTAGAGGTTGACGTTTTATTAGAGGAAATACATTAATAACATAAATGTTCCCATGGAGAGCAGAGTTTAAATTGATAAGATGTTTAAGTCATACCAGGCCAGTGTATAAAATAAAATAACAACATATTCTGGTTGGTCACAGCATGCATATGGCAGATACGGATAGAGTGGCAAGCAGATGTTTGAGGATAAATTGAGACTTATAATTGGTGTTGCTGCTCGTGTCCCAGTGACATAATGCTTACTGTGCCTATGCTGAGCTCTGTTTTAATCTTACTTTCAATGTTGTGTTGAAATCTTTATACCATATATTCTCTACGTGGGATGATACTGAAATATCCATGAATGGTCCAAATAATATGATAAATCTGAAGTTTATATTTTGTAAATATGGTATAAAATCTCAGAAACCATTTGTTTTTATTAGATTTATCAAAAACAATTCATTATTATACCCCCGACAAAATGTCGGGGGTATATAGTTATACCAAGGTTCCGTCCGTCCGTCCGAAAACTTTGTCCGCGCGATTTCACTTAAACTATTCAGGGGATTCATCTCAAACTTAGTACATATAACCTGTGTCATATGGAGGGGTGCAGTCAAAAGAAAAAAAATGTTTTTATTGATTTTCTATTTTTTATGAATTTTTCAAACCCCAACGTCCGTCCGAAAACTTTGTCCGCGCGATTTCTCTTAAACTAATCAGTGGATTCATCTCAAACTTAGTAATATAATATGTGTCATATGGAGGGGTGCAGTTCAAAGAAAAATATTGTTTTTATTAATCTTCCATTTTTTATGAATTTTCCAAACCCTTACCCTATCCTAGCTATTTAATTTGTAACTACTGACACACTAGGCGGGTCGGGGGTATTAGTGAGCCACGCTCACTTTTGCACTTGTTTAGTATGTATTTATTAATTAATATTACATTGTTTTCATCAGTTGAGTATATACTATAGGGAATATGATACTAATGGAAAGGATATTAATGATAATGTTTAAATGATTAAATGGAATACACATGGAGACATCTGTAATACTTCAGGGAATATCTATTGTGAATATTAAGAATACATAAAACTATAATGGTGGATTCTAGTCAGATTATATACATGAAGATAACAGGAGTGTTAATAAATCTCATACTTACGAATGTAATGACAGAAATATATGGGGAAAGATTTTCGCTTACAAACTCCAGTTTTAAAATTTACAAACAAGTAAAGTCGATAAACATGTATCATCATATCCGTAAGAAGCCACCTTGTTATGACAGAACGGAAACTACATGTGTGGGAGGGTTGCTTACAGAAGAGAATTTCGAGCTTTTGGAGCATCATTAAATGTTTGAATAATTTCTGGAAACGAGATATAATTATTCATATAGGCTCTGACTATATACGATTCATTTAATAAATACATTGTATACAACATTAATGCCTGAAAAACTGGTTTTACGAGGCGATGAAATGGATAGAAAAGTCATAGGATGTAAAGACAGAGTTGTGGATGTAAAGTGTGTGAGTAGTTAATTTTCATTTTGCTTTCTATTGATACAAATAGTATCCTTTTCTGTAAAGTTATAGTCAAGAATTCAAAATATATTAAATGAAGATTTATAACATGTCTTCTTGCGCTAATGGGCAATTTGATCTGGCTAACCTATTTGAATACACACAACGACATACTTCTGTATACGTTCAAAAGCAGATACAACAACCAGCCAATATAAGACATCAAGTATTTTTTCTAGAATTTAAGCTGACATCAGCTATGACAGTTTTGCACAATAGAAAGTTTTATGAGATTTATCACATCTCACCAACAAATACATCGTATCAACTGAATAAATTAGAATACCAATCATGGATATATTAATGGTATCATGACAATAACAAAAACTCTTAAGAAATATTTTATACAAAAAAATTAATTATCACTTGTTTGTACGAAATTTCACCTACCAAGAAGAACATGTAGAGTGGATGTAGACATGCAAAGAGGGTGAAGTTAGAGTAATATATATATATATATAGTAAATTACTTTTGTGATGTTCATATTAGTGTGTATGTGTGTGTGTGTGTGTGTGTGTGTGTGTGTGTGTGTGTGTGTGTGTGTGTGTGTGTGTGTGTGTGTGTGTGTGATTAAGCTGAGACTTTGTGCTTATGTAAACCAAATGTCCTTCAGGATAATAAGATATTGAGGGAGAGAGGTAGACAGGTGGATAGGTAAATTAGCGTCGTAGACGAGTAAAAGAGTTGTTGATAGGTATAGAGGGATGTAGACAGAGAGATGGAACCATAGACAGGTACCGTGCAGTCTAGACAGGTTGAGGGGTAAACAGGTATAGAGATAGGTAGACATTATAGGTAATAGATGATGGAGGTAGACAGTTATATATGGCAGTAGAGAGGTTAAGATAGTGGTAGGGAGGCATTGAGCTGGAGGGGTAAGGTAGAGGAAAGTGTAGGTCATGTTATGTCATCTAAATATTTTTGTTGACAGGTGTCACTACAGGGAACTATAAAGGCAAGTCTTGCTATGGCTGAACAGGGTGCACGGGAGGCTGCTCTGGCTGAGATGTCAGATGCCGTCAACTTGGATCATTCCCTCCGTGATTTGTCAATTAAAGAAACACCACCAGATTTGACCAACACTAATGATAATGCCATTGTTGATGTTGAGGACCCACAGAACCGACTTTCCAATCCCTTAAAAGAACCAGGAAATTTCCAAAGTGACCCTGTGACGACACCATCAGCAAAGTTTACTCAACACGGTGAAAGCTATGGCGAAGATCCATCCAGGACGGAAACAACATCTGATTTGTCAACAGGCTATGAAGACGTATTTGTCAGATATGCAGGGAAAACATTGGGAACAATACCTGCAAAAGAAGCATTCCATAAATACATGGACAAATATTTTCCCAATCTAGATACATCGGTCTACATGACTCCGCCAATTCCCGTTGGACACCCCCCAGTCATGAGAGAGAAAACTGACATTGGATACATATATGGTCCTGAGTATTATTACCTTCTAGGTGATGAATCAGAGAAGAGGGTTGCAGAGTGTATGGAATACTTCTTTAAACATCTGGCCGGGGAAAAGGATCCTGTTTTCATCATCACATCTTACCATTTTGACGGCTTGCACGACAACAAGTATGACAAGAAAGGTGAACACGATGTACTTATTATCCATTATAGGTATGGTTTGATATTCATAGAAACAAAGGGATGTATGGGTAAATCTGATGACGCAGTGAATAGCGTTATACAAGCATGTCTTTCTCAGCAGGAGAAAAATAGACGTTTTTTTGGAATAAACTTTCCAGATGTCAAGGATGTATCTACAACATGCGTCCTTGCATTTCCAAATATATTGAAAAACTCTTTCTGTACTTTCAATAAATCAGTGAAACGTATTAAAGAATCAGGATTTTCAACAGATGAGTGTCTCTTTCTTGATAACATCCCTAGCGTGGAACAAAATTCGAAAACAAAACAAAACTTAGTGGAATGGTGGTCGAGAATGACAAAGAAACAAAGAAAAGGATTTCAATCCTTGGAAGAGTACAGAAGTGTTATTGAAAGATACGTTGGAGAACATTCGACCGTCAAGATTCCAGTATCTTCAGCCAAACATGACAAGGAAGGGCCTGGGAGAAGCTATGGAGAATGTGTAGCAGGGCTAGGAAACAGATATATGAATATTGTTTTGACACCCACCCAGGTTGCCGTCTATAACACTTTTATTGACCGGCTAATTCTCAGAGGAGACTATGGATCGGGGAAAACAATATTGCTCATCTTACAGGCTATCAAATTGTTGAAACAAGAGAAGAAAGTATGGGTCATTAACATGGCGGAATCCCCTCTACATCATGTCCTTGAAGCTTCAATTTTGCATGGATTAGAGGAAGATACAGATGTCCGAAAGCTTCTCATTTCAATCCATGTTACGGACCAACGATCTCTTAGAAGGGTTCTTGAAACGTGTACAAGAATTAAGGCAAATGTTCTCATTGATGAATGTCGATGTCTTTCTCTTGCCCGTTCTGCTGATCCTGACATTCAGCCAACACTATCATCATTCCCTCCTGAGTGCGTACTCTGGATTGCAATAGCCCAAGAGAAAGACGTTGATCCAAGTAAGCACTTGCGTCATCTTATTTTTGATGACAAAATATCTCAACCTCAAAATGGCAAATTTAAACAAATTCTCCTGGAAGAAATACTTAGATGTCCACCATCCATACTTCCATTTTGGCCAAACTTCAGGGAACCTCAAAAGCCATTCAGTGGTACTATTCAAATACCCAAGGTAGTGGATCATCTTGCTTCGGTGGGCCTGATGCCTTCATCTGACACAAAATTAGTTGTACGTGATATGACTGACCCCAAAACTGAAAGACGTCCTTTCTTTCGACAACTTGAAAAGCTAGACATTCCATTATGCACAAGTCCCGATGCATCTGATAAGGCAGTCTATACTTTTGGATCAAGAGTTGTTTCGTCTATACCAGTAGCAGAGTTTGTATATGGGGGTAATACAAACATACAAGTCTATGTAAAAGATCGTGATACACCTACTGAAACGCCTGAATCGCCAAAGACATATAATCCTAAAACATTTGCTAAATTCCTTTACAAGCTTGGTTTTGGAAATGATGATGACATAATTGCTAAAAGAGCAAATCAAGGTCAGATGAACAAACGGAAGAAGCTCCGTCAATGGAAGGATCTTGTGTTTAATGAAGCAACATTTGCACATTTCTTCCTTTCAAGGGCTGGCCTACCTTTAAGATCGTCACGTGTCTCTGAAGGACCCAATTTGAACATTGAAATTAACTCAGACAGCATAGTATTTTTGGCAGCGACTTCAGGTGGGTTTGAAGGATATCAAAAACGAGCTGAAATTCACATCACTGATAAGGAAAAGGCAAACTATTCATTCAAGGAAGTACGCCCGCTCGACGGACCAGAATGTTTTATTGTACATCACAAACACGCCGACTCACTGTGTTTGCTTCGAGATTGCCGAATATGCAAAGGTGAACTTGAACACATTCTCAACAGACTTGGAGTCATAGAGAAGGCAGCTCAGGAGCGTAGTGATGTGTCTGTCCATGAGATTGAACTCAGCAAAACCCGAAATGTTTTGGCTCAAAACGAGAAGCCAAGAAGTGACTTAGACTGGTCAGATGTCATCTTGTTGGACGACAGGACAAAACCAACATTCGAAAAAGACTTTCTTGTATCTTGCCAAGTCCCTGTCGTTGATAAGACGACACTGCAGCTAAACAAGAAGGACGCCTTTGGTGACCCACGCGAAGTGTTGTACATACGCCCAACTCAGTTTCAAGGGTTGGAAAGAAAGGTTGTCATTGTCATACAGAAATGTGAGGAACCGTGTTCTGTCTTGGCAATTAGCAGATGTGTTTCGCAGCTAATTTTCATAAAACTATGACAGTTATGTTGCATCATGTTGTCAACAAATACCAGCTGGATTTAGTCGTATTGACCGCCCTGATTTCTTCACGCCAGTGACAAAATTATCTTGATTTGATTTTAGTCATGGAGGGGTTGGTGAGCCTGTTAATATTCGAGTCTGGACCAGACAAACCATGCATGACGGGTGAATGCATGACGAGTGTCCCAGACCATAAGGAAAGGAATCAACCAAGTCACCGAGCCTGACCCCTTCTTCGGCGTGCATATGATACTTCAGCCTTATTATTAATTTTTCTGTTATCCAATGAAATGATTTTGAATGGACATTCAACTCTCAGGCCAAATCATTGATCAGTAGTGAGTTTTAAGTATGCAGAAAGTATCCTATGAAACTAGCCCTATTCTGCTCGTATGTGTCATATAATGCCATATAACATGTAACCTTTCACTGTACAGTTAATAGATTTGTATCTTAGTTGGATCACTATGCTTTATTTTACAATAAGCTTTATGTTTTGTTGGAAATTTTGATGATGGCTACAAAGCTAACTATGTCCACAGACCTCTATCAAGTGCCATGCGATAAGAAAAATGCATGTGACGACATTTCTTAAAGAGCATTCATGCTCTGTTCACCATCTTTAGTCTATGACCTCTCTACCATGGGATCTTACTTTGATATTGGTCAAGAATAGTCAGAGGTCAAGGTTAGCTTGGGGCAATGGATTTACAGGTTTGAACTCGTACTGCAGAAGGCATTTTTCTCCCCAAACTCAAATAATGTCATTAGACTGGTACATCTGGGGCATTAGGGAAATGAGGGTCACATGTAATCAATGTTTAATGTTCAAAAGATGTACACTGGTTCAAAGGGCAAATTTAACATATATGTATATATACTTTTTGCTGCCAGATATCCCATAATCGTAAATATGTTCGAAAATTATGTTCAATTCTATCTCTGTATGTACATGTGTATCTATATCAACAATTTGCAATTTGTCATTTACTTTGTCGTGTTTTAATGTCCTCTCTAGCATTTATCTATCACATATACACTTATACATTTTCACGTGCAGATCGTTTGACATATTCTCTAAATATTCTTGTGAGGGTTTAATATTTTGCCATAATATGAATTATACATGTAGATTATTAAGGGAATAAACTGACGTTAATTCTTGTACAATAAGAATTTCTTTCATTTGTTTGTGCATGCATCGAAGTATAACAGTCAAAAATTGTATAAAATCGCGTAGCCGTTTCTAAAGACATATATCAATATCCGAAGTACATATATCATAAATTGAGAAACGTTCAAAGGAAAATTCGGTTCAATGAAGGCTACCGAAGCCCGGGAGATGAAGAGGAATGATTCCACACAACCGAGCAGCAGTTTTAAATGTTAGGACATAATGTTGCAATTACCGCTAGGCAACATATATAAGGAAAACAAAAGATTCATGACGTAGGATTGCAGCAACTGACATGAATGAGACTATTGCCAAAAGACTGCTCACTTGGTCCAAGGGAGACAACTCAAATTGTCACCATGAATTTCAAGGCCTCAAGTACTGCTACGGTGAATATCTTGTTGATGATGCGATATGATGTTTCTTTTATTACTGACCCCTATCCTCAATAATGACACAATGCTTGCAAAACTTCCCTACATTCCCTCCGCATTCTCTGTGGACATTTGTTTGCGATTTTGGATGGATACACAAAGTCGAAACAAATCAAGTAAAGTCATACATAATGTTTTGAGATGCAAATTATTCTTAGGCTCTCATGGGCGATATTCCTTCTTCTGCCTTATGTTGTCAAGGGCGATACTCCAAAATTCTTATGATGTCACGGGCCTTACTCCATAACTCTAATGATGTCATGGGCGATATTCCTTCATTCTTATGCTGTCATGGGCATTACTCCATTTATTCTAATGCTGTCATGGGCGATGAACCTTCATTCTAATGCTGTCGTGGGCAATGAACCTTCATTCTCGTGCTGTCAAGGGTGATACTCGTTTAACGCAACACTCAGAAATATGTATTTTTGACCAGACAATCCAGTGATTGACATCATGAGCATCGATCCATGTAATAGGGACATGATGACATGCATATCAACCTGATCCCATTAGTCGACGCTTACGACAGGCAAAGTCGCCTATTACGGCAAGCATGGGTTGCTGTAGACTGTGCGATATTCCTTCATTCGTATGCTGTCATGGGCGATACTCCTTAATTACTTCGCTGTCATGGGTGATTCTCCTTTTTCATTCTTATGATGTCATGTGTGATTCTCCTACATTCTAATGATGTCGGGTGATTCGCCTTCATTCTTAAGATGTCATGTGTGATTCTCCTTTTTCATTCTTATGATGTCATGTGTGATTCTCCTTCATTCTTATGATGTCGGGTGATTCGCCTTCATTCTTATGATGTCATGTGTGATTCTCCTTTTTCATTCTAAAGCTGGCATGGGTGATTCTCCTTCATTTTTACGATGTAATGTGTGATTCGCCTTCATTCTTATGATGTCATGTGTGGTTCTTCTTCATTCTTATGATGCCATGTGTGATTCTCCTTTTTCATTCATATGATGTAAAGTGTGATTCTCGTTCAGTCGTATGATGTACTGTGTGATTCTCCTTTTTCCTTCTTAACCTGGCATGGTTGATTCTCCTTCATTCTTATGATGTCATGTGTGATTCTCCTTCATTCTTATGATGCCATGTGTGATTCTCCTTCATTCTTATGATGTAATGTGTGATTCTCCCTCATTCTTATGATGTAATGTGTGATTCTCCCTCATTCTTATGATGTCATGTGTGATTCTCCTTCATTCTTATGATGTAATGTGTGATTCTCCCTCATTCTTATGATGTCATGTGTGGTTCTTCTTCATTCTTATGATGCCATGTGTGATTCGCCTTTTTCATTCATATGATGTTAAGTGTGATTCTCGTTCAGTCGTATGATGTACTGTGTGATTCTCCTTTTTCATTCTTAACCTGGCGTGGTTGATTCTCCTTCATTCTTATGATGTCATGTGTGATTCTCCTTTTTCATTCTTAACCTGGCATGGTTGATTCTCCTTCATTCTTATGATGTACTTAGTGATTCTCCTTCATTCTTATGATGTAATGTGTGATTCTCCTTCATTTTTATGATGTCATGTGTGATTCTCCTTCATTCTTATGATGTAATGTGTGATTCTCCTTCATTCTTATGATGTCATGTGTGATTCGCCTTCATTCTTATGATGTCATGTGTGATTCGCCTTCATTCTTATGATGTCATGTGTGATTCGCCTTCATTCTTATGATGTCATGTGTGATTCGCCTTCATTCTTATGATGTCATGTGTGGTTCTTCTTCATTCATATGATGTAAAGTGTGATTCTCGTTCAGCCGTATGATGTACTGTGTGATTCTCCTTTTTCCTTCTTAACCTGGCATGGTTGATTCTCCTTCATTCTTATGATGTCATGTGTGATTCTCCTTCATTCTTATGATGTAATGTGTGTTTCTCCTTCATTCTTATGATGTAATGTGTGTTTCTCCTTCATTCTTATGATGTCATGTGTGATTCTCCTTCATTCTTATGATGTCATGTGTGATTTTCCTTTTTCATTTATATGATATATCGGGATGATGGGGGATATTCCTTCTTTCATGTGTTGCTCCTTTGTCCCTGTGTTGTCATGGTCGATGCTCCCTTATCCCTGTGTTGTCATGGGCGATGCTCCATAACTCTTATGTTGTCATGGGCGATGCCCTTCATACTTATGTTGTCATGGTCAATACTCTATAACTCTTATGTTGTCATGGGCGATGCTCCTTCATTCTATGTTGTCATGGTCGATACTCCATAATTCTTATGCTGTCATAGGCGATGCTCCTTTATCCTTATGTTGTCATGGTCGATACTCCATAACTCTTATATTGTCATGGGCGATGCTCCTTCATTCTATGTTGTCATGGGTGTTTCTCCATAACTCTTATGTTGTCATGGGTGATACTTCATAACTCTTATGTCGTCATGGTCGATACTCCCTAACTCTTATGTTGTCATGGGCGATACTCCTTCATTCTTATGTTGTCATGGGTGATACTCCATAACTCTTATGCTGTTATGGGCGATGCCATTCTTTCTATGTTGTCATGGGTGATACTCCATAACTCTTGTGTTGTCAAGGGCGATGCCCTTCATTCTATGTTGTCATGGGTGATATTTCATAACTCTTATGTTGTCATGGGCGATGCTCCTTCATTCTATGTTGTCATGGGTGATACTCCATAACTCATGTTGTCATGGGTGATGCCATTCATTCTATGTCGTCATGGGTGATACTCCATAACTCGTATGTTGTCATGGGCGATGCCCTTTATTCTTATGTTGTCATGGGTGATACTCCATAACTCTTATGTTGTCATGGGCGATGCCCTTTATTCTTATGTTGTCATGGGTGATACTCCATAACTCATGATGTCATAAGCGATGCTCTTTATTCTTATGTTGTCATGGGTGATACTCCATAACTCATGTTGTCATGGGCGATGCTCCTTCATTCTCTGTTGTCATGGGTGATTCCCCATAACTCATGTTGTCATGGGCGATGCTCCTTCATTCTATGTTGTCAAGGGTGATTCTCCATAACTCATCTTTTCATGGGCGATACCCTTCATTTTTATGTTGTCATGGGAGATACTCCTTCTTCTTTCTAATATTCTAGGTATCCTAAAGAATACATTGTTCCAAAAGTTATTTCCACTTATTACTGACAGCCTTCTCCACTCGTTGTTCAAATACGACACACATGAATAGTGAGTGAGTGAGTAAGTGAGTGAGTTGGGTTTAACGCCGCTTTAAACAGTATTCCAGTTATATCACAGCGTGTCAGCTTAATGTGGGAGCAAAGCCCAAAGGGATGCAGGTCTCAGACGTTAACCTCTTCGGTAAAAACCCACGAGCACGGGTATGGTGCTGACAAACCTAGAAACATAATCGGGGCGAACCGGGATTCGAACCCAGAACCATAGGTGTCTGGCGTGCTTAAGGGACGCAACTCTGCACAGCGAATCGCGGCGCCTTAGACGACTAGGCCACCCGTGCCCCCACACACATGAATAAGAACACCACATTGTCAATCATACATTAGCGCCCACACACGTCGATATCTACTAGTAAGTGACATAATCTTAAACACGACGTTAAATCCCATTTCACCCCAACAAACATTTTTAGCAAATGCTGTTTTTTGGTGAGGTAGACCAGCGCAAGAGAATAGTATTGTGGTCGTAAGTATTTAATCCTTGGAAATATCAAAGCGAAGCATTCCTAAAATCTTCCCTTATCGCCCACATTGTATTCGATTTAGCGCTTGTGTGTAGCTGGCTCGAGATAACGAGGTTCAACTGAATACAATGTAGCTTCGCAAATTTAAGAAATAAACGACAAGTGGGAGTTGTTTATCGACCACGAGTCATTTATTTCTTATATGAGATATCAATATAATGTAAAGCCTCTTTAGAATGATGATAAAAGCTTTTATTCTTTTTACCCGTATTTTGATAATGATGACTACCTGAATAGAATCCGACCTCGGCAATGTCGGACAAGTCCATTTTATGAACAAATGGGTTAGGTATTGGTATTTCCCGCATATTCTCACAATCCTCACGTCGATTTTCTGTACCTTTTCTCCCAATAGCGATTGTCATATCTCTCCCACTTCCGGATGCGATCGTTCGGCCACTGCGTTTATCTGCGTTGCCCAGCTGAATCGATGGGGAAGTCACTAGACACTTCCCTCTCAAAAGTAAAGTCTTCCAATATACGACGTCATCAAGAAGCGAGCGCATGTTCGAATCTCCAGAAATGAAGTCATCACAGAACAATGTTTTATCGTGAAATAAACAACGCTTCTTCCAGAGGAGCCAGGCAAGACTCGGCGAGCCATTCACGCAGCATCTACACTCAGCAGCCATTGTGGGCAATCAAACCCATTAAAGTCGCCGCCAAGAAAATACGGGGAGATAATGTTCCAGATCACCACTAGAGTTGCTACAAAGCTGCTTTCCCAAAGTGACGTAAGTTTACGTCTTCGTGACCTCAGACCTGGGATCCGTTCCGCAAAGCGATCGTAGCGCAAAGGTGATCGTGACTCCAATACTTAATATACACTTACGACAGTCGTAGCGCTAAAGCGATCGTGACTCCAATACTTAATATACACTTACGACAGTCGTAGCGCTAAGGTGATAGTGACTCCAATACTTAATATACACTTACGACAGTCGTAGCGCTAAGGTGATAGTGACTCCAATACTTAATATACACTTACGACAGTCGTAGCGCTGAGGTGATAGTGACTCCAATACTTGATATACACTTACGACAGTCGTAGCGCTAAAGTGATAGTGACTCCAATACTTAATATACACTTACGACAGTCGTAGCGCTAAGGTGATAGTGACTCCAATACTTAATATACCCTTACGACAGTCGTAGCGCTAAGGTGATAGTGACTCCAATACTTAACATACACTTACGACAGTCGTAGCGCTAAGGTGATAGTGACTCCAATACTTAATATACACTTACGACAGTCGTAGCGCTAAGGTGATCGTGACTCCAATACTTAATATACACTTACGACAGTCGTAGCGCTAAGGTGATAGTGACTCCAATACTTAATATACACTTACGACAGTCGTAGCGCTAAGGTGATCGTGACTCCAATACTTAATATACACTAACGACAGTCGTAGCGTCATGGTGATCGTGACTCCAATACTTAATATACACTTACGACAGTCGTAGCGCTAAGGTGACAGTGACTCCAATACTTAATATACACTTACGACAGTCGTAGCGCTAAGGTGATCGTGACTCCAATACTTAATATACACTTACGACAGTCGTAGCGCTAAGGTTGATCGTGACTCCAATACTTAATATACACTTACGACAGTCGTAGCGCTAAGGTGATAGTGACTCCAATACTTAATATACACTTACGACAGTCGTAGCGCTAAGGTGATAGTGACTCCAATACTTGATATACACTTACGACAGTCGTAGCGCTTAAGTGATAGTGACTCCAATACTTAATATACACTTACGACAGTCGTAGCGCTAAGGTGATCGTGACTCCAATACTTAATATACACTTACGACAGTCGTAGCGCTAAGGTGATCGTGACTCCAATACTTAATATACACTAACGACAGTCGTAGCGTTATGGTGATAGTGACTCCAATACTTAATATACACTTACGACAGTCGTAGCGCTAAGGTGACAGTGACTCCAATACTTAATATACACTTACGACAGTCGTAGCGCTAAGGTGATCGTGACTCCAATACTTAATATACACTTACGACAGTCGTAGCGCTAAGGTTGATCGTGACTCCAATACTTAATATACACTTACGACAGTCGTAGCGCTAAGGTGATAGTGACTCCAATACTTGATATACACTTACGACAGTCGTAGCGCTTAAGTGATAGTGACTCCAATACTTAATATACACTTACGACAGTCGTAGCGCTAAGGTGATCGTGACTCCAATACTTAATATACACTTACGACAGTCGTAGCGCTAAGGTGATCGTGACTCTAATACTTAATATACACTTACGACAGTCGTAGCGCCAAGGTGATAGTGACTCCAATACTTAATATACACTTACGACAGTCGTAGCGCTAAGGTGATAGTGAATCCAATACTTAATATACACTTACGACAGTCGTAGCGCTAAGGTGATCGTGACTCCAATACTTAATATACACTTACGACAGTCGTAGCGCTAAGGTGATAGTGACTCTAATACTTAATATCAGAGACCATATAATAGAGGGACGGCCCTCCCCAACAGTTTATCATAAACCATCAGCGCTACGGTCTGGCATGTAACTGATACATCCCGACACCCTGCTGTTAACCTCTCTGTACCGCTGCAGATGCGCAGTAGATGCGCAGACATTCACGACTGACCATTCTGGTAACCACGTAAACAATATCATATAATATCCGGGGTAAGAGTTAATTCCCTTAGCCGAGATTTCTCCGAGTACGACCAGCGACAATCCAATAAAAGGACGTCTCTTAGCGGATTACAAAGATTTTTTTATGATATCTCTTTTTAGCACATGTCAGTTGGCTGCAAATTATTTGCTGAACATATGTGTCTTCCGGAACATTTATTTCAATTTACATTCGCCACAGCCATGGACGACTTCATTAACTTGGACGATTTCGTCTTGGACCTAGATATGCCACTTAAAGAATTCCCTCTCTTCGACCAGGGATTGGTTTCGGATGACTCTTGGTCTAAATAGAATGACAGTGATGTTACTGCTACCAAGCCGTTGGTAATACCTCCCAAAAAGTTTCACTCAAAGAAAAAGATAGGAAATGAAAATATGACGTCTGTCCACAAGCGTAAGTTTTCGAGGGCGTGTGAAGAAAAAGCCGCTCCGATATCAAAAGTATTTTATAATGTATTCTATTTGTTTTAAAAATCAGTTAATATATCTCATTTTATGCTGCAATTGTTAACTATTATAAATAAACAAATATACCAAATGTACTACGAACGCCACAGAAAACTACGATCCGGTAAATTGCACAGGAACTCAGGAAGTGTAAATAAAACTCATCCAGAAGCAGGGAAGACACTTGTAACATATCACCATATTCCCGATGTTCACAAAATATATCTCCAGATTAACTTCATATCTTATAATAAGTCCAGACTAGATTTACTTGCAAAAATGCATGGTCACCGACTGGTGTAAATGCTTTACTATTCGCCAGAAAGAAAATGACGCCATATTTAATGTTTTTATTTCATGTAAATTCGCTACTATTTTATTATGCTAATAGTTCCAATGAATTAGAATACACATTAAACTACGAGCGTTGTTAAATGAATTTTCGATATGTCCGACAATTGGCTTCGAAAGAATCAAATGTTATTGGTTAATGCCAGTTTGGGGCTAGCAGTGATAATGGGGTTTGCCGGAGCGAGGTAAGTTTTTTTTCAAAGGGAGGCTACTGTTAAATTCCAAAGCAAAGAGGACGATTGTAATTTTACAATCGTTATTCGATATTACCCGATTAGTTTGATATTTCAGCATACAAATAATTAGGTATTTCAGGTAACAATATAGCTTCAACGAGCATGGTACCAGATATATACTAGTTTATCGTAAACTGTAGTAACGTTTGTTGTTTTCAAAAATCTTTCATCATAGTTTTCTATTTATATCTGATCAATGAAAAACAAACTTTAAACTCTAACCTGGAACGAAGCATGCAACTATTACTATTAAAACAAAACAAAACATCACAAACTCTGACATATATAAATGTATTTTTCACAGAAAAGGACAATAGACCATCTATATATTTTACTGAATGACACCTTCGACCTTGTTGTCTGGAACTTCTCTCCCGACGACTGCCGATATAATCCTTCTTCTTTCTTGGCATTTACAAAGCAAATGATAATTTTATTATACAAATATTTCATGTAACGGATTTTTGTTTTTGTATGATGTTTTCATTGTTGTGTAAATACACAAAGTAAGTAGTACCTTCATCATATTTACATTATTATGATTGGGTTTAGGCCAATATCATTTTGCTCATAATCAATATTTACACGGCATAAAATAAATAATTGATTAAATGTAGTCATGATTTATACAGACAAAATCTACAGAAGATAACAAATATGTTGTATTGTAGTATGTAGTATATGCGCATGTGTGATAGAAGCCTAACTGAAACAAAGTTAAACTTACGAAGAAATGGCGAAAGCAATGGTAAAAAAATACGCGTTTTACAACGCGTCAGGACCGATAATAGGAACACATTCGTCTGAAAGCATGCGAAAATTAAGAGTTGTGGTGTAATTATTTTGGGAAAATTCAGATTTAGTCCCATTTCTGGAGTCAAAATCTGAAATTTCGCATCCGCCCTAAGTTTGTTAATGGCACTAAGCCAATTTTTAACATATCTCCTTTTTTATACATCTAGGTAACCAAGGACTTTCATTGCGAATTAGAGGCCGTTATTGAAAATCAAAATCTGCACTTTTGCCGATTTTACATGTGCGCCATTTTGTTCTCTCGGACAAAGACAAAGCGTGATCACAGTCATCAAATACAGTGACAACGACATGCTTTAGGGCACCAACAAATCTCAGTTGTAATGTTAACAATGTTAAGAAATACATAAGTGTAATTATGTATTGTGAAATATATCTTTTGCATGGGAAAAAAAGGCAACAACGATGACTGCAGTGAACGCGTTTCTGCTCGCTTCCGGACAGGCTGCACAGTACAAGCCGTATAGAGCGGCAGCCCAGAGCACTTTGGTCAAACGAACAAGGTACCAATATCCGAACACAGGAACATTTACTGTGTAACCCAACATATTCATATATAGATGTTTGCCGGGGAGCCCCTGCTGCGTGTGGCCCCTGGCCCCCCAAAAGAAGGGGCCATTCAAGGGCTGGATCAAACATTGGAGGTACCACGTGAAAGTAAGTGTAAATGAACTGTTACATATCACAGAGTACAGAATGGGCCACGCCAGACAAATCTTCCTCTGCAAAAGGCCTGCCAGACACCCCCAAAGAGGGTCCCAAAATTTGGGCTGGGTTAACCATTGGAGGTACCACATGAAATCAACATAAAATGAACTATTTCACTCTACTAAGAATAAAAAACCCATTGCCAGACAAATCGTCTGCTGCATAAGGCCCGCCAGACACCCCCAAATGTTGACCCTTAATGCACTCAGTGGACACTCTGGTAAAATTTGACCAGAGTATACATTCAAAGTACCAGATGAAAGTAAGTTTAGATCAACAGGTACATGTTACTGAGTACAACACGGCCCATACCTGACAAATTGTCCTCTGCATAAGGTCCGCCAGACCCCCCAGAGAGAGTCCCAAAATTTGGGCTGGGTTAAACATTGGAGGTACCACATGAAACCAACATAAAATGAACAATTGCACTCTACTTATTGCACAATACCCATTGCCAGACAAATCATCTTCTGCATAAGGCCCGCCAGACACCCACAAAAAGTTTACCCTTCAGGTATACACGGGTAAAATTGGTCTGGAATATATATCGATTGTACCATATTAAGGTACATTTGAATGAACAGGTTCATATCACAGCGTACAGAATGGGCCACACCAGATAAATCTTCCTCTGCATAAGGCTTAAACATTGGAGGTATCACATGGAACTAACATAAAATGAACTATTACACTCGACTTATTACAAAATACCCATTGCCTGACAAATCCTCTTCTGCATAAGGCCCGCTAGACACACCCTCACCCAACCCCACACAGTTGACCCTTTGTAATCCCAGTGTGCATAATGAAACATTGGACATCAGCTCTGAGAGTCAACAGATGGTCAAATTTATGTTTTGTTCTTAAAGATGGGAGGATTTTATTGAGATTAAAATCACGTATTTATAAAATCAGGTCTCTGAATACTAGTATTGATATCATAGATTAGGCCTATCGTTGAAATGTAATATAAAAAAGGCATGAATCTGATTCTTGTGAATATATATCTGATCAGCTATGAAGTCCTCAAAGCCTGCTATAGCCTGATAGCTTGGCTATGGATTCCTACAAACCCAAACATGCTTAGGTAGTCCTCAAAGCCTGCTATAAGAATGGTAAATGACAGTCCCTAATACCATTTGGAAATCTTTTGGTCATAATTGTGTTTAAAAACCTATGATCTCCGTTTATTTAGCAAGTTTTATCATCTAAAAAGCTGAATTCCGGCCAAATATTTCCATATTTATGGTCGGTCCCGAAAAGTTTATCGTATCGAGAAACCTAACAAAATCGTGGCACAGACCTGTGTGAAAATATCAAGTTTGTCAGGTCACGGAAAGAGATGAACAGGGTTTGGTGACACGAAAAGATGAATGGTCTATTCTTGATGTATTTTCGTTCTGATCTTCACAACTTTTCTCGGAGTGTCACGGTTGGATACAAAAATATTTTTCTGTTCAAAAGAGAAGGGCCGTTACTGATATTCACCTCGTCAAAACTATCGCACCACCAAATGTGAAATGTAATTACCCATCATGTTTTATGATTTTGTTCTTGTTGTTAAATGTAAATGTATGTTCATAATGTGACATGGTTTTGATTTCAATACTCAAATATCTGTTATGAAACCTCCACTATATAACTAAATGTTCACAAGGCCTTACGTCTCAGATTTGCCATCTATCTGTTTGAATAAACGTCTTACACTAGACAGAGAGTCATGATATTGGCGCGTGAGCTGTGCCACGGTTAAATGTGTTTAGTTTAGACTTCTATCCCAGGATGACCTAGTGTACATATGTGTGTATATATATATATATATATATATATATATATATATATATATATATATATATATATCTGTTTTTGAATACCCTCAATAAAGAAGGGAAAGCCATACACAATAAATTTAACTTCTTTTTTTCTGAGGTGTGTGACGAGCACGTCACTTCTCTCGAGAAATCGACATCAAGCTTCCCGGGAAAACTTTTCTTACCTCCCGGTAAAATTCCAAGAAAGGTTGCATTAACCTGATCCATTCAGGGTGTTTTCCACAACACAAAATTCTAAACAAGCAATTGTTGATCTGTCACGATTGACTGAATTTTGTATAAATTCCCATATAATTGTTACCATAGAGCTGTGTTTTCAAGCAAATGTGAATTCTTTTGTTGAAAGAAAAGCCGTTTCCAAACCACACCTAGGCTTTTCTTTTCTGCCAACCTCTGAATGCAAATATGAAATCTTAATAATAGTGCTACTGACGTAATAATCACAATATAACTTGAAGCATTTATCAAATCATAAAACACTTTGAACTGAATAAACATGATCATACATGAAGGTCGTGAGAACCTGTTTCTTGGGCCCCCCTGGTTTGTATTGCAGTTGTTATAATCTGAAGGCGCGACCCCCCAGTGTGGTACCTCCAATGTTTAACCCAGCCCAAATTTTTGGACCCTCTCTGGGGGGTCTGGCGGACCTTATGCAGAGGACAATTTGTCAGGTATGGGCCGTGTTGTACTCAGTAACATGTACCTGTTGATCTAAACTTACTTTCATCTGGTACTTTGAATGTATACTCTGGTCAAATTTTACCAGAGTGTCCACTGAGTGCATTAAGGGTCAACATTTGGGGGTGTCTGGCGGGCCTTATGCAGCAGACGATTTGTCTGGCAATGGGGTTTTTATTCTTAGTAGAGTGAAATAGTTCATTTTATGTTGATTTCATGTGGTACCTCCAATGTTTAACCCAGCCCAAATTTTGGGACCCTCTTTGGGGGTGTCTGGCAGGCCTTTTGCAGAGGAAGATTTGTCTGGCGTGGCCCATTCTGTACTCTGTGAGATGTACCAGTTCATTTACACTTACTTTCATGTGGTACCTCCAATGTTTGATCCAGCCCTTGAATGGCCCCTTCTTTTGGGGGGCCAGGGGCCATACGCAGCAGGGGCTCCCCGGCAGACATCTATATATGAATATGTTGGGTTTCACAGTAAATGTTCCTGTGTTCGGATATTGGTACCTTGTTCGTTTGACCAAAGTGCTCTGGGCTGCCGGTCTAGTAGCACTGATGGTTTCGCGCATAGGCTAGAGGGCCGTCCCTCTATTATATCGTCTCTGTTAATATACACTTACGACAGTCGTAGCGCTAAGGTGATAGTGACTCCAATACTTAATATACACTTACGACAGTCGTAGCGCTAAGGTGATAGTGACTCTAATACTTAATATACACTTACGACAGTCGTAGCGCTAAGGTGATAGTGACTCCAATACTTAATATACACTTACGACAGTCGTAGCGCTAAGGTGATAGTGACTCCAATACTTAATATACACTTACGACAGTCGTAGCGCTAAGGTGATAGTGTCTCCAATACTTAATATACACTTACGACAGTCGTAGCGCTAAGGTGATCGTGACTCCAATACTTAATATACACTTACGACAGTCGTAGCGCTAAGGTGATCGTGACTCCAATACTTAATATACACTTACGACAGTCGTAGCGCTAAGGTGATCGTGACTCCAATACTTAATATACACTTACGACAGTCGTAGCGCTAAGATCCCTTTTCTAAATTGGGCCCAGGCGGTTTATTCAAGATGGGCATTTAATTATTTTAGAAAACTGTTTGTATCATGGTGTTTTTCGATTTGAGGGTATAACCTACTATCACACCTAAGCCTGCTGGTATTCCATGCTGACAATACATCCATCGGTTTGTTGTATCACATCTATACTTGTACTTGTTTTCATCAAATGTTGTTTGTTTATTCTTTAACGCCGCACTCAGCATAATTCCAGCTATATGACGGCGGTCTGTAAATAATCGAGTCAAGACAATCCAGTGACTGATGTCATGAGCATCGATCCACGCAATTGGGATACGATGACATGCGTCAACCAAGTCAGCGAGCCTGACCACCCGACCCCGTTAGTCGCCTTTTACAAGCAGTCACCTCTTTCAGCAAGCATGGAATGCTGAATACCTATTCTAACCCAGATCTTCATCAAATATTTCACAGACGTTGCTTAACATAGGAGGAGTAGAGACAGGCTGGTCACCTTGGTGTATCATCACTCACGGACAGAAATAAACATGATTGATCCTTCAGTTTTATCAGAGTTCAATGTTGGCGAACATGTCTTATCTAATTAATGATTGAAAACAATTTAAAACAACAGAACTAACTACAGTAATCTAGGGTTATAACGAACTCAAAGGAACCGCTAATTTAAGTTCGTAATAACCGTAGTTCGTTATGAGCATATATACAACATTCACTCTTCAAAAAATGAAACACACAGGTAGTATGTAGTTCACTGAACCTGACTACACAAAAAATAAATAAAATAAAAAATAAATTGGATATATGTTATTGGGAAATGTTGGTAGTCTGATATTCGATAAACGGTGCGTCAAAATGTGCGTGCAGGTTATGGCATTCGTAACTCGTGGTAGTGGCTATAAAAAGGCAAGCATAAGCCAATTATTTTGTCATTCAATTGTCAACATTTTTCAAGTTCGAAAATGCCGAGTCCAAGCGCTGCCGATCGGAATATGGCCATAGGACGTATCCAAAGAGGGGAATCGCAGTCTTCTGTTGCACGCCACATCAACGTTCACCACAGCACCATTTGCCGACTTTGTGACCGATACACACAGTTCAATTCCATGCACTGCAGACCGTCTGAGAACCGGCCGACCAAGAGTTTCTACCCCTGCACGGGATCGCTACATTCGACTGTTCCACCTACGTCATCGCAATGCCACAGCTACGGAGACTGCAGGAACCATCTTCGCGAGGCTGGAATCCGACCCAGAAGACCAGCTATCGTCCCTGTTTAGCAATAGATCCATCGACAGCGACGCTTGCGTTAGTGCAATACCTCACAGCCTTGGAATTTGAGAAACTGGAGACGAGTGTAGTTTAGCGATGAATCACGATTTCTTCTTCACGGGCGAGATGGAAGACAACGTATTTATCGTCGTCGAAATGAGAGTTATGCCCCACAACTTCGGTGTCGGTAGTGTCATGGTGTAGGGGGCCATATCCGACACCAGGAGATCTGAATTGGTTGTGGTTCAGGGAAATTTGACACCAAATCACTACATGAATCAAATTCTTCAACCTCACCTTCTTCCAATCATTGACCGCCAGAGGGAGCTGTTTCAGCAGGACAACGCTCCATCGCACACAGCTCGCGTTACGATAGACTACCTTCATAATGCCCACATCGACGCCTTGTCCTGGACGTCGAGATCTCCAGATCTTCACCCAATCGACAACCTCTGGGAGGAACTCGATCGACGTGTACGTCAACGTCAGAACACGCCCCAGACACTCCCACAACTGGCCAACGCGTTTCAAGCAGAATGGCGCAGAATTCCGCAGGACAGAATTCCTACACTTATCCAGTCAGTGCCGAGGAGATACAGAGCCGTGATTGCTGCCCGGGGCGGTCACACGAAATACTGCGTTCAGCGCTACATTGTGGCTTTATGTGACAGTTTCAATGCCAATAACAACAACATGTGACTATCGAGCTCCAAAATTTCATATCTGTATCTATGATATTGAATTAAATATATAGAATTTATTAGGTACATAATTTTACTAAAAATCTGAGTGTGATTTTCTGTTTTGAAGAGTGTATACACAATAAATGGCCAGGACTAAAACATAAGTTCGTTATACCGGTCAGTTTGTTATAAGCGTGTTCGTTATAAACGTAGTTTACTGTAATGTGAGGTGCTGATCTTCATAGGAAGGGCATCCCTCTAGACCTATGGGCTAAAATATATATCCTTCCACCTTAAACTGTGCTTGTCGTAAGAGGCAACTAACGGCTGGCCAGGCTCGCTGACTTGGTTGATGCATGTCATCGATCTCATTTGCATGGATCAATGCTCATGATGTCAATCACAGGATTGTCTGGTCCAGACTCGATTATTTACAGACCGCTGTCATATAGCTGGAATATTCCTGAGTGCGACGTTAAACAACAAAGAACAGCATGTCAAAGCTATGTCGCAGTGCACGGAGAGCTTGAACCAGTCTAAACAAGAAGGGTTGTTATGCATCTCGTGACACATTACCTATGCTTTAGTTTCAGAACGAGGTGTCAGGTAGAGGATTATGTTACGGACGTTATGGGAACCCTTTGTGCTCACAGCACAGCGATCCACGCCATCGAGGTACGGTGACATGCAATCGGCAGTCATCGAGCGAAACAGGAAGCAATATCTGTTTCCGATATGGATCTAATTAAGACCAACATAATTCCTGAACTCGTCACTGCCGTGTTCCGAATGCACTAAAACCATTTGTAAACTTACCTTTTATACCTTTATCACGTGTTGGTTTTGTTTGTTTGTTTGTTTGTTTTTAATATTAATTGAACTATTTTAATTCATTGATTAAACTAAAACATATGGAAAATCACATCGTGCTTTCTTGACCTTTTCCAGAGTCAGCGAGTTAGTATGACATTACGCTGATTTTGGAACCTTTGGCTTGCAATAATGTATTTATGGTCTGCGCTAAAAAAACAACTGTATTTCCGCTTTCCGAAAAGTCTATCACTGTGCCTCGTTCTCTTAAGAACTCTTAAGCTTGGCTACTTTTTAAAGGGTACTATTCCAAGTCTGGAAAAACTCATTGACAGCTGCCTTCTTAAATGCTATAAAATGGAAGTTTCCTCTCAGTTTAGGAGCTCCACAGAAACAGAAATCCAAGACAAACTTAGGTTATATAAGACCTTCGTTAACAAAATCTTTATTATAATGTAATTGCGACGTTGCGGTATAGATCCTTAGTAGGACAACGGTATAAATATCTATACCGAAACGTCGCTGTTAGAAGTTGTTTTCCATATGTTTGTCTACTTTGCAGTATTTGAAATAAAATAAATTAACAGGCTGACATCAGGATCCAAGTACTTTAGACGCTGCAGACCCTCTAAACTCTTCAGGCCGTCATTCATAAAAAAAACTGCGACAAATAAATCGACACGTAAACTTACTGTAGACCATAAGGTCCTATACAAATTTGAAACCACGGGTCCGATACGAGATCTGCCTGCCCCGGGCCTACGGGCAGGCGCTTATTTCGAACACTGCAACTGTATCATCCATCAACTTCAAGGAAAGGCATATCAAACAGTTGACGTCATTTGAATAGTACTTCAATCAGTTTGATGTGGGAAGAAACTCCCAAGGTCATACAGATAATGCGAGCCATGCAGACGTTTAGAACCCACTGACCGTCGTCAAAGGTTTCTCTGACAACAGGATTCCACCAATAGGGGGGTCTTTCCCTAATCCATGTCCTCTTTTCCTGGGCTAGTCCAAGAACAAAAGCTGTATGGAATATCCCATTGCCTCTTTGGAAAAAAGTTTGTTCTTTATGAGTGCTGTTGACTGACTGATCTTCTTAGCGGGTGAGGGGCGGTCGGGTAGCCTAGTGGTTAAAGCGTTCGCTCGTCACGCCGTAGACCCGGGTTCGATTCCCGACATGGGCACAATGTGTGAAGCCCATTTCTGGTGTCCCCCGCCGTGATATTGCTGGAATATTGCTAAAAGCGGCGTAAAACCATACTCACTCACTCACTCACTCTCAGCGAGTGAGTGAGAATGGTTTTACGCCGCTTAAGTGCAGTATCCCAGCAATATCATGGCGGGGGACACCTCGAATGGGCTTCACCAATTGTACCCATGTGGCGAATCGAACCCAGGTCTTCCGTATTAACGCTTTAACCACAAGGCTACCCCACCGTCCGGACAGATTTTAAGAGATATCCGGAATGCCAATGTCAGGTGGCCTAAATCACGTGTGAAAATAAAGTATAAATACTTTATCTCACGAAAAACTTACTCTAGTGAGTGAGTTGGGTTTAACGCCGCTTTAAACAGTATTCCAGTTATATCGCGGTGTGTCAGCTTAATGTGGAAGGAAAGCCCGAAGTGATGCAGGTCTCAGACGTTTACCACTTCGGTGAAACCCACGAGCACGGGTATGGTGCTGACAAACATAGAAACATAATCGGGGCGAACCGGGATTCGAACCCACAATCATAGGTTTCTGGCATGCCCAAGGGACACAACTCTGCACAGCGAATTGCGGCGCCTTAGACGACTGGGCCATCCGTGCCCCCGAAACTTACTCTATTCGCAAACATACAAAAGAGTGAAAATCTGCATGTCAATGGGGCATGAGACGTTTGCAACTTTGGTGAAACCAACGAACGCTGATAAACCTTGAAACATATTCTGGGTGAATATGGGAATCGAACTAATGATCATAAATGGCTCGCACATCTAAGGGACGCAACCCTGCACATCGGCGCCGCTGCACTGGTATATACAAGACCTTACAAGTGCACAGTTTTCACCACATTTTAATACCACTTTTAAATAAACAACATATAACTGATAGGACTAGTGTTAGCACATGATTGTATAATATATATCATTATAATATATGCACTGAAAAAAACATTTCAGCAAAACAAAAAGTAGACATTCGCAGTTTTCGACACAAACAGGAATCTTTATATACGTCAGGCTGACTATCAAAGTATACGTATCACATTTTCACGAACTTCACATTTTGAAACAAGCGAGTGAAAGATTTGATGCCATAACCACCGACAGTACAACTACATCGCGATACCCAGCACCATATGGGGTAAATCACAGATCAATGTCAGTGAGGATAGTGAGTGAGTGAGTGAGTGAGTGAGTGGGGTTTAACGCCGCTTTTAACAGTGTTCCAGTTATATCGCGGCGTGTCAACTTACTGTGGGAGGAAAGCCCCATGTGATGCAGATCTCAGACGTTTACCACTTGGGTGAAACCCACGAGCACGGGCATGGTGCTGACAAACCTAGAAACATAATCGGGGCGAACCGGCATTCGAACCCACAATCATAGGTTACTGGTGTGCCAAAGGGACGCAACTCTGCACAGCGCACTTCGAACCCATTCGAAACCGGACAAAAGTGTGATCGATAGCATGATCGTCTCGGTGAAGCACATTCAGCCAAGTGACACATGGCACCCACTGGAAATAAATCCCAGCTACTATAAGAATATCAAATGGTACGTCCCTATGTTTAGAGTAAAGACATCAATGACCCCCACATGCTGTCAGCCCATCCAGACAGAGCATCCAAACGCTTTCACACACAAAATTCAGGCGAAATTCAAATGTACTGAGTATTTCCATACTGCTGTTGTAGACAAGAAATTGTACAGTGTATTTGTACTACCATTAAACATCAATAACATCCCCTTGTTCAAGTCTTGAAGCAACAATTCTAATAAAGAGCGCAGACTGCTCGGTAATAATCTACACATCATTCCTAATATTTGCTCAATATTGGCTCAGAACTCAGTCTACTGCAGTTGATCAAATGATACACAAAAAGACAATTGTCTTATTGATCTAACCATAGTAAGTTTCCTTTGAATAAAATGAAAGTCGCATTTAGGGGCACCTCTTCAGGTTTTTTCTGGTATCTACGGTAATCCTCTATACCACTGCGACATATCTGGCAGTAACCCAACGCTAAGTGTTGTATATATAGCATTTCAGTACTTCCTTGAATACATTCTGTATGTGGATTTTAATCCTTAATGATTATACATTGAACCATCAACTAAACAATGACACACATCCAACGTGAATACATAACATTAATACAAACACATACAGGATATCAATTGCGGATTCATGCTTGCAAATGAAATCTTCAGACAGGATAATATATTACATGTATATTGTAGATTCACAGTTAGCACATTACTGTAATGCATGGGCATTTAACCGAAGATAACATTAATATTAGAGGATGAAATCACATTACATTTATACACCAGAGATTCACAATTAACACACAACTGTGATGTATGGCATTTAACGGAAGATAACATTAATATTAGAGGAGGATTTCCTTGTTAAATTCCTGCAGGTTTCTCTTTCCATAGCCTCGCATACCAATGGCGGCCTTGCGGCTCTAAGTGAACACAGTTTTATGTGATGAGCTCATTGTCTTCAACGTCGCATTTCGCCCGTGACACACAGAGACAACACGCCTTGGGCTGGTACGGTTGAGTTATGAAGAGATTTAATAGAGAGAAGGTTATAGGCAACAAAGCAAGACCAGACCGAAAGAGCGGTTTCAAAGGAAAACATTATTGCTTTATCGCGTCAAAAGTCACTGTCCTTAAAGGGTAAATTAGTTCAATAGCAACGTTTGGTCATGGACAATAATCAAGTCAAAGTGTCACACATCCAGGCCTTTTGGAAGATAATTTATAGATGAATGTACACAGTTGAATGTCATTGGCAATAATAAACCGCAGCATGCTTGACAACATAATTATATAGATGAGTAAATATTAGTATATTTTCCGAAAGGTCTCGTATCAGATTAATATGTTTCTGTCAGTATAATTACACATCATGGACAGAGCAATTCATTACTGTCATTCGAGTTCACATATTTCTCGATCACACGACTGGGAAAAAACAAATTCTCCCGGAATTTTTAAACATCATGTTTACATTACATGAGGCTCGGGGCAGCGACGACCGGCCCAACTTGATCCGTCAACTTCGTGGCAAAATTCCGCACCCCGCCCAAGCAGGATACCTCGGACTTGACATCAGTAAATCCACAGATCAAAACATCTTTGCTCCGCTGTGCCACGAAGATTCCATCCGAGTTTCTCCCGATCACAGTATCTTTATCCACGGCGAAACAGCTGTACTGAATTGCCTCTATAAACAGGCTGAATATATTTGTCGTGAGAAACACCATGGACCTGAGAATGCCGACCGCTTCAGCCCCAGTGATGTTTATCCCGCTCGTTCCTGCCAACTTTTCGCCATTTAGATCGAAAATGGCGGCCTTCTTGAGTTTTCCCTCAGAAATTAAGCTATCGACGATCTCGTTCCACGTCATGAGTTCAAACATAATTCGCTTGGAAAACAAAAACTGATAAAAGTGTATCCGTCAACGTTGTATTGACAGCCGACAGCCGAGAAATGCGAAGCTTGAGAACGGAGCAGGGGTGATCACACTGACTTGTTTTGGTGAAACTTTTGCTGAAGTGACAAAACCTCCTTCCGTCACTGAATTCATGTGGCGATCATGGCCAAACGAACTCGCAATGCGATTATTAAACTTGATCTCCACGTGCGAGCGTTGGCTAATCCTGCTTGCTTGTGTTGAAGCTTTTCCCGTGCTGGGCCAGTCCGAGCGCCTATTCTGAATACGTGCTGCCCTTCGGCAAACATCGACTATTTCCGTGATAACTAAATTTGTATCGTCTGCTCGCTCAAAATGAACGCATTGACACAGATGGGCTCCACTGGCTGTCAAATGAACACCGGTGACAAAACATGTGACCATGTGTATATAACCTCACTTCAGTTACACACCTCGTCCATTTCATCCATAAATATCACGTTTTGGACTTTTTCAACGAGTTATAAGCTATAATGCATATAAAACAACAAAGTGCCATATTAATCCCATACTTCAATGCCCCAGGTATTCCAGCAAATTTAACAACACTGCGCACATCGGTAGCTCTCAATCATTCATTGCCGATATCATATTGACCTTACTGTGCTTTCCTCAATCTGTAAATTCTTATTCGAGTGCATATCTATTGCTTGTTTTGTTTGTTTGTTGTTTAACGTCGCACTCAGCAATATTCCAACTATTTGGCGGCGGTCTGTAAATAATCGGGTCTGGACCAGACAATACAGTGATCGACATCATTAGCATCGATCCGAGCAATTGGGATACGATGACATCATGCATCAACCAAGTCAGCGAGCGCCACCATCCGATCCCCTAAGTCGCCTCTTACAAGCATAGTCGCCTTTTACGGCAAGCATGGATTGCTGAGGACCTATACTACCCCGGATGTTCACGGGTGGCATATCTAATGATATATATAGAAACGCTTACAGTCGGTAGACATTAAACATTTATGGACAACAACTTTATCGTCTGTTTCCAGGTTTTGTGAACTACTTCTGCCCCTTCATCGTTTGAATTCCTAAAAAGATTATTGATTTCTAAATGCCCATCATAGATTTTATTTATTCAACATAAAATCGTGTTTATCACACAGTACATTTAACACCTCCTCATGTTTCCTCATGTTTACATGTTGTTCCTCAGCTCACATTTAACTGGTTCCATTAAAACTGCAGACTTGGTATTTCTCATTTATCGAAAGAACCACTACTTATGTGCACGCAATCAGTTCATATGAGTACATTTAAACGATGGGACTGTGTACGTCCCAGACATATTATAAGTTCATTCTGTGCAGTAATGTTAAACGCGTTGCCATTTTTGACCTATGTCAGGGTATTTCAATTTTTTTTAAAAAGACCTAAAGAGGTTACATTTCTTACTAAGAGGCTCACGATCTAATTTGTGGGAGGTCACTGTCCACCAGGTTTATAAGGAACTAATTTATTTTTTTTAAATCTGGGACACGCCACCCCAAGAATATCAAATGACCAGTCCCTAACACACATGTTGTTCTCAGCAGAAATCTAGCGAGGTGTACAATATGTTTGACATGTCGGAGTGACAAATTGTCAGCGTCCCGTCAAGCTGCATGGCAATGCCCAGCTACACAAACTGATCTTAGTGGAACGACGTGGATATATTGTGAGTTGGCCATGGGAATGTCTTATCGCTGCGATCTCTGTATATACTTATGGCTCGCAGTTCTTTATAGCTCTATAATTACGACCACAGGACTAGGGCCGCTGAAGCATAGATGGTAGATGAGATGGCCAAGGTATGTTTTGTGGGATTAGATATTAGAACTTGAACGCTTACTGGGTATTCCCAATTGTTTTTACATTTGATAGGCAGATGTAATATGAAATAAATACATTGCAAGTGATTCCGAGGCATTTGATTGGATAACATAGCAAGTCTTTTGCGCTTATGTTTTCATAAAATGCAAAATAATTAGGCCATGCCCATTAACGGACTACTGCTTCCTGATTGGCTGATAGTAGACTAGGCGGGTCTTATGTTACATCATTGCGCTGAAAGATGTCACTGATTTCATATTGTTAAGAACCTGGACAAGAAAAAATACTTAGATAATTGTTATCATTGTCAAAATAGCTATCTAAAATACCATAAAGGGGCGTAGCTGAGACCTCTGTGGCTTGGGGTCTTTTTTCTCGAATTAATAACAGTTGGACTTGACCGAAATGTTACCTTCTTTCATTTTGTCGCCATGTGGGACATCTGACTTCGTAATTCCGTTACGAAACGTTGTGAAAAGTTAGGAAGACCCAAAACAAACTTGACGTTTCATAAACTAAAGTAGCTTCCTTTTCACAAAGGGCTATTACTCTAGTAGACGGGCGGATGGAATGAAAGGCGATCACTGACAAAGTTAAAAACATCTCGGTAGGCATCCCAAAACATACTCTCGTGATAACCTCTATTTATACCCCCTTAAGCGCAAAACATATTGAAGTACATGAATTGTAAGTTATTGTTATGCTATGATGTTTGGTGTTCTGACGTAGTTAGCCATTGTGACGTCACAACGTTAACATCATATGGTGCCATACCCTCAGTGTCAAACAGTGGTTTCCGATTTTGTATTAGGTTAAAAAAGACACACGACATTTGTAGTAACGGATCAACTACCATGGCCACTTGTTGATTTGCTGAGTGCAAGCAGCCTGGCCAGTCGTGGCGTATACGGTTTGATGTGACGTAACATTCAATAGGCAATTTCACTAATGGAACGTTAGTATTGGTAATTTTACAACCTGAGCTACCTTCAAACGTTTAGACTCATTGCAACCATGTGTACGGCATAAGGAGCGGGGCGGTCGGGTAGCCTAGTGGTTAAAGCGTTCGCTCGTCACGCCGAAGACCCGAGTTCGATTCCCGACATGGGTACAATGTGTGAAGCCCATTTCTGGTGTCCCCCGCCGTGATATTGCTGGAATATTGCTAAAAGCGGCGTAAAACCATACTCACTCACTCACTCATAAGGAGCGAATCATTTGACTGACCCCGTGTACACATGGTATTGTATCATATGTGGTGATGCCAAATGTCTTTGACGGGATCAGTGTAGCTGTGTGTCCGCCTTTCACAAACTCCAGATCCCGCATGATGAAAGCACGTATGCTGCCTGCAGCGGATCTGGAAATATCTGTTACTTGTATTGGCAAAACATCATGTTTACAAACGTAAAGAGTGTTTCTTATTGAAGTGAGTGAGTGAGTATATGCAGTCTTACACTGATCATATTGAGACTGACAATCATCGATGGGTAGAGGTTGGCGGATTTACGGTTTATTTATCCAAAGAATTAACTTGAGATTGAGAAGTTGACCCCTCAACCTGAGGTCGCACTGACCCCGACCTGAGGGATCACCCCCGAGCATATATGGCCTGTATCTGACATAGACGTGGGTGTGACCTGACACGGGGGTCGTGACATGGGGTTATATACATATGACCCCTCGGGATGGTATAGATTATGTATCTTCGGCAAGGCTTACTTTACGCACTAGGTCATTTTAGGTCACAATCAGTAGCATGCCAGCTACATCAGGGCGTTATGTATATAATCGAGTCTGGATAAGGCAAATCCGTGGCTGAAAGCATGAGCATAAATCCATGCCATCGATCCAGACGATAATTCAAGACTGCCCGGGTTAGTATAGGTCCCTTAGCAACCTATGCTGATCGTGAGAGGCGACCAAATGGATCGTGTGGTCAGACTCGGTGTCTTGGTTGATTGTGTGACATCATACCCCGACGGCGTGGATTATTATTCATGATATCAGTCACTGGATTGTATTGCCCAAACTCGAATAATTGCTTGTTGCGGTCATATAGCTGGAATAGTGTGGCATCAAACAACAAACAAACAAGTTCGGGACTGACCACCCGATCTTCATTATTTGGCTCCAATAACACAGTATCACAGAGCGAGGGCAATCTAAAACGGTTTATATCTATTCAAACAATACAGAGCGCATTGTTTGTACTTGACCACCAATCCGCCGTTAAGCATATGTTCAAACAAAATACAAAGAGAAAAAAGTACTGTAGCAACATGTATAAATAAATCATTTCCTTCAATGTTTCGAGTCAACAAGTAGAGAAAATGAAACATCTGTTATCTATTCGATTACTTTGTTGAAGGCATCTTACGTCACGTCATGAATGAAGTCCGGATGACGTAAACAAGACACTAGAGCGCGTGAACTGATATTTGCACTAGTGCACATACAATTTTTATTAACGCGGTTATTCAACCTATGGGTAATAAATAGAGACTATTACACTCGCACGTGTTACATACTGATATTATGAATCGAGTGTCAGACTTCGTGTATTTCCCGCGCGTGAGTGAGGGTAATATATGAATTCTTACACAAGTAAAATCAGTATGACACATTGACGAGTGTACTACTTTCTTCATTTTTAATCATTTCTATATCCTTTGGAGCTGCCCTTTTGAAAAAAGGAGTAATCACGACCGCTTTCTTACAAAACCACAATTGTCGAAAGACATCAACAATCTTCAGCTATGATGTCGTTTCTCGTGTGACGTCATTCCGACCTTACGTCACAATAAGATTCTAATGACCTCATCAATGCCGTACGGATGACGTAAACAATACACTAGTACGCGTGAAGTGATATTTGTCTTAGTGCACGTATGAGGGTACACATAGTGTCTTGTCCAACAACAGTGATTTCCCCAAATATCGGTTCCTCAACTTCTTTCCATCAGTATATACTTATCGTCCAAGAATCTTTATTTCTAAAAGACTGACATCCTAAATCTTTCACATGTTTCCACGACCTCAAACCAGTAGCAGTTGTGAGGGATTATTGTAAAGACTTAATGTCGTGAACGAGTTTTTTCGATTTTGTATAAAACCACTATCGCCATGTTAAGAAATAAAATACATTTGACTGGGGGCCCATATATGTACTCTCTGACAGTGGCCCTTGATATTCATGGTCTCTGTGTGTACAGTCACGTCTATTACACACCCTATCCGGACAGTTCATGTTGACATTGGGTCAGGCAAACTTGATTCATTGTCGCCAGCCTGGGGACCTACCATTGCACACAAGGGGGGCGGGACTGTGTCAGTGTGTATACTTACACCGTGCTAGTTTTCACATGACTTCCATTTGCACGTTTTAACAGTAAAATAATTATTTCCAATACCGTGTACGTACTTGTTGGTGTCTTTAAAGTATTCCTGTAATGTTGTCAGACGTCTAACTGAACCTGCCAACCCTGTTGGACATGATCTGTAGACACAATATATAACATACGACAGCTACTTACTGATGACACATTCATACTCTTGTAAAGTCATTAAGTAGGATATTGTTCGAGGTCTCGAGAGAGGTCATTTATTCGAGGCTGCGAACCGTGTCCAGTCTAGGTACATTCATACATAGCATGAACAGCCACAAGAAGATTCCTGACGCACCCTCGAATAATGTGTCAGAATATTATCATTTATATATATATTTCTAACTTTTGTTATTTTACTGTATGAACAATAATCAATACGGTTTACAATTGTTCTTGTAGCTCACACTATCGATCACTTAAGTTTCCAGATTTATTTACAGGCCACGTTCTGGAATATTGCAGGACTCGGCGTTAAACAACAAACAAAATAGTTCACAAACTTCCATGTGACCCTTGAAGATCTGGGGTAGAATAGGTCTTCAGCAACCAATGCTTGTCGTAAGAGGCGATTAACGGGATCAGGTGGTCAGGCTCGCTGATTTGGTTGATGCATGTCATCGTTTCCAAATTGCGTAGATCGATGCTCATGATATCAATCACTGGATTGTCTGGTCCAGAGTCGATTATTTACAGACCGCCGTCACATAGCTGTAATCTTGCTGAGTGCGGCGTTAAACAACAAACAAACAAAACAAACATGGTAGTTATGGCAGGCGGATCTTAATGCATATCTTAAATTCTTCCACAGCATCAAGTTTGTAGTATGTATATATACGTGTATATATAGATGTTTCGTTTTAATGAACAAAATAGTTTTGCTCCTCACTTCGACCAGAGACCAGATCGTACCATGACAACTGCTGTTCCCACTTGTTGGTTGGTTGGTTGGTTGGTTGGTTGGTTAACGCCGCACTCAGCAAGATTACAGCTATATGACGGCGGTCTGTAAATAATCGAGTCTGGACCAGACAATACAGTGATTGATATCATGAGCATCGATCCACGCAATTGGGATCGTTGACATGCATCAACCAAGTCAGCGAGCCTAAGAAACCCGATCCCGTTAGTCACCTCTTACGACAAGCGCAGTCGCCTTTTACGGCAAGCATGGTTTGCTGAAGACCTATTCTACCCCGGATCTTTACGGGTTCCCACTAGTACAAAGCGAGGGTAGAGCGACTAATGTCGGGAGTCTGTGGTGGCCATCATCATTCATGGGTTGAACGTTGACTTCACAGTCTTGAACTTTGTCGACGGGAGTCTGCGGTGAATAATGGGGCCTTGGCTATATAGCCCTGAGCGTGCTTTGTGCTAGACTGACACTTAGTCAATGAAAACATGTCTTTAAAATTTTATTTTTTCTTCTTCGAAAGAACCTTTCCTCTTCAGCTGGAATCAAGCATACTAGACTTGGTTAGTTTTATCTAGACTTGCCTGGGCTTTTAGTTTTAAAAAATACCTAAAAATTATATATTCCACAGTCATCGTGCAGGACTAGCTTTGTGCAAGTGAGCCCTGGTGATGAGGTGTGTTGACAAATGTGTCATCACAGCCCTGGGAAACAATGTAAGCTCATAGTGTACAACAACACCAACTTTCAGCCACGTCAGGCCATGAAAACACATGAATGTTTCTCATCGGAAGCTTATAACAAGGTCATTTTCCCGGTGGACGAGGTTAAAAATTCATTGATGTTCAGAAAACATATCATCAAAACAGCTTGTTTGTCGGACCAAGCCAAACAATTATGTTAGCCGTGAAAAAAGATCGTTCAAAATAACAAATATGATGATTCAGAAAAACATGTTTTCATTTTTCCTTGCCTAAAGGTAGTCACAGCCAGTGTGTTACACTCAGTGCAGCGAAGGTAAGGGGCATATATGCCATCAAGAACATGAATAGATATAACTTGTTAAGCTGAAAGTGGGGTATCATGCCTCTGAATGGTGTAGTATTCTGGTATATATATATATGAGCTCGAATAGTCATTGTGTGTATAGCTTTCGGAGTAGGTTTAAAAGACTTATATATATGTATTAGGTTTTCAAATGAGGGGTATAGTCTGAATATACAATTATACATATGGGAGGTCTAGATTGCCCTCTTGACAAATTATGGGACTCATATTTGATAATTGATTAAAAGTGTATTATTAAGGATGTTTTGGTGATGGCGTGGCGGTGAGGCAGGCTGTTGTTGTAATCATGGCAGTTGTGTGATGGTGTTGGAGTTTGCGATGATGTGGTGGTGTGGGGTGTTGTTGGTGTAGTGGTATGGTGATGTGAAGAGAATGTTGGCGTGTGTTACTGTTCGTGTAGTGGTATGAAGATGCTGACGCGGAGGCGAGGTTGGTTGTTCCTGTGGTGATGGTATTTGTGGTGATGACGCTGATAGCGCCGATGATGTGGTATGCGTGTGATGATAGTGGTGGCGTTGGCGTTATAATAGCTAAAACCACTTTTGTACATTGGAATTGTGGCGAACGTAACAACAATAATACTGTCTATAACGTTGTAAATAAGTGAGTATGGTTTTTCGCAGCTTTTAGCAATATTCGAGCAATATCCACGGCGGGGTACACCAGTAATGGGCGTAATACATTGTACCCATGTGGAGAATCGAACCAGGGTCTTCGGCGTGACGATTTAACCACTAGGCTACCCCAGCGCCCATATAACGTTGGGAGGTCAATAATGAAGTAGTGTTCATTTACGCATTTTATAATCTGTCAGTACATTCGATCTCGACACAAACAAGGATTGATTGTTATGCATACATCGACTGAGGCAAAAACAACTCAACAATATTATTGTCTATGTTTATCATTTTATTATTTGTTTCTATAAATGAGGTAATAAATATGTCGGTGCCAATTATACTATGTACAATGTAAAAATTCTCATTAATATACATTCACAACGATTTTGTGTACATTCACACATGCCAGTGATTTGTGTACACAGTATCAACAACAAGAAATAAATACACATCAAACACCATTCGTCATGTTAGACCTGTAATAGCAGTATCACAGATACGGTACATCCTTTCACATAAAAAAATAACAACAATAAATTGAACAAACACTTCACGTTAAATGCATCAATCAGGTCAAATGTATAAGATTGGCTGGATTAGCACGGATTGGACGAGCTCGACCATGTCTATCAAACACGTCCTGATCGTCCTCCCGGGAACCGACTGGGTCAACTGACGATTCCGACAGTTCAGAGTCCGAGCTGTAGGCATCGTTGTGGTTGTTGAAGTTCAGAAATGACGTGTAGTATCTAGGCCGGGGGCGGGCGTCAAAGGTTGGAACAGCCACTAACTTTGGAGGATTGTAATTGGCTGCGACAGTCACGTGTCTGTAGGTCTGAGCGGGAATCGCAGGAGCAAAACCGGCCGGTGGTGCAAAGGCTGCATTTGGGCGGGAAATGATGGAGGGGTGCAGGCGTGAGTGTTGCTCAAATGGGACTCGGTGGAGAGTTGAAGCGAGAGATGGTCCAAACGTGTGATATGCTGTGGGTTTGAGAGGAGGTTGAGGTGAAAACCCATGACGTAGAACTGTCGGCTGCAATGTGGGCCTGGGCTCCGGTTGTTTCTGGTGAGGCTGGAGAACCACCATATTGCGGTAGTCGTAGGGCTGAGGAGTTGGCACACACGTCATCTGGTTGGGCACAAACGAGATGTTTTGGTTTGGTCGGACTGCACCAATTCCTTGAGACTGAAAAAACATGATTGTGAAATGACAGCTGTATTTGACACTCACAGCACCGTGCAACATCTCGTGTCCTATTGGGTCAGAATGTCCTAAAAAAACGTCTTAAAAAACAGCTATTTTGCCCTTTACTTCAGATATAATCTACTCGGCAGATAATCAAGACTTCTTATTCTCTTGCATTGACGTTTTTTATTTACATACAGCAAACGCAACTTACCTGAATAAATCTTGTGTTTTCTTGTGGCTGGTGTAGATTCGTCATTACATTGTGCTCTGCCGCCGTCCAAGGAGATGTCACCGTCTGGTACTGGCGCAGACGTGGCTCTGCTAAAGCCCCACGCGGGAATACCTCCAGACTTGGTTTGAGTTCCAGCTGGTGCGGGGTCTGTGGGCGTATTATCCGTGCCTGGGGGATCTTGTCCGAGTTGTCACACGGGGAGGACATGCTACCCTGGTGAGAGGTGCGGGAATAGGACGCCAGATTAGGCCTCAGTGACCGCAGAGTCTGGTAGGATTGATGAGGTATAAGGGAATGTTGCGATTGAACAGGTGCATCGGGCTTTGTCCATACACTTTGTGATGTTCGTTGCCAAACTGTTGACGGAACGGACGTCAGCTTTGGCTGCAAATGGTTCATGCTGCTCTGAGAAGAAGCTGAAAGAGGCTTGAGAAGCTTGGCATCACCATTTGTCCATGACTGATCTTTGCCATCTATCTTTGTCTCAGGACTGTTGATCCATATGTTCCACAAATCGTCTACAGTGTGTTCTTTTTCATATATCTTCTTCCATCCGTTCCCAGTAAACCTCATATTGCCAATAAGGCCACACGGCTTGCTGGCCGACTTACCTACACTGGTGAGGGGTTTAACCTTATCCAGAATGGGGTTGTCATAGAACGATTTCTTCGTATCGAACAGTTTATACTCTTTGACAGGACTGTTCTCTGACTCATGTGCTGGAGACCACTGCTGATATGATTCTGTTGACTTTTGACTTTCAGGACTATTTAGGAACTCGTTGCTCTGATCATCACAGACGCGATTTTGCTGGTGGCGGTCGTTGTCATCCAGGTGAAACGGAAGCTCTTGATGTACGACAGGCGATCGCTTCATCTGCTCCGGCGAGGGCGTTTTTGGCATAAAGGGCTGACTGCAAGGACTAAGGCTATTTCGATTCTCGTGCCTCTGCTGAGGAGAAGTTTTAATATCTGTTAGCTCTTCCTCGATCTTATTAAGTCTTTTTTCACTCTCGCACCCTGTAAAGCTGTAGTCATCTGAGACTGGCCACCTTGGAAAGAAGGGCTCACTGTGTGCAGACAGCTCGATCCTCTGAGTAACAGGGTAGCAGTAGTCCTTGACATGATCATCTCTGTATTCTTGGTGGGTTTCGCTCCTGCTGAAGCCGTGTTTGCTGTGAGGAGGACGGCCGTCTTCACCGTGGCTCTTCACAGTCCACACTCTCGTGTCTGAAATGGTTGCCCTGGAATTGGACACAGCTTCTGGCTCCGAGTATCTGAAACGATTAGAACATGATTTGTGAGCTCTAGTCTGAAGGTTCTGCACAACTTCGGGTGTAATAATTCATGAAATAATGATAAAAAGGAGTCTCATTATCTTGGTTTTGACTTCATGCTTAGTAAACTAAGATGCGTACATTAGCTGCAAGATGGGCTGATCATGGATTCGGGGTGATAATATTGCTTGGTTATTCAGAACCATGCCCGTGCCAGACATATCACTAAACATCCACGCTGCGGGTCACGTTTATCTTTCTTCACTCATGAAACTAACAAACCGTGATTTATATACTGTTAAAAAGCGCTCATTGTAGATATCAATGACAGAAAATGATAGAAATAGCCAGCACACCTGCAGGGGTCTGAGTACTGTACGTCATCAACAAACGTGACTTGGTAGTCTCTGAAGTTGGACCTCCTAGCGTTCCTGACCCCCCTGACTGGACGTTCCCTCCTCTTGGTGGACACTAGGAGTGGGATTTGTAAACCAATTTCGGGGGATAAATGCTGTTCTGGTGGTTGGACATCACGCGGAGACCACTCAGACCTGGACAGAGTAAATATACATTATTGAATACAGACATCGTGGAACAAACAATTGTTACAAATGCACAGCACTGTTGAACGATATTGCTAAAGCAGTGGTGTGAATTGATCACGATATGGCTGCCGACGCTCGTGACGCTGAAACCAGAGGTCAAATTCACACATGGATACAACGTGTGAAGCCGATTGGTGCGTGTTCCTCGCTGATATATGTATAACAAAGTAATAGTATCAAAGGCGGCGAAAAACCAAACTCACTCCAAAAGGCCTTGGTGTGTACCAGCCTTATGTTATGTTATTCCAAACAACAAGAAACGTAATCAACGTGTCTCCATTAGTTTCAACCGACGTCCATGCACTATTCTCTCACCGAAAGGAGACCATACAAACAGACCTAGATGTTCTGAAGACCTACAGATGCAAATTTGGTACACTATAAAACTTCGAAAAATGCCTTCTCATTTTTATACATACCTGTTCGGACTTCCATCCCCTTGGCCGTCGTTCTGTTCTGGCACACACCAAATGTCAAACAGTCTGCTGGTATGTCTGTCTGTCTTGATGTCCAAGTCATCATCAGGTTCGTCCCTGACTGTGTCAGCGAGAGAAACCAGCGACTCCTCTTTGACCACGTCCGGCACTGGGAGGTTGAAGCCGTAAGACACGCGAGGCACGAAGTCCTTGATAGAATCAAAGTTTCTTTCTGCCCAGAGCTCTGATGTGGGGGCATTAGGTTCGGTACCTACAGGGTAATAATGCAACTGCTTGTAATGAGACCACTGGTCAGAGTAGCCAGAGGTCAGATCTTCGTTCACGGCGGATGAGGAGTCCCTTGGTGAACTGGACCCGCAGCTCACAGACCCCTGTTGTGAAAACACATCTTGGTCATCTGAGGTGCTGGGAGTGTAGGATGATAGATCTAACCAGAGTCGTTTGACACATTGAGAAGTGACTTTGGATGCGAGCAGACGACAGTCCTCGTCAACCTCGTTCTCAATTGAAGCCTCGTTCTTGGCTGCCAACCATAACTCGTAGGATGCAAATTTCGCAGGAAGGACGGCTTCGGGTTTATGTACCCAGTTCCCGCACGGTGACCTTGACCGCATGAAATCCAGGAAGTCGTGATACTTGTTCAGGTACTCATGGACAATGTCACCGACGTCGTCTACGGCGAGACAGATGTTGTCCTGAAGTTGGTCATCTGGTCTTACAAACTGGGCATTGGGAAACACAATGTCCTGAAGGCCAGCAAATGTTCTGCAAAAATCGATTAAAAAATTATTTCGAAGCATTTCAGGGTATTACAGGGTACCTGTGAAAATTGCATGAACAAAGTGACAAAAATTATCAATGTCACTAATTAATCATAAATGACGACAGGACAAACCTAATACATCTCCATACTGTTTAATTATTTAAGACCAATACAAAAAAAACTTTGTCAGCGCAAACACATATAAAAATGGGGGCGGGCGGGTAGCCTAGTGGTTAAAGCGTTCGCTCTTAACGCCGAAGACCCGGGTTCGATTCCCGACATGGGTACAATGTGTTAAGCCCATTTCTGGTGTTCTCCGCCGTGATATTGCTGGAATATTGCTAAAAGCGGCGTAAAACCATACTCACTCACTCACATGTAAAAATGTCCTTGTAACAGCTGCCATCTTAAAACAAGTCAAACGTGCTGAAACAAAGCTATTGTGATATGAATAGTGTCGCGGTACTGCAGCTCAACAGTCTAACATGTCAACAAAGACATCTGAGAAGATGATGTTTACAGACGACAACGGACGCCGAACAAGCAGGCAAGTCTCCTGTCCATGGACAATGAGAATACGGATCACATATCAGTTCGAGAACAACCTATTATCTTTAGTCCTAATCCCCTTAAACCCTATGGATGTCAGTCTTGAGCAGTATTAGAACAACCCATCCGGGTTACTGTCTGCGGTTCAAGATGACGCTGTCGTCCGCAGCGATCGAAATCGTCCAACAGTTCACCTGGCTATTTGGTGGGCGACGAGAGGATCTGTACATTGTGGTTCCGTGGTGATGCTGCTGATACTTGCCATGTATGCAGTCTTGTACTGTCGTGTTGAAAGATGAGGTTCAATAGGAACAACGTGCGGCTGTAGGATCTTATTACAATACGAGCGTTGGGCCCTTAACTTATCTTGCCTTGCACGTGCACTAGGGCCCCGTGAGGATCCGGGTTCGAATAGGCCTTCAGCAACCCATGCTTGCCGAAAGAGGCAACTGTGCTCGTCGTAAGAGTCTTCTCATGGGATCGGGTGGTCAAGCTCGCTGACTAGGTTGATGCATCTCATCGTATCCCAGCTGTGTGGATCGATGCTCATGACATCAATCACTGGATTATCCAGACTCGAATATATACGGGCCGCCGTCATGTTGCGTTAAACAACAAACAAACAAACGTGCCCCAGGTTTGTTCTACATGTGACGGAGACCCCCCAACACACACACACACTATACACTGTTTTTCACGTGCAGAATATATATATTTTGATATATGAATATAGTCAAACGGATACCTCACAGCACACACTACACTTACAATCTGGGATCAAAGGGATCATTGTAGCAAACACCGGGTAGTCCTTCATTCCGACCAAATCCGACTGTCCTCGCATCGCCCTGTCGGTAGAAGAGTAAACGTGGTTATATACGTCATCATACAGCCGAGACATGTATTTCCCAATCCCTTCTGGGACTACAGGGGGCACGGGTGGCCCAGTCGTCTAAGGCGCCGCGATTCGCTGTGCAGTGTTGCGTCCCTTGGGCACGCCAGAAACCTATGATTGTGGGTTCGAATCCCGGTTCGCCTCGATTATGTTTCTAGGTTTGTCTGCACCATACCCGTGCTCGTGGGTTTCACCGAAGTGGTAAACGTCTGAGACCTGCATGACTTCGGGCATTCCTCCCACATTAAGCTGACACGCCGCGATATAACTGGAATACTGTTAAAAGCGGCGTTAAACCCAACTCACTCACTCACTCTGGGATTACTCTTGATACAGTCAGCATCAGCATCACCGTGTGGAAACCCTGCCCTACCATTCAAAAGCTCATTAAAAACATCAAAAGTTTCTACAGACTCATCTGTTTAATAATCTGACATTTCATGTTTTCAACAAGTCAGTCTGGCCACCTCAAACTTGAAATGACTGGTCCGGTCTAGACACGATTACTTACAAACCACCGTCATATGCTCTTGATTTTGTATACTGGCATTTGTGTTGTGGACCAGCGTATTTGTCAAACCTTGTACAAACCCTTTTACACTTAAATTTGTCTCCCTTAGCCCACACAGAAACTATACACAACAAAAGATACAACCCACCCTTCGTTGCGACATTTTCAAATAGGTCGGGCAAGCCTCTCCTTTGTTTACCTGACTCAGTTACCTTTATTCAGTTCTAAAAAGTGTTATTTTGTCAAATGTGATTTTCGCTTCTATGTTTTAAATGCTTTTACGACAACAAATAAACATAATTGTCGTAACACGATTAAATAATTAACACAAAAGGGGAACAAAACCAACTTCCATTCTCTTCACAACTCGTATACATCACTGTCGTAACGCAATGAGTGAGTGAGTGAGTGAGTATTGTTTTACGCCGCTTTTAGCAATATTCCAGCAATATCACGGCGGGGGACACCAGAAATGGGCTTCACATATTGTACCCATGTCGGGAATCGAACCCGGGTCTTCGGCGTGACGAGCGAACGCTTAAACCACTAGGCTACCCGACCGCCCCCGTAACGCAATGATAACCTTTTATGTTTCTGTCTCTAGAACGATATATGTTGTTACACGGACACCGAAGAGGGATTTAAAGAGGATACAATCCCCCTTTGGGAAATATATAAAGTAAACAACGGGAGAAACCCCTACAGTAACCGTCTTCGTACAATCTGCCCGGATTTTAACATCACATATCCTTTACCCGCCTCTTACAACTTTTCCCACTACAACACAAACTATTTCGTTTTCTGCAGATTATATGACTGATTATTTTTTTATCAATTCAATCTATTTTCATATTGCCATCTGTATTACCTGTTGTATGTCATCCGTGTGGTCTAAATTGGTGTCATGTGTACATTCCTGATGTAAACCAAATCTGAAGTGAGAAGAATAGCATCAATACGACATACGAAAAGATCAAGAACAATGTCATAATACATAGGCCTAGTACACCCGTTTAAAATTTCATTCTGCTACTCGTATCATGCATGTATTATATATTTTATCATGATTACAGGTATGTAAGCAATTATTATCTCATCCCTTGAAAGGTCAAGATGATTACTCGTATTTTTATCAATTGGACAAATGACCATATACGATGGTATTATGTACTTACACTGGACTGCAGAAAAAGTCGTCCTCTTCTGTGAATTCCGGTTGCTCTTTTTGGTTAATGAGTGATTTTTCTGTTTGAGGACCTACGGCAATACCAGCTAAAATATCAGCGGATGTCACTGAAGAAAGTCTTTTCTGCAGAAGTTCACTCGTAAGGCAAATGTTGCATAAAGTTGGTGTCAGGACATCATATTTCGAAGGATCATCTTGCCATATGTCATTTATGCGAGATCTGATGCTGTCGAGAGAAGATTCATAAGCGAATCCACGCATGTCATCTGGTCTGCTTTCCTTTTCAGAATTGTGCTCAAAATTCTGAAAACCATCCTGTTTCATACCCGAAGACATGACATGAATAGATAATCGGTGCGAAACCGATAGCCAAACCGTCCCGTTGCAACATGGAAACCGTATCGTCACACTTCCGCTATGTGACGTCACACATAATATTATGACGTCACGCATTGTTTACGTCAAAACTACGCAGGGAAAGGCCATTCATTGTGCGTGTCCTTCCCATCTCTAGATCTAAACTCAGCCAGTAGTTTAGTTTTTGACAAGTTGTGTAACATATTTCATGACTTAATGTTAAGAACACAGTGAAGTGAAATAATTTGTAGAATATATTTTACACTTCACAATGTCCTATGGCCTTGCATGTACATGTCAAGCTTAAATTGCCCACGGAGCACACACTGGTAAGGTAATACATCTTAGTGAAGGGGTCATTTGAACCTTTTTTAAATGTTTTGATAAAATGTGGTGAATTCAAATAAATTTTCAAATTCTGATAACGAAAGATCCAATTGAACTTTTGGAGTTTATGATTGTGATATGGTAGGATTATAAGAGTTCGGCATAAAATTCCACAGCGGCGGAAAATTTGTTTGTTATTTCTAGCGTATGAATCCTGAATGTTTACATTATTCATCTCACGTTAGTTGTTTTGATAATAACTGACCTTAAGTCAATGTTCACCTTCTTTCATCATGTATAAGACTTTTAACCAATAAACCGTAAAAGAATAATTTAAAAAATAAATAAATAAAAGTACTCACGGTGCCGGAGTGTGGTACGAACCAGGACATGCGACTCATTTTCATATCCGTATGCGTGTACTTGCCATCCGTATATCTTATCAAGTTTACGGGGGTTAGGTGTTTAATGTAACTGATGCGTGCTTCCTTAATGTCAAAATAATGGACTGAGTGAAAAAAGAAATCGTGTGCGTAAACAAGAAAGAAAAACATTTTTGAACAGGATAATCAGTATTTCACGTGGTTGTAAACTCATATTATCGTAAAATATATTTTCTTTTTCTTAAATTATCTTCAATTTACATTTAAATAGCACTCATGCCCTTCTGTTGTTGTTTCTACAACGGACAATCTATAATCGTTCGTAAAATAACATGAAAAATATCACTACAAAACAAAGCCTCTTCCTTGCCCGAAACAGCGGGACAACCGTCTCTATCAGGCTCATGCCGAGAAAACGTGAAAGAAAATTTACCGAAAAGCACTTTCATTGTGTTTTTCTCTGCAAAGACGAAGATAGACACGTCATGCGTCGTTGGTCACTGTTAATGGTTCATATTGGACAAAATTTCTCATTGAAAAGAAAATATCAAACAGACCACGATTTATAAAGGAAATGAAATAGAGTCACGTTCTCAGCATGTTTCTCCTTTTACAAGCACATAGCTGTTCGAATATACGTGAGGGTGCTGTGTAAGAATGATATAATCACATCATAAATATATCTATCGGTTTTAGTTGTTTTGTCTATTATATATTTGAATTTTATGATTTTCAAAAAGCGATATAATAATATTCCAGAAAATATTTACTAGTTCCGTTATCATTCAATCTCATGAAAATCAGATCTTAGAGCTCGGTATCTTTAAACAATGCGGTAGCGAGCACTTGGATTTGATTTTCATGAGATTGTGTTATCATTCAAATATCACGTGTTTATTTGTGAACCTATACGTTGGTGCCCTCACAAGGGACATAACTCCAACGCTCTTAGTAGATCTATGCACTGTTGCTAAGGTAAATATTATGTTTATTTTCCTTGTTTGCCTTAATGTGTTTTTGTGTAGTTGTAGTATATGCATTCCACATAAGTAACACTAACCTTGTCTTTGAAATGCATCCGTACATGTTTGTAACTGTTGGGAGAATTAGGCCTTGTATTGAACATTTGGAGGATTGCATGTTGCCGTTTAGCGCAATAGCATTATTAGCATTTGTTAATAATGACTGATAAAGATAACATATTTAGCAGACTGCCTAACCTATCAAGTGGCATTGTATGAGATATTGAAGTCTTTCAATGCTCCCTTGACAGAATGTTGTTAGTAACTTTCTACCACTCCCCGATATATGTGAGGGGCTCAACCGATACTATTGATAATATTGTACTACAATTTTCTTAGTTACAATATTATCTACAATTTGTAGTATTGATAATATTGTAACTAAGAAAAATCCAAATAGAATCTATGTGAATAAAAGCTGAAAATCTGTCTCTGTCCACGTTTCTCGAAAAGATCATTTATTATAAATGATGATATTTGCAATTTTGGTGTCAAATCGTATATTATATGTGATAATATTTTTAATTTTGGGGGACCTCAGTTCATATCTTGATGAAGTATATTTTGTCAACTTACTCATTCAAGGGCCAAATAATGATCAGGAAAACAATAAAACAATCAGCTTGGTCAATGAAAATTTAGATAAAATATATATCTCCTAACTGGAAATCAGAAGTTGACATCCTGTTGTGTATGTCTTATATGGAAGTCTTTGAGTGTAAATTGCTGTATCAGTTTCGTATCAAACTCTTTATCTGATAAATCATATTCAGATACTTATGATAATTTTGTAATGATTACTACTTACACGAACAGAATTCTCATAATACTTAACGACAAATTAATTTTGCTATCATATCATAATTATCATGTATATGCATATAACAAAAGTGATTCATCAGGGCTGAAGAAACAGAGAAAATGCTTCAAATCCAATTTCAATATAATTTGAATAAACATAATAAAGGTGGATTCTTGCATTAAAAATTAAAATAGATTGGTCAATATTATTTTTTTTTTAAATACAATTGCCGGTGTTTCTGTTCCTCAGTGAGACAGAAGATGGAGTCACACAAACCTGAGTCCACATCACCTCCTCCTCCTCCTCCAAACCCTTTCAAAGACTGCTGGCTATTGACTAAGGAGCACTTCAATACTGAGAAGTATGTTCCTGACCGGGCTACTTATGGCCTGGTCAGTGGCGAAGAGGTTACAAAGGAGAGAGTGACCGCTGTCTACTTCTCAGCATCCTGGTGCCCCCCATGTCAGAAGTTTACACCCCTCCTCCGGCAAATGTACCAGGACCTCAGGAACAGGAATGCCCCTCTTCAGGTTATCTTCATCAGCTTTGACCGAACAAAAGAGGCGATGGAAGAATACTACCTAAGCTGTCATGGTGACTGGCTAGCAGTGCCTTATGACGACCCTCTCAGAGAGTAAGGTTTTTTTAAATACTGCTCAACCTTTATTTTTGTTTGTGTTATTTGTTTTTGAATGCTGCACTCAGCAATATTCCAGTGATGTAAGGGAGGTCTTTAAATAATAATGTCTGAACCAGACAATCTAGTGATTGACATCATGAGCATCGATCTACTTAATTGGGATACGATGACATGCATCAACCAAGTCACCGAATCTGACCACCCAATCCTGTTAGTCACTGTTTACGACTAGAATGAATCGTTGAAGATCAAGTCTAACCCGGATCTTCACGGGAACAACCTCTGAAAGCAATACTGAGATATTTTATATTGATTAAATATGTATGGTATAAGTTATCAGTCTGGTGTATAGCGGTCTTGATGTTTATCACCTTGGTAAAACCCATATGTGTGGGTATGGTGCCGACAAATCCAAGAAACATCATAAGGGTGAACAGTAGATTCAAACCAGTGATCATAGGTTTCTGGCATATGTAAGGGACCGAACTCTGTAAATGAATTAAGGCACCTACGACTGAGCCACCCATGTCCCCGTCTTGGACTATATTTCAGTTATATCATGGTGTCGCCAAATGTGTCAAGAGAACTGTAAGTGATACAGTTCTGATCAAGGAAATCTGGCATTCGAACCCCTGTTCAGCAAATCCTTACATGACTAAGGGATGTAACTCTGCACATTGAATTCTGGTGCCTTTGATGGTTCATGCAGAGGGTCCAGAAAAACTATTGAGGAGGATCATGAAACCTAAGATTTTGGGTGTGAATCCCAGTTCGCCACCGATTATGTTTCTAGGTTAGTCAGCACCATACCCGTGCTCATGAATTTCATTAAAGTGGTAAAATTGTGAAACCTGCATCACTTTGGGCTATCCTCTCACATCAAGAGATGACCATCCGATCCCATGATACATGTCATCGATCCCAATTGAGTGCATCGATGCTCATAATATTTATCACTGGATTGTCGGGTCCAGACTCGATTATTTACAGACCACTGTCATACAGCTGGAATATTGCTGAGTGCGGCGTTAAACAACAAACAAACAAACCAACAACATCAAGCTGACACACCGTGATTTTAACTGGAATACTGTTCAAAGCGGCGTCAAACCCAATTCACTCACTCATTTGTCTCAAATCATGACTCAAACAGCATAATCACAGAGAAATCAAAGAAAAAGTCATTTTTTCTTATTTCTTCTAATTAGTCTGTATTAGGCTTTATGTCATTTCATTAACTGCAGGCAGCTTTCCAACAAGTTCAACATCAATGCTATCCCCAAGCTGGTTGTGCTGCGCCCGGATGGGGAGGTGATCACCATGAGAGGACGGAAGGACGTTCAGGACAAGGGGATGATCAGTTTCCGGAGCTGGCAGAATGCAGCTAACTTGGCAGACACTGTGTCTTTAACCAGAACATTCTCTGAAACAAGGGGTGTCTCAGTGACAAGGGACCCAGATGAGTAGTCCATACACGTCATGGAGTAGAGTCGAGAGTAGGAACTGTGAGAGCGAGTGACAGGCAGAGAGTTAGGAAGGAGGAGATGGTGAACCAGCTGACGGCAAGAAAGGATCTGTGCTGAAAGTAGTCTGGTTTATGGTGGTCAACACCATACTAATAATATTAATTATACTATTCAAAAGAAGTTAAAGAACACCTGATTATGTTCATGACTAGAGTTAATTTGTCATGGCATATGAAGCTGAACATTCACAGGTGTCACAGGCAAAGAAAATAGACTTGAGAATGCATCACAAAATCTACCCAGACTCTATTTCCCGGATTTCAATATGTTGTGCAATCAACATCTTTTCTTTTTTTCTTTGCATCACTTCAGTGAAACTGTGTCCAGACACTGCACCAGACACTTCCTGTAACACATGTCAGAGAAGGGTAGGTGAGTTATCTCCCCTGGAAGGAACTCGAGTCCCTGTAACTGGCAACTATCTGAACCTGACCCCTGCTCGAGTATGCAAGTACCTGTCACAGTTCTAGCCAACACATCCATATCAAATGCTATTTGTGTGACAACATATCCAAGAAAGGATGCAAGACATCAGTCATACACAGTCTGTCTTATAAAAAGTGAGCAGCGTACTAAAAGTGGAGATGAAAGGCAGCAATGGATGACGAGAGTGAAGCTTTACCAAAAGCTGGCTCCGTGTACAACAAATCTCCCCCTTGGGGATTGGTAATCACACAAACGTAGTAAGTGTGATGATGACTCAACTGATAGACCGTGGTCATCCTGGTCACCTAAATTTGAAGCTGTACATGAAATATCTTTTTTCATAACCCATGTATCTTCCACGTTGAAGGCCAACAATTATCAAGGTCTTCAGCTTCATAGGATAACACTTCATGGATAAGAACTTCTTTGATACTGTAAAGGCAACGTTTCGGTATAGATCCTAATACCGTTTTCAAGCAAGATTCGTAGGATACATGGGATAAAAATATTGATATTTTATGTATGACAAATTCCTGTGGTCTGGTAGAGTGGGGGGAAAGGAGGTCAAAAGGTCGTAATGTTCAATCTACGTATTGAAGAGAGGGGGAAAGGAGGTCAAAAGGTCATAATGTTCAATCAATGTATTGAAGAGAGGGGGAAAGGAGGTCAAAAGGTCGTAATGTTCAATCAATGTATTGAAGAGAGGGGGAAAGGAGGTCAAAAGGTCGTAATGTTCAATCTATGTATTGAGTCACTGAGAATCATGTTCCATGAATATCAACCAAACACATCTTCATGAGGCAAGTGAGTTAACTGACGTAAAATGTCATGCAGATTTTTGTCGATTGCAGGATTTGCAAAGCATGTGCACCGCCAACTCGTTGTCAACAGATTTTTCCAAGTCTTTTCATGTTTTAATCAAGGTGCTCATGTGATTTGATGCACTTCGCTATGTAAGACCCGTTTTATCACAATATAGATCTTGATTGTCGATCAGATCGTTTTGACTGGGCGCTGCCATTTGGTTTGAAGCAAATGCAAGTGATACAAGAGGTGGAATCTGATTGGTCCATATGAGATGCTTAGAAGGGGCATAACTTGTAATAACCATTGGTGGCGCTACGTCGAGCACAGGAATTCCAGCCAAGTTCGGCAGGGATGGAAACTGGACTTCTAAAGTCAGTTAACTCCCTTGCCTCAGGAAGATGACCAAACAAGGCCAACACATTCTCTCAAAGAGTGATTGTACTGGGTGAATTTCAGCAGTATCACGGCAGAGACACCAGAAATGGGTTTCCCACATTGTACCCATGTACTCTTGCTATTTTGCAGAAGGAATTACTTCTGCAATGACTTGTGACAATGCAGTATTGACAATAAGGGGTAGTAACTCCAGCCACATCCAGGATTGCCTTGTTACGTCAACTTTTTTATCCTTTTTCCCTTACAGAACTGAATTATTTTGGAAAAATCACTAAACCAACTTTTTTTAAAAAGGCCTCATCACTGTAAAATTGCTGTCTGGAAGAAGCGATAGTTCATAAGAATGGAGGTCAGTAAGGATTAACAGGCATGTTGGAGGTGGTCCATGTACAGATCTGAGATCATCTCTGAAACTGTACTTGGGCTTCCATTCTCTACAATGCCCAGACATCACAGACAATGACATCTCTCTTAAATAAACATTTTCAAATCACAATCATGTTGTTTTTAATAATTCCACTTCTATCAGACTAACTAGTTACAGATAGTTATGTTTTTCATTGAGCATAACTGATAATCAGAGTGCTCTTATTAAAAAACACCTCAATCCTCCCCTTCTCCCCAAAGGTGACATATTTTCAAGTTGAGTGACCAAGCCAAATCATGTTAATAGTATGTACTGATTTAAGTCAAAATCATACAGAAGTTGTAGGTTCTGGTGACTTTTTTAAGAGACCCTCTGAGTAGCCTAAGATGTGTGACCCAAATCCCCAAATTCATTTCCCTAATAGCTTCGGACTTATTAACGTTCCATTTCCACCCGCCTCAGAAAATTTAATTTTTTTCATATATCTATAGATGAAGACATCTTGTGTTCTGTACTTCAGGAAATACTGGTACATCCTATCCATAGTACTACTTGTAGCAAACATTGCTGATTCATGTACACCATCATGTACACACCTTGAATAGCTTTGTTTATTTCAAAATATAAAATATAGAATAAAATGCATTCTGTGTCACATTTTTTAACCACTTGAATGAAACTGAATAATTAACTTATTGTGGCCTTAAATCCAAAGGACTAGGCTTTGAGTGAGTGAGTGAGTATGGTTTTACGCTGCTTTTAGCAATATTCCAGCAATATTACGACTGGGAACACCAGAAATGGGCTTCCACATTGTACCCATGTGGGGAATCACACCCGGGTCTTCGGCTTGACGAGCGAACACTTTAACCACTTGGCTACCCCACCGCCCCCATATGCTTGGAAAACATTTGACTAGATAAAGATAATGGACCCCTTGCTCCACATGGGTGGACAACGCAATAGTCTTCAGCAAATAAAAAACATTTTCAAAAATTAACAATTAACAATTTATTTCAGCGGATTGAATAAAATTGGCAGAAATGAGACACAAGACAGTCAAAACATTAAACTGATTATTGTTGAGACAATACACAGAGTACACCAAACATTACGTCCACTGTTTAGATAAGAGATCATTGTTATTCCTGTATAGATTTCCAACAATCTGATAAATGACGTGACTCACATCATGAGACACAAAAGGTTTCCTAGCCTCCGTTGGTTCAAACAGGAAATATGGAACATCTGATCTTGGCCTTATGTGGCTTGCATACAAGAAAAGCGTTTTCCCCAAACAACATGTTGGAAACAATGGTTTGGTAGTTCAAACACAGACCTATATACTCTATATAATATAAGTCTGTGGTTCAAATCAATATAACAATATAATAATCATAAACTATTTCAATAGAGTTATCCTTTACCCTTATGTTTTGAGTGAAATGATATTAATAACATTAAACAAATTGTTATGAAAATGACAAATCATAAGATATCTTAACTTTCCTTCATCCGTTTTTTCTGATATCTAAATTTGTTAATTTGATCCTAGATTTATGAAATCTGGGATCAAAGGACGCATAATAAAGTTTGACTACATGTAGTCACAGATGAAATGCCAGAAAACCTTTTCCATGTGGAAACGTGATGAATCAGGATCAAAAACAGGATTGTGTTAATGATTAACAATCAATCAACAGGCTGTGCGACAATAAGTAAAATGATTGTCTGATATTAAATTGACACAGAGGTTGCCCATCACCATCTTGGACAGGGCAAATAGGAAGATCACCAAATAGAAGCAAATAGATGGACAGAGCAAATAGAATGAGTGTTTCTGTTTCATAGTTACATTGAAAAAAAATAAATCTAAATGAAACCTCCTGGTTATGACACTACAAATTGATTACTTCTTCAGTGGAATTGCCACAGCTTTCTTAATGTGTTTTTTTCTGAACAAGCACTGAAATCATTTACTTACATAATAACCTTAAAATGGCCGACAAAGTCACAATGAGACCAAGTTCCATCAGATGAACAAATCTTTATATAAACGAATAGCTAATCACTGATATTTCCTAAGATGAAATATTAACAACATGATAAATATCCACAAAGCAACCAAAAAAATCCATAAAAAAACACATTAATTCTTTAATTTAATTAAAACATTGATTTATTAATTTGAGAAAGTGTATGAACAGAAATAAATTGGATGTAGCCTATCTGAAACAAAATAGATATGTCTGAAAATGCCATTTTCCAGTTCAATTCTTTTACTTTTCCATAATACATGTGCAATCATTCATCCTTAAAAACATCAAAAACAACTTCACAGTTCAACAACCACCTTGGACGCAACCAACAACACAGCTTTACATGTACCGTATTCGACATAATAAGCGTCCAGTGCGCTCTCAAAATTAGAAATAGGGGGCTCCTATTAGAATATTATTTTGTTGAAAAACAGAGTTGAAAAATCATAAATTTCGTGGTTTATGCTGACAGTCTGAAATGTTTATATACGACAGATATATTTTTCCAGAATTTAATTTCTATAATTAAGGATGCATATAACACATGTATTACGCACGAACAAATAAGTCTTGTGTACATTGAACAATCGGAACGGGTGCTAATTGGGATTGTTCACTAGCCAATATATTAGCAAATATCGCCGTGGGCGCTTATTAGAGCGGGGCGCTTATTACGTCAAATACGGTATTCATAGGAAATATCTTGTGCAAGTACTCCACTCAGTGATTTGCATAGCAGGTAATGTATGGTAATTGATATGGACTGCTGGAATGAAATCAATTATCTTAGTTGCTGATGAACACTGCAGATCTTCACTATGATGACCATTGAAAATCTTCAACTGTTTCTATGAAGTATTTTTCCTCTCATGGAATGGAATGTAATTTACAACAGTTAACCAGAGGGGGATCCAATATTTTGAAAGAGGGAGTGTCCAATATACCCAAGTCAGGAAGTAAACCGAAACAGAGTGGGTTGACAAGTGAGGTTTCAGGAAAATCAAGATTGGTGGAGAGGTTACCGTTCTTTGTACATCAGATATACCTGGTATAACAAAGCAAGTGCATGATGCCCCCATTTAACATGGAAATAAACCATATTCTACATAATCATGATAACTGGAGTTAATAAAATCATCTTATAACTAAATGTTTGTTTGTTGTTGTTTAACGCTGCACTCAGCATCTTCCAGCTATATGACAGCAGTCTGTAAATAATCGAGTCTGGACCAGACAATCCAGTGACTGACATCATGAGAATCAATCCACAATGACATGCATCAACCAAGTCAGCGAGCCTGACCACCTGATCCCGTTAGTTGAGCGAATAGGGTGTTAAGAAATATTCCAGGAATATGATATCAAGGAACACCAAGAATGGGCTTTGGGCCTATGTAGGAAACTCTGTCTTCAGCATCATGTTTTGGCAAACTAAGCATGGCGCCAGTGAAATATGTGTGTTGCCCATATTTGGTGCATGCAGATGTCCATGGAAATCCTGATTCACGACCTATAGATAATCCATTTCACAGTACTTGAACAGGTATCCTGTTAATGAGCACAAAACATCATCACGGTGAATATTAAAACTTGCATGAAATAGAGATATTATTAAATCATAATTATATTCATAAAAAGACAGGATAAAGGGAAACAACTGCATTTCAATTCAATTGCCCATGTTATAGTGCAGGCCATTTGAATACCAGCACCAACTACTGATGCTCTTTGGACAGAATGGGACGAGTGTAAGATGTTGGCCTTGCAGTAAGGTGGAGAAGGTTAGGTTGAGACACTGCAGAAATGGGACTGTATAAGAGTTAAGAACACAAAACATACAACACTAAAAAGAATAAGAGGGGGTTAAAAAGCCTTGAAAAACTTAAAAAACAACATTTGCATAAGCATACCGAAAATCTGGATAGCATAACTTGGAACACAACACAGCATATCCATAATAAACAAACCTAAATGTAAACTAAACATTCAAACAAAACTTTCAGAATTATTGCATTTTTTTAAGTAAAGATACAAACACAAATGTTGTTTACCGGTAATAAAGAACTTGAGTATCTCAAACATGTACTCTCACAAAGAACTGGATCATTGTCCATTGATTATATCTGAGTAAATGATTAAAATTAATCTAGAGAAGATCTACCATACCTAATGTTTTGTTAATGAGTTGCAAAATATATTTTGTGTTTCACATAGCTTTTAAGCTTAAAAATAATGTCGAAATAAAAAAATATATTTTTGAATCATACTTTAACCAATGATATCGAAAAGTCATCAAATTATACAGGTATGTAACGACCAGAACTTCAGGTTTCCAATCTTGACAAAGAAATGGGTAGGTTAGAATTAGCAGGAAAAAATAGAGCTGTTTTAACAAGGTCAATGCAAATTAACAAATACAGCACCCATATGACCAGGCACTGAATATTGAACAGAATCAACCAAACTGTCAACTGCCAATAGTTCCTGAAACTTGTCTTACAACCTTTCTTTAAAATAACCTCATGCACACTCATTAAACGGTTATATACACATCTGACATATAAATAGACTTGTAGGTACATATTGGATACTATTACACATACAACTAGTCACTATCCATCGTTATGTCCAGCTAGGTCCAGCACTGCCCAGTGTCCAATCAGAGTGGTTTGTACGCCAGCAAACCATATCCAGTCAATCCCCTTTAAAGTTTAGGGATCAACCTTCATAAATTCTGACTGACACTGAAGCTGGGTCTAGACCGACACAAGATCTGGACGATGACTTGAAGACCTCAAGCTTTACATGGCAGTCGTGGAGGGAGACAATCAAGGGAGGTTACTTGTTGAAGAAGGGTTCAAGATCTTTCAACATGGACTGAAAATATACAACATCAAAACATTCAAACAAATGAAAACAGTTTGGTTTGAAGGAGCAGACCGAACGACATCTAAACATGCTAAATATTAAACATCAACGCCAGAGAATAACCAGTCTTGATTATCGGATGAAACAGGTTCAATTGGGAATAAAAGGCAAAACTGGTGAAAATTATATGAATGGATCACTGAAAATCAGTGATGACACCAGGTGTTCACAAAAAGGGTAAGCATGTCCCGCTCTACCGGCAGCACCTGCCAACCACATATTTGCACAGTGTTTTCACAAATCAGACTGGTTGGTCTATGAATTGCAACCTTCAGTGGAGAGGAGTGTCCACTTGATAAGGATGTTCACAAGTATTCCAGTGATACATGGGGTTTACAGGCCATTGGAATCCCTGTTATTTTCAAATTTGGGGACAGACCCCATTACCCCATTACCCCATCCACCCCAAAGACCTGTAACCTTTGAGTAAGGTCAGGACTTTCAGCTAGAAAAGTCACTACCCAGATAAACTTAATAATCTGCTGATAGAGCTTATTGGCATGTCTCTAAACACGACTCCTGTCATATTTAAATCGGGAATGAACCTTGACTTGTCACTGGACAAGTTGTGATGCTAGTGGTGCAGCTGCCTGATCCTGTGACACCATGTCCATTCCATTCCTAAAAAATTGTCATTTAAGGTGAGGTGAGGTGAAATGGGGTTTAAGGTCGCGTCCAAGATTATTGCACTTATATAGCGATGTGCATGCACATCTATCTGTGTGTGTGGCTGCTTGTACTAGTCTGGACAGATGCCGATTTATAGTGCTAGCTCACTGAGATACCATGCCACAGTTTAACAAGAATACCCACTCAGACACAGTATACTGACTCCAAGCCGACCAGTCCTTGTTTTAGCCCCTTAATGCTGAGCGCCAGACAGGGTAACAACAAGTACCATCTTTTTGGTATGACAAGCCCGTGATCGAACCCTGGACCTTCCACTCTCTGGGTGGACGCTCTACCAATAGACCACGGGGGCGGTCCATTTGTCATTTATAGCATGTATAGCAGTCATCATGATGCCAAGCACATGGTGACAATTATTTTATCCGGCAGCCTTCAAGCAATGGTCGATGATCCCACTCAGTGTTCACATCATCGCTTTGCCTCTGTAAATTCCATAACCTTGAAATCACACACTATTTATTTGTTTGTTTGTTTGTTGCTTAATACCACACTCAGCAATATTGCAGCTATAAATAATCGAGTCTGGACCAGACAATCCAGTGGTTGACATCATGAGTATCGATCCACACAATTGGGATACAATGACAAGCATCAACCAAGCCAGCAAGCCTGACCACCCGATCCCGTTAGTCGCCTCTTACGACAAGCATAGTCACCTCTTACAGCAAGCATGGGTTTCTGAAGACCTATTCTACCCCGGACCTTCTCAGGAGGAATCACACATTTAGTTGTTTAGGTTATTGCGTCCTATCAAAATGAGTTCATGACCTATTCATGCCTACTGTTTGCTTTTTGTGTGCATCATGTATTTTCTCGCCATGATGACTACAATAATACCATGAATACTGGGCAAACCATTTTTATCATTTTCTTATGTTACATGGCGATGCATGAACAAAATCATATATGTAAACATGCATATGCCTAAACACATTGCATTTTGTTTTGTGTTTGTTTGTTGTGTAATGTCATACTCAGCAATATTCCAGCTATATGATGGCAATCTGTTAATAAGAGTCTGGACAAGACAATCCAGTGATTGACCTCATGAGCATCGATCAATTGTTTCAAGATATGATAACCTGAACCTAGTCAGCGAGCCTGGCCCCCTGATCCCATTAGCTGCCTCTTACGACAAGTATGGGTTTCTGGACACCTTACCCAGATCATCACAGGGTACTTTGCACATTACACTTAGGGCCAGTCAAGCAGGGATCTTGCAGTCATCTAAAATTATTATCATTAAAGCTATCAGCAATCAAAAGTGAAATGCTGAAAGTTCAAGAGCTTTCATATCATTTATAAAAATATGTAACAATCAATATTTTTTATGAATACATGTACTGCCATTGCCTAAATCACCCACCAATGGTTCTGTGTTGGGGGCAAATCTCTTAACAGGTTTTCCTTCACGATCAATGATGAATTTAGTAAAGTTCCACTTGATAAAACTGAAAAGAAATATATGGGAGTAAGCATTTTCAAGTCATGCTTTGAACCTGTAAAAATAGAAGTGATAACAGTCTGACTGAAACTTCCACCAATACTGACTGACACACTTGAACATGAGAACATGAATGCAACAATCACTGGGACCGATGAGACTCAGATTTGCATCATTTGTCACAATGGTCACTAACTCTCATAAACACCATCAAAACAAATGTGCTACGAATTGCAGTACTTCAATCAACACAAATGTGCTACAAATTGTGGTACTTCAATCAACACAAATGTGCTACAAATTGCAGTACTCCAATCAACACAAATGTGCTACAAATTGCAGTACTTCAATAAACACAAATGTGCTACAAATTGCAGTACTTCAATCAACACACATGTGCTACAAATTACAGTACTTCAATCAACACACATGTGCTACAAATTGCAGGACTTCAATCAACACAAATGTGCTACAAATTGCAGTACTCAAATCAACACAAATGCGCTACAAATTGCAGTACTTCAACCAACACAAATGTGCTACAAACTGCGGTACTTCAATCAACACAAATGTGCTACAAATTGCAGTACTTCTATCAACACACATGTGCTACAAATTGCGTACATCTATCAACATACATGTGCTACAAATTGTGGTACTTCAATCTGCACACATGTGCTACAAATTGCAGTACTCCAATCAACACAAATGTGCTACAAATGGCAGAACTTCAATCAACACAAATGTGCTACAAATTACAGTACTTCAATCAGCACAAATGTGCTACAAATTGCAGTACTTCAATCAACACAAATGTGCTACAAATTGCAGTACTTCAACCAACACAAATGTGCTACAAATGGCAGTACTTCTATCAACACACATGTGCTACAAATTGCAGTACTTCAATCAACACAAATGTGCTACAAATTGTGGTACTTCAATCAACATAAATGTGTGTGAAATTACAGTACTTTAATCAACACAAATGTGCTACAAATTGCAGTACTTCAATCAACACAAATGTGCTACAAATTGCAGTACTCCAATCAACACAAATGTGCTACAAATTGCAGTACTTCAACCAACATAAATGTGCTACAAACTGCGGTACTTCAATCAACACAAATGTGCTACAAATTGCGGTACATCTATCAACATAAATGTGCTACAAATTGCAGTACCTCAATCAACAGACATGTGCTACAAGTTGCAGTACTTCAATCAACACAAATGTGCTACAAATTGCAGTACTTCAATCAACACACATGTGCTACAAATTGCAGCACTTCAATCAACATAAATGTGCGTGAAATTACAGTACTGCAATCAACACAAATGTGCTACAAATTGTGGTACTTCAATCAACACAAATGTGCTACAAATTGCAGTACTCCAATCAACACAAACGTGCTACAAATTGCAGTACTTCAATCAACACAAATGTGCTACAAATTGCAGTATTTCAATCAACACAAATGTGCTACAAATTGCAGTACTTCAATCAACACAAATGTGCGTGAAATTACAGTACTTCAATCAACACAAATGTGCTACAAATGGCAGTACTTCAATCAACACAAATGTGTCACAAATGGCAGTACTTCTATCAACACACATGTGCTACAAATTGCAGTACTTCAATCAACAAAAATGTGCTACAAATTGTGGTACTTCAATCAACCCAAATGTGCTACAAATTGCGGTACTTCAATCAACACAAATGTGCTACAAATTGTGGTACTTCAATCAACACAAATGTGCTACAAATTGCAGGACCTCAATCAACACAAATGTGCTACAAATTGCAGTACTTCAATCAACACAAATGTGCTACAAATTGTGGTACTTCAACCAACACAAATGTGCTACAAATGGCAGTACTTCTATCAACACACATGTGCTACAAATTGCAGTACTTCAATCAACACAAATGTGCTACAAATTGTGGTACTTCAATCAACATAAATGTGTGTGAAATTACAGTACTTTAATCAACACAAATGTGCTACAAATTGCAGTACTTCAATCAACACAAATGTGCTACAAATTGCAGTACTCCAATCAACACAAATGTGCTACAAATTGCAGTTCTTCAACCAACATAAATGTGCTACAAACTGCAGAACTTCAATCAACACAAATGTGCTACAAATTGCGGTACATCTATCAACATAAATGTGCTACAAATTGCAGTACCTCAATCAACAGACATGTGCTACAAATTGCAGTACTTCAATCAACACAAATGTGCTACAAATTGCAGTACTTCAATCAACACAAATGTGCTACAAATTGCAGTACTGTGCTACAAATTGCAGTACTTCAATCAACACACATGTGCTACAAATTGCAGTACTTCAATCAACATAAATGTGCATGAAATTACAGTACTGCAATCAACACAAATGTGCTACAAATTGTGGTACTTCAATCAACACAAATGTGCTACAAATTGCAGTACTCCAATCAACACAAACGAGCTACAAATTGCAGTACTTCAATCAACACAAATGTGCTACAAATTGCAGTATTTCAATCAACACAAATGTGCTACAAATTGCAGTACTTCAATCAACACAAATGTGCGTGAAATTACAGTACTTCAATCAACACAAATGTGCTACAAATGGCAGTACTTCAATCAACACAAATGTGTCACGAATGGCAGTACTTCTATCAACACACATGTGCTACAAATTGCAGTACTTCAATCAACAAAAATGTGCTACAAATTGTGGTACTTCAATCAACCCAAATGTGCTACAAATTGCGGTACTTCAATCAACACAAATGTGCTACAAATTGTGGTACTTCAATCAACACAAATGTGCTACAAATTGCAGGACTCCAATCAACACAAATGTGCTACAAATTGCAGTACTTCAATCAACACAAATGTGCTACAAATTGTGGTACTTCAATCAACACAAATGTGCTACAAATTGCAGTACTTCAATCAACACAAATGTGCTACAAATTGCAGTACTCCAATCAACACAAATGTGCTACATATTGCAGTACTTCAACCAACACAAATGTGCTACAAACTGCGGTACTTCAATCAACACAAATGTGCTACAAATTGTGGTACTCCAATCAACACAAATGTGCTACAAATTGCAGTACTTCAATCAACACAAATGTGCTACAACTTGCAGTACTTCAATCAACACACAAGTGCTACAAATTGTGGTACTTCAATCAACACAAATGTTCTACAAATTGCGATACTTCAATCAACACACATGTGCTACAAATTGCAGTACTTCAATCAACACACATGTGCTACAAATTGAAGTACTTCAATCAACATAAATGTGCATGAAATTACAGTACTTCAATCAACACAAATGTGCTACAAATTGCAGTACTTAACTTTAATCAACACAAATGTGTCACAAATGGCAGTTCTTCTATCAACACATATGTGCTCGACATTGCACTACTTCAATCAACACAAATGTGCTACAAATTTCAGTACCTCAATCAACGTAAATGTGCTTGAAATTGCAGTACTTCAATCAACACAAATGCATCACAAATGGTACTATTTCAATCAACACAAATGTGCAGTCCTCTATCTACTGTATAGTTATATGAATCTTATCACTCATACAAACAGGGCTTAAGACATTCACAATGGCAGTACTTACTTTCCAAATAGACCTTTTTGTTTCTCCTTAAGGAACTTAAATAGTGGATGTGCATTGTTTCCATTGACTTCAATCTTGCTGAACATGTCAAACCCAACTTGAAACTCCTTCTTCACAAACCTTTGGATTTGATCATTCGGCCATGGCTCCTACAACATGACAACATTGCAACTCTCCTTCAGACAGATTTCCCTGTGTCAACATGGTTAAAGTATTTCTATGTGTTATGAATATCTTGTTTTTTGTTTAATGCTGCATTCAGCAATATTCTAGCTATATGACAGCTGTCTGTAAATAATTGAATCTGGACAAGACAATCAAGTGATTGACATGAGCATTGATCTATGCAATTGGGAGACAATGTCATGCATAAACCAAGCCACCAAGCCTGACCACCCAATCCCGTTAGTCGCAGCTTACAACAAGCATGGGTTGCTGAAGACCAATTCGAACCCAGATCTTCACAATTTGTCAAAAATATGATAAATGACATGTAAAAGAGTTGGGTTTGTCTATATCAAGTATGTCTAGCTCAAAGGCTTCTCATTCTCATTCCGAAACCAGAGAATCTCATCCGCGGTCTTTTGATGTCAAATATATCAACATGAGTTGATAAAGGTCTAAAACCTGACTTACAAAATATCAAATTTTCCTTGACATTTGTCAAAGATTTTGTTAGTGCATGTCCTGCATTAGGACCCAGTGTATCCATCCTTAGCATTGGCACCATCAACACCCCTTGGAAGCAGTCTTAACATGCTGAACACACTCATGTGTAAGTTGTACACAGGAAATCATTGTTTTGGGTAAACATGACAACAATTACAGCAATTAATTTCTAACAACTGGTAAATTTTCACGTTTAAACCACAAACAATTAATGTACACAATTTTTAAAAAATATATTTTTAAGAGATTAATTCAAAAAACACACTCAAGAGTGAATTGCTTGTTTTCCATTCACATAACACTTGTATGTTAACGCATGGTCATAAATCACATTAACAAATACGGTTTCCCGTACAACTGTTTCCACCCCACATTGTGAAGGCAGTACCTTTGTTGCTGTTTCATCATACAGGCGACATGAGCATCATAAAGTCATAATGAACTTTTTTAAAGATTAATATTATATGCCAGGGGGATAAAAATGTTGCTGTTTCTCCCAATTCAGCATATTTCAAGTATCATTCCGTGATGAATGACTCACACTCCCTCATACTGACCTGCCCCCCGAACTGGTTGCACGGGAAACCAAGGATTCTCAAGCCCTGCGACTCAGCATAATCGGCGTACAATTTTTGTAGCTGAGTGTAGTGCTTCTGGGTGAATCCTCATTTACACGCCACATTCACTATGATGACGAGGTTGCCCCTGGAAGACAGGCAAACATTTGTCACCATGGTGGTCCATGGATAAAACACAAAATACATTCTTAAGATATTTATACCACAACCATGACAAGAAATTGTTCATAATTGCACGCAATCTACCCATACAATACCCTGTGCTTTAATCATATGTAATCAAAATCTTATTCCACATATCCAAGTGCTGTCATTTTGAATATTTCTCAATTCAAACCTTCTATTAGAGGTAAGTTAGACACGGCAACTATCATTAACAGATAAATGAAAAGTCCTACTCTTGAAGTCATTTGGAATATAAAAATGCTAACATTAATCATGTTTATTATCTGCTAATTAGTGCTAATCTGCTGATATAGTAATAATTTTCACTGTGATTCCTCAATTAGTCAAGGTAATGTATGTTCCTCCTTGTAACCATCATCACCATGGCTACCCGAATGCTTCATAGCCATTTACTGACTAAATGTGATTCTCGTCTAGTAATATAAATCGCCAATAAAATGGACCAATCACATTGCAACATTCAAAGTTGTTCAGGTTTACACTAGTTGCTGCAACTGCTATTGTTTTTTTGTTGTGTTTATTGTTGTTTAACGCCGCACTCAGCAATATTCCAGCTATATGAGGGTGGTCTGTAAAATAATCGAGTCTGGACCAGACAATCCAGTGACTGACAAGATGAGCATCAATCCGTGCAATTGGGATCGATGACATGTATCAACCAAGTTAGCGAGCCTGACCACCCGATCCCGTTAGTCGCCTTTTACGACAAGCATAGTCACCTTTTACAGCAAGTATGGGTTGCTGAAGACCTATTCTAAACCCGGAATCTTCACGGGCAGCAACTGCTATTTTTGGGGTGAAGAATATCCTGGCAATTTCCACGTAGATGTGTGTTTACGTGTTGCGATGTATTCCAATATGATTTCATACCAGGGGCTTTAGAATTACATATACCGGGTAAGACGTGTATTAAATGTATTGACCTACAAGTGGGTGCCACTTAGAGACAATTGTATACAATATAAATGATATTGATAGTAGTTTTAGCCTAGAGCACTGGAGGCAGTATGAGAAGGGGAGAAGAAGAAGATGACGAGAAAAGAATAAAAGAGGAAGAAGATCAGAGGAAGACGGGAAAAAGGGGAAGAAGAGGGGGAAGAAGAGGGGGAAGAAAAGACAAAGAAGGGGTAGCAGAGGGGAAGATGAAGAAGAGAAGGAAAAGAAAAGAAGATGAGGAAGAGAAGATTAAGGAAGGAAGAGAGGAAAAAGACAAGTTGAAGAGGAGATGATGAGGAAGAAGAGAAGTAGAAGATAAGAGGAAGAAAAGGGGAAGAGGGGAGACGATGGGAAAAAGAGCGGTTGGAGAAGAAAAGGTGTGAAGAAGGGAAGAAGAGTAGATGAGAAGAGAAGAAGGAGAAGAAGGGAGAAGAGAAGTAGAAGAGATGATGGAGAAGAAGGGAAGAAGTAGAAGAGATGATGGAGAAGAAGGGAAGAAGAGAAGAAGTAGAAGAGATGATGGAGAAGAAGGGAAGAAGAGAAGAAGTAGAAGAGATGATGGAGAAGAAGGGAAGAAGAGAAGTAGAAGAGATGATGGAGAAGAAGAGAAGAAGTAGAAGAGATGATAGAGAAGAAGGGAAGAAGAGAAGAAGTAGAAGAGATGTTGGAGAAGAAGGGAAGAAGAGAAGTAGAAGAGATGATGGAGAAGAAGGGAAGAAGAGAAGTAGAAGAGATGATGGAGAAGAAGGGAAGAGAAGAAGTAGAAGAGATGATGGAGAAGGGAAGAAGAGAAGAAGTAGAAGAGATGATGGAGAAGAAGGGAAGACGAGAAGAAGTAGAAGAGAAGATGGAGAAAAAGGGAAGAAGTGGAAGAGAAGATGGAGAAGAGAAGATGAAGAAGAAGAAAGGGAGAAGAGAAGAAGTAGAAGAGAAGATGGAGAAGAAGGGAAGAAGAGAAGTAGAAGAGATGATGGAGAAGAAGGGAAGAAGAGAAGTAGAAGAGATGATGGAGAAGAAGGGAAGAAGAGAAGTAGAAGAGATGATGGAGAAGGGAAGAAGAGAAGAAGTAGAAGAGATGATGGAGAAGAAGGCAAGAAGAGAAGAAGAGAAGATGGAGAAGGGAAGAAGTGAAAGAGAAGATGGAGAAGAGAAGAAGAAGAAGAAAGGGAGAAGAGAAGAAGTAGAAGAGAAGATGGAGAAGAAGGGAAGAAGTAGAAGAGAAGATGGAGAAGATAAGATGAAGAAGAAGGGGAGAAGAGTAGATGGAGAAGAGAAGATGGAGAAGAGAAGATGAAGAAGGGGAGAAGAGAAGATGAGAAGAGAAGATGGAGAAGAAGGGAAGAGAATATGAGAAGGGAAGAAGAGTAGATGGAGAAGAGAAGATGAAGGGGAGAAGAGAAGATGGAGAAGGGAAGAAGTAGAAGAGAAGATGGAGAAGAGAAGATGAAGAAGGGAGAAGAGTAGATGGAGAAGAGAAGATGAAGAAGGGGAGAAGAGAAGATGGAGAAGAGAAGAAGTAGAAGAGAAGATGGAGAAGAGAAGATGAAGAAGAGGGGGAGAAGAGTAGATGGAGAAGAGAAGATGGAGAAGAAGGGAAGAGAATATGAGAAGGGAAGAAGAGTAGATAAGAAGAGAAGATGGGGAAGAGAAGATGAAGGAGAAGGGGAGAAGAGAAGAAGTAGCGGAGAAGATGGAGAAGGGAAGAAGGGAAGAAGTAGAAGAGAAGAAGGAGAAGAGAAGATGAAGAAGGGGAGAAGAGTAGATGGAGAAAAGAAGATGGAGAAGAAGGGAAGAGAATATGAGAAGGGAAGAAGAGTAGATGGAGAAGAGAAGATGGAGAAGAAGGGAAGAAGAGTAGATGGAGAAAAGAAGATGGAGAAGAGAAGATTGTGAAAAAGAGAAGAGGAAAAAGAAAAGTGGAAGAGAAGAAGAAGAAGAAATCTATTTGAACGAGGGCCTCAGGCCATAAATAAATACAAAATGTATTGGATACAAACACATAAGGACTATGTCAGTTCGCAGCAACCAGTATTCTTCTTTCAAAGGCATATCATGAGTATTGTGGTTCATATCTCTCACTTGCATAAACCCCATAAGTATCATATATTTCTGAAGAACAGCAATCGTAATCGGGGCTAATCTTGGAACATACCCACGACCAACAGATCCTATAGTCATGTTATAAGGTGAAAGAGAAGTTAAACCATGCTCTGCATATACATGTAACATATATTGTCACAATTCAGCATGATGGAGTGTTTAGACATTTATTCCTGCACACAAACATTTAATAATGACCATCTGTTTCAAACATGTGGCAGGTTGCAATGCAACCATAGCAACAGCTCATTTGTTTCACTTTCTGTAGTTGATGTGACATTCCTTACACCCATAACTCACATAAAAAACGGGAAACAAGATATGTAAGTATGCACTGAAACAGGATTTTACTAAGCAGATCGTGTTCCACTTGACCAAAATCACATTAATCACACCATGTGCACACTTAACTTGAAGCTGTGTGGGACAGGGACTTGAAATTTTGCATCCTGAGCACATAAAAACTGTAAATTGAAGTAAATGAAATACTGTGACTTGAACTAAAACATGAACGACTCTATGAATATAACATAACTATTTCTTAATTATCAATACATCATGGGTGCAATGTGTGAAGCCAATTTCTGGTGTCCCCCATCATGATATTGCTGGAATAGTGCTAAATGCAGCGTAAAACAATACTCACTACCTCAAAACATCATGTTCTTTCATGATTAGCACAAGATCGTATTTTTCATCTTTTTCTGTTAGATACAAAGAAATATGGGTTTTTCAGATTAAAAACGATGTTTTATTGGTCTGTTTTCAGTCGTACAATTGGGTATCTCATACCTCTAGTCGCACGTTAAAAGGAAGCTAGAAGCTGGAATGTAAACAATAAACTTGTTTCCGTCCGGTTGCGCACGCACCTCCCGATGACATGCCACAAATCTCGAAGAATAAGCCATCAAGCAGGACTGGACTGGATTACTTCCCAGTGGGGATGGCTGGGTGGGAACGTACGACTGAAAACAGACCAATAAAACATCGTTTTTAATCTGAAAAACCCATGTTTTAGTCTGTTTTCAGTCGTACAATTGGGTAGAATTCGACGGAACACTGGAAGGAGGGTCTGGAAAGTAATCCGGAAGTGACCTCTTGCACGTCGAATGTACCAAGTTCCTCACCCCCGTAGTGACAATAGAACATTCGACCAGATGCACGGACGAGACAAATTGTTTATCACAAACGCACAACATGGTTAATGCTCATCGACACACAACTAATTATCGATGCGACAGGACAACTGCACGCGTCAGTTGAACGGCGATCGAAGTGGTCGACGTATAGTTTAGTTACAGAGCAACTCGCAGTATACAAGGGAACTAAACAGCATCTTTAATGTTCTTCGACCCACAAGTAAGTATCGATGCGACAAGGCAACTGCACACGACAGTTGAATTGCAATCGAAGTGTGGACGGCATATAATTTAGTTTCAGAACGACTCGTCGTATCCAAGGTAACTAAAACTGCATGTTTAATGCTCTTCGACCCACAAGTAAGTATCGATGCGACAGGACAACTGCACACGTCAGTTGAGGTGCGATCGAAACGTGGTCGGCTTATAATGTAGTTACAGAACGACTCGTCGTAGGCAAGGTAACTAAAACAGCATGTTTAATGCTCTTCGACACACTACTAATTATTGATGCGACAGGACAACTGCACGCGTCAGTTGAACGGCGATCGAAGTGGTCGACGTATAGTTTAGTTACAGAGCAACTCGCAGTATACAAGGTAACTAAACAGCATCTTTAATGCTCTTCGACCCACAAGTAAGTATCGATGCGACAAGGCAACTGCACACGACAGTTGAATTGCAATTGAAGTGTGGACGGCATATAATTTAGTTTCAGAACGACTCGTCGTATCCAAGGTAACTAAAACAGCATGTTTAATGCTCTTCGACCCACAAGTAAGTATCGATGCGACAGGACAACTGCACACGTCAGTTGAGGTGCGATCGAAACGTGGTCGGCTTATAATGTAGTTACAGAACGACTTGTCGTAGGCAAGTTAACTAAAACAGCATGTTTAATGCTCTTCGACACACTACTAATTATCGATGCGACATGACAACTGCACACGTCAGATGAATTGCGATCGAAGTGTGGTCGGCGCATAATTTAGTTACAGAGCAACTCGCAGTATACAAGGTAACTAAAACAGCATGTTTAATGCTCTTCGGCCCACAAGTAACTATCGAAGCGACAGGACAACTGCACACGACAGTTGAATTGCGATCGAAGTGTGGACGGTATATAAAGTGGTTCAGAACGACTCGTCGTATCCAAGGTAACGAAAAATAGCATGGTTAATGCTCTTCGACACACAACAAATTATCGATGCGACATGACAACTGCACACGACAGATGAAATGCGATCGAAGTGTGGTCGGCGCATAATTTAGTTACAGAGCAACTCGCAGTATACAAGGTAACTAAAAAATACGAGCAGTACTTCTAGTTGGAGACAATGTCGAAGGCGACCTGATCGAGAGGCTCGTAAGTCTAACTAGACAGGTAGCGCAGAACGATATCGAGGTCCCAGGCCGGCAGGCGGAATTAATGTGACTCATCTTCAACCATGAAGGCACGTAGAATTTTCTGCAATTCCGGTATTTTAGTGAGCCTGTCGCCCGTAGGAGACGGCTCGTCTAGGTAGAAGGCGACCCTGATCGCCTGCCGACGGAGCCATTCTACGACCGTCTTCATGATCCGTGTGATGAAGTCTTCCCCCTACCGGTAGCTCGTCTAAAGGTAGTAGGCTCCGACGACGGTGACGGCGGGGAAAAGGGACCTCATTACCTCCCCCGCCGGCTCGCTGTCGACAGCATAGCAAGCGGTTGTAGCTGGAGACGAACAGCAGTGTCCATGGAACCCCAATGCCTGTCTACTACAAGAATCTTGGAGGGCGCTGGTTTCTTGAAGAGTAGCCCCCAATCCAAGTCCCTACTCATGGGTGACGAAAACGGCATGCCATAGATCGGGTAACGCGATCGAACAGGTGGTTTGCTGAAACTCTGCCCCGGCAGAGCAGAGGCAAGTTCTGGTCCATATCGTGAACCATGGCTCTGAAGACATTGGGAGGAGAAGACTGAAGAGACTGCGGCGTATCTCCAACCTTTAAGCCAGCACACGTCGGTTTGTCATCATCTTTTGATAACTCAGGCAGAAAAGTGAGATAGCCAAGCCATAGCCAGGTTGTCATCACAATCCATCGTCGACGTCGATTGTGTAGATGTAGATGAAGGTACTGGTGTATTGGTCGATGGTCCATGGACCTCTGACGTAGTCGAATCCTTCTTGGTCGACGCCCTGGAGGTGAGTACCGCCGTCGTGATCTGGGCTATCAAAGCTGGAGCGATATGAAAGTGAGACGAGGGTGTCGATCGGTCATTATCTCTACGACGCTGTCGTCACAATCCTTCGTCGACATCGATTGTGTAGGCGTAGATGAAGGAACCGGTGTACAGGACGATTGTCCATGGACCTCCGACGTAGACGAACCCTTCTCGGTCGACGCCGTCAAGGCGAGTACCGCTGCCGTCATCTGGCCTATCAAAGCCGGGTCGATATGAAAGTGAGACGAGGGTCACGATAGATCATTATCTCTACGACGCTGTCGTCACAATCCATCGTCGACGTCGATTGTGTAGGCGTAGATGAAGGAACCGGTGTACAGGACGATGGTCCATGGACCTCCGACGTAGACGAACCCTTCTCGGTCGACGCCGTCAAGGCGAGTACCGCCGCCGTCATCTGGCCTATCAAAGCCGGGTCAATATGAAAGTGAGACGAGGGTCACGATCGATCATTATCTCTACGACGCTGATCTCCCCAAAACTCCCTTCGAAGGCGTCGCACGTCCCCGTGGGGGCGAGGGCTACGATCTCTAACTGTAGAAGTACTACGATCCCCATCGTAGTTATCGTCCGAATCGAACTCCCGACGACCTCGAAGGCGACGAACGTCCTCGTGTCGTTTACTGTCACTCAACGAGGCCCTCGACCTGTCGTCCCGTGAACTGGAACAACTTCTAGAGAGGGATCTGTGTTCACTGTCGACCCGCACGACGTTCCTATCGTCGTTGGTAGGACGAGAGACGGACCGACTGGGGACCGTAGTCCCCTCGTGGTCCTCGTCACCACCCGGTCCCGTCGTAACGGGGGTGGCTGAGTGACGCTCTCGATCAACCGATTGACGAAGATCAGTCGTGCGCGTAGTATCATCAGCAGGCGAACGGTCCCGTGTCTTGTCAAAAAACATAAGTTGACTGAGGCGGGTCTTTTTCAACTGATTTCTTGGGTGTGGCCGACGCGCCACCCCCAGGGCCAGATGTAGGGGGTGCAGAGTCCAAGGATCCACCCGATGACCTCCTCTGCCTGTAGCGCTGGTCAGTAGCCCGCTTCGCCAACGCACGAAGATACAAGTTAAAGTTGATAGAAGACAAATGCTCACATTCTTAACAACGTTTATTCCACGAAGACGTTGAAAGCCCGTCCTTATTTATGCAGGAAGGACAATACTTGTTAGGATCTACTTTAGACAGTTGTCCTTGACACGAGGCACAAATGCCCGACATGTTGCCACGTGTATAATCAAGTGAAACACGTGTTGAACCCAAACAATGGATTACCAATGATTACATTCCAGGAGTCTACAGGTAAGACATAGTATTATTACTGTATTAGAACAACAACTGTAGACACACGATACGGACTAGTAGAATACAAACTAGCAGTCTATCGCGAAAGTCCTTCTCGAGCGACCAGCTCAGAGGCGCGCTGAGAGATTTGTGGCATGTCATCGGGAGGTGCGTGCGCAACCGGACGGAAACAAGTTTATTGTTTACATTCCAGCTTCTAGCTTCCTTTTAACGTGCGACTAGAGGTATGAGATACCCAATTATACGACTGAAAACAGACTAAAACATGTTTTATGTTCAAACAGCATGTTCATCTTTTTAATCATATACATGACATTAGAGGTATAACGATATGGTGGGGTCGCAATACAATATGTATCCTGATACTGTCTGTGCAATATGATTCGTACTCTGATACAGTACTTTTTTTTCTCAAGTTGATATTCATTTAGCAGGTGGTTGACAACCCTGAATCATTTGTTATTAAATTTCAAAAATCAAATATGGGATATTCTAGGGCAGACACATATTGGTAAAGGGCGCTGTGAATGTTATGCTATTTATGTCCAACCATGAAATACCAGAGAATCTGCATGAGCTGGTTGTTGAACAGTTTCCGTTATTATTCACACCAAAATAACTTGTACTGACATGTATCATACGTATATCGCGATACAGGGATCGCAAATCGATATATTCAATCGTGGGCGTCATGTCATGACACAACACTATATCACTTTGTTACTTACGAGGGCTAATATATCAGGGTTCATAAAAATCTTATGTGCCCTATATTACATCACGTGACAACAGAGTATGACATGTATGACGAATCATATTGTGACATGATGTCGGAATGACGTCACACTAGAAACGATGTCAAAGCTGAAGACTGTTAACGTCATTTGACAAATCCGCTGCTGTTGTGACTTGCTGTCCTTATAGGTAAACACTAAAATTTGTCTTTGTATGTAGACATCTTCTTCGGTAATAAACTGAACATTATATTCGTGTTTATGTCAAACTATGTATAACACTTGTGCCTAAATTCCAGTTTAACCGGACACTCAGACAAACCAAGTTTTACCAGACACTCAGACAAACCAAGTTTTACCAGACAAATATAGTATAACATGAATTCTTATATAATATCCTCTATGTATCGTTACACCACTACATGACATGACCTGTTACCTGGATTGTGTCAAATACATGTTACCTGGATTGTGTCATATACCTGTTACCTGGATTGTGTCATATACCTGTTACCTGGATTGTGTCATATACATGTTACCTGGATTGTGTCATATACTTGTTACCTGGATTGTGTCATATACCTGTTACCTGGATTGTGTCATATACCTGTTACCTGGATTGTGTCATATACCTGTTACCTGGATTGTGTCATCTACCTGTTACATGGATTGTGTCATATACCTGTATTTGTCCAGGGAAACATCATTGCCATCAATGTCCTTGGCAGTAAACTCATAGATGGAGGTGGCCTTCTTCCAGGCGTTGGGGTCCTCTGCTGCCTGTCAACATTCAGTGATAACACAAAATGACATGCTATGCCACTGCCACACATAAACATCTCATATCAACCCTCCCACCCCTCTGTTTATAGAAGCTAGCTGCAAGAGACAGATAGTACTTAAAACAAAGCTGTTAGCATATGACAAGCAATGACACCTCATGCTAGGTTGGAGGACGAGGTTTCCTATCAGTGTTTTTTCATTACATCACCCCTCTGTTTGTTGAGGAACACTCAGCCTCTTTCTACTAGTGCTGCTGGTACTCCAGGGGCCCCATGGATAATGATGGAACATGGCATCCCGAGGGGAATGGAGCAGGGGCTGACTTAGGTCATGATTCTGCGATATTCTTGCATAGTTGTCGTGAATATCGCATCAACATTCAATCGGCGCGATTGAAAATCGGGTACAACTTTCAATAGTTTTATCTACACTGACACTCTCATTTTCACCTACAAAAATCGAAAATGTTGTATTGCTTGAATAAAATCATCTACCGTACCTAGAAATGTCAACAAAAAAACTTACACAGTAGTTTATTCAATCGTCAAAAGTTGTCAATCGAAACAGAGATTTGCATACTCGCAACACTGCATGCTATCTTTTACTGTGCAAAACCGATTCCTATATCACTGCATGGAACTTTGCATCAGCTGACAATGGTAGAGCGCGCAACATTTTTTAATCCATGATTATCAAAACGAGTGTTTGTTTTTTACAATAAATACACTTTGGTAGCCCACGAAAATCCTATTTCATGATCTACAACACCAAGTCATTGAAAGTATTTTTTAAAAACTTAAATCCTTGCAGAAATCAAAGACGTACATGTATCAAGAGACAAAAAGGCAATTACAGGTAAAGTTTTAAAACACAACCACATTTCGATTTTGGAATGACAACAAAACAAAAACTAAATGAATATACCTACAACTCTTTCTCCATAATAAACTACAAATTTCAGATCATAAACGATCGTATTTTAGACGAGATTCGCCTACCCTTCAGATAAGAGTTTTCATGAACATACCCTCGTTGTCAATAAAACTTGAAAACTGTGACTTAATCTTTCAAATGTAATTCATAAACATCGTAAATGTCAACAGTCTTTTCAACTTCCGGTGCCATTACTGGCTGCTGCACATGGCAAACATGCCGCCTTCTGCAGGGAAATAAATAACATAATTGTTGCTAATTACACAAAAGGGTGAACCTGGAGGAATAGTCGTTGTATACTGAACTGTCACTTCTAATTAACTGAAAGGTCCATATTGATCAGATTTAATTTGATACGGCCAGAGACCTGGGCACCACAGACAGAAATAAGGCAGCAAAATTGACAAAAGAACTGGAATGTAAGTAATGTATTTTTTGCCAACAAACTGTCGCTATTTCATTTCATCATTTTGAATATATTAAGTTACGATATAAACACACATTGTCAAAATTTGATAACTGCAGATTGTTGTCTCCTGCATGCCAATGAAATGAACAGCTGAAGGTGGTAAACATGCCTCCTAAACGATCTATAATTGTCCTCACAAAAAATTCCCCATAAAGTTGACAATGAAAAGAAATACATAAATATTAGTCGAATATCTCCTAAACATGCTAAAGTAGACAATCAACAGAAAAATAAATAGTGAAGAAATGTTTTGTTAATACTAATGCTTATATTTTTAGATATGCGCAGTGGAGTAATGAATGTTCAAAAATTGGATATCCGTGGATATATCCATGTAATCTTGTAACATTAATTGCGACATTATGCAAGTCACAAGTACCAAAAATCAAATACAGTTTCCACTGTGTGAAGACGAAATATCTCTGAAAATTAGCAAAATCTCATCACACGCCAAAAAATCACAAGGTAAAAAATTCCAGGATAATCCCTGTGGAGGAATATGGTACCCTGTGGGGAAAGGAGGAATATGGAACCCCAGGGAGAATGGAGGAATATGGAACCCCATGGAGAATGTAGGAATATGGATCCCTATGGAGAATGTAGGAATTTGGAACCCCTTGGAGAATGGAGGAATATGGTACCCCATGGGGAACCCTATGGAGAATGGAAGAATATGGAACCCCGTGGAGAATGCAGGAAAATGGAACCCTTGTAGGAATGGAGGAATATGGAACCCCATGGAAAATGGAGGAATATGGTACCTCGTGGAGAATGGAGGAATATGGAACCCCGTGGAGAATGGAGGAATTTGGAACCCCGTGGAGAATGGAGAATATGGATCCCTATGGAGAATTGAGGAATATGGTACCCCGTGGAGAATGGAGGAATTTGGAACCCCGTGGAGAATGGAGGAATATGGATCCCTATGGAGAATTGAGGAATATGGATCCCTATGGAGAATGGAGGAATTTGGAACCCCGTGGAGAATGGAGGTATTTGGAACCCTGTGAGGAATATGGAACCCCGTGGAGAATTGAGGAATATGGTACCCTGTGGGGAAAGGAGGAACATGGAACCCTGTGGGGAAAGGAGGAACATGGTACCTCATGGAGAAAGGTAGAATATGGTACCTCATGGGGATCAGACCCTAGTGACATTATGGTCACACATGTTCCAATGGGGTGATATGATCACGGTATCATATGTATCGTGACACACATATTTCTGTCATATCCCATGGCAACTTCTTGACTCTAAATATTTCAGAGCAAGTTCAAAAGGAATTGCTAGCTGTAGACACATGTTCATGGCGGCTTCTTTTAGTTTGGAACTTGGAAGACATATCTCAAGTCAATTTGCAATATGTGACTGACATAATTGCTGGGGGTGTCATTATACGAGTCGTAAGCAATGTATTTTAGCAAGTGTATTGTCTTGTATCGATACAGAACAAAAATATTGTGTATCGGATCGATACATGAAAACTTGCAATGATCTGGGGCATCACCCTGTGTCACCCCTAATGTTCCAGTTGGAGATACATGTAGGACCCACACATTTTTTAATTTGAGTTACTCAAAATCAACAGCTGTTCTGAATCATTGTCCAAGGTTTGTTTTGGGTCTCACTGTGGGCAGCTGTCACGCCATACATTTCTCGCAGACAGGTCATTACACACATTTTATGCCAGACTACATCTGTTTCACACCTGGATACTGTTCACAGGGGCTCCACAAATCTAGTACAGGTCACCTGTGTGAAGCAATCCCAAACACTGGATCCATTTATCTTGTGTTAATATCAATCATAGGATTGTCTGGTCTGGGTGATTATTAATAGGCTGACATCATTTAGCTGGAATATTGCTGAGTGTTGCGTTAAACAACAAACAAATTAAAAAATTGGTATTCGGTAATGGGTTTGTCTCATTGTCTCACACAAATACCCCCATGTCATACTGCAACACTTAGATAAGGCTGCAATCATTTTAATGATAAAGTATACTAACAACAGCCTCTCTTTCTCTCACACACACACAAGGTGTAAAGGCAAAACCATGGAGTGTGAGCGAGTTAAAATTTAACGTCACATCGGCATTATTTCAGCCATATAGCGACCTTACATACCATGGAGAATCAGCACTGAACCAATCACTGTGTTTGTAAAGTATCTGATTCAAAATGATGGCTTTGAAGGTGTCCTATTTATGGTTGATATTTCACACATGAACTAAATGAAAGGTTATAATATAATTAATTACTGATAAATAATCAAAGATAATTAATTATCAATCCGAGAATAATCTCAACAGGCTATCGCTTGGCTCCTGGCTTGGTTGATCACCCAGCCTGAAGTATACCAATCACAGTACACAGGTGAGGTGAGGTGAAATTGGGTTTAACGTCACTTATATAGCGACGTGCATGCACGTGTATGTGTGTGTGTGGCTGCTTGTACTAGTCCGGACTGATGCCGATTTATAGTGCTAGCTCACTGAGATACCATGCCGCAGTTTAACATGAATACCCCACTCAGACACAGTATACTGACTCCGAGCCGACCAGTCCTTGTTTTAGCCCCTTAATGCCGAGCGCCAGACAGGGTAACAACAAGTACAATCTTTTAACGTCTTTTTGTATGACGCGGCCCGGGATCGAACCCTGGACCTTCCGCCACAGTACACAGTAATGAGGACAGTATGGAGCCAACAACCCACTGAGCACCATCAGAGAATCCGGGATTCAAACCCACTAAAGGACTCAGGCTGTTATAAGGGGACACAACACTGCACTGAGAGACATCAAATTCTTGTTGATCACAATTTTCACAGTGCAATATGCTTCAAACATGTCTGGTAATGAGACATGGTATCTGGTCACAGAAAAACTGAGCAACCATCAACTTTAATAACTATAATTGTTGTACCCAGATCACACAAATATGTTTTATAATCAGTTAAAGTGGGTTTTTATCCACAGGAAAATCAAATTCCAAATCTTAGCTCAAACAGGATGCACAAGCATGCAAGAGCACTTATCATGCCGATGCATCATCTATATTTAGTAGAATAGAGACTATCCTCTGACTGACATACAATATGGCCTATTGTCAGTGACAGTCAGTTACCACATTAAAGGACAGGCCTGAACCAGATTAAATAAACACACACCATACATTTATGTGTTTACAAATCAACTAGCACATTGTGTGTGCTGATTCATAATTGGTAATAATCATGAGTGACAGGGTCAGTTAAGGATGGGCTAAAGTGAAGTTGTAAATTACAAAATGACGTAGATCTAAGTCTTTATAGGGACTGTTCATCTATTAGGGGTGGGTGGGTGGGGAGTTAGGACAGCCTCATATTTTGCTGACCCCCTATCCCTCTTTTGTGTAGCTTTTTCAATTGAACAAGATATTTTCACAAGTGGTGTAAAGCTGTCATTATTTTGCCTTGTCAATGGGTAACTTACATAAAATTAAAAAGGAGGCCAACAGTTTGTGAACGGGCTAGACACTTACGGTAAAGGGAGACAATTTGAGGGGAGGTAACTCATGTATGATAATAGTTCCGTCAAAGTGTTATGTTCACTGCAGAGAAATATTAGGTGTTATGTTCACTGCAAGAAAATATCACTTTTCTCAACTTCCGAAAACTCAGTCTTGTACACTGTAGTATATAGAATCTAATAAATAGCTTTTTTCTGCCCACCATCACACACCTGATTAAACTCAATTACCAGTCCCTCACACTTCGAGCCTTATGTCATTAATGACAATAATTGCATATCGCCCTATACTTTTTACCTGACATTAAACTTTGTGACCGGTCATTTATCAAAGTCAATCTATTCTCGTCAAACACCTGTTTGAACTTGATGCTTGCACGCACTCTTTGGCCATGTTTGATCTGGGTCAGCACTGTGAACTCTTAGGCTTATATAACAGTCTCTTACAGTAACTGTTTGAATGGCATTTTCATAGAAGTTGGGGAGTAAATTAGAAACCATACATCTTTATTGATAACAGCTTCTAGGTTACTGGATGTACAGCGATTGTTTTCATGTTGATTCTACATCGAATGTCGCTACAGGCAATGAACTCAAGGCTAGCGCTCAGTATCACTATCAGACTGATAGGGCCTAGTGAATACGAAGCTCATTCATAAACCTACAGAATGGAAAAAAACAAACATACACGTATAATGTAATTCTACTTCATTTAGGTTAGAATAGTTACTAAGAAGTTTGTAAAGTATAATTGCGGTATACATTACCATTTCAGCTCCTTATCGACAGTGGACCTTGAAGCATGTAAACAAATATTGGAATAGCTGACGTGCTCCTTACAGGGATGACGCCGGGCGTGGGAGTGACGCATGCGCTGTTTGGAGTTTAGCTGAAGCGACACCTAGTAGTTTCGTATATCAATTTACATTTACTACTGTATATAGCAGCACTATAGTGTATACTTTCATTATTAATACTTGTATTACACAGATTGTAAAATAGAGCCGTTATCTATATTCTTTTTAATTCGTAGAATATGATGACAATTCAATATCGTATATATATTCACTACAAAGAAATACGAGGGGTGGCTGAAAAGTTCTGAGCCTAATTGTCGTACACTCTCAAGCTTCAGTTTGCATGCATAAACGTCTGGGGCCGCTTTTCCATGGTTTACAGGCTGAATTTGAACCAAATACAAAATCAGACAGCATATTTCTGCAGGGATCAAGGTCACTAGGTATTCTCTGTTTAAGTGTGACCTGAGTTCTGTGTTGATTAAAATGGACAAAATGGGCAACCGAGCTGTCATCAAATATCTTCATCTGAAAGGGCTAACTCCAACAGCCATACATGCGGACATGGTGTCAACTTTAGGGAGCGATGCTCCTTCCTTTGCCACTGTTAAGAGGTGGGCAGCGGAGTTTAGGAGAGGAAGAGAGAGCCTCCAAGACGATCCTAGATCAGGAAGACCTTCTACTGTCACCACTAAGGAAAATGTAGATAAAATATGTGGTATGATTTTGAATGACCCGGGAATCAGTGCACGTCGCATAGCCAACAAAGTAGGTATCTCTCAAGAGAGAGTTTCAAACATTCTCAGCAATAAACTGGGCTTGACAGAGAGTTCCCCAGCTTCCGATTCTTGATCAGAAACGTTCCAGGTTCATCATCTCTCATAAGAATTTACGTCGTTTCAAAGGAAACTCAGCTGAAGTTGAGCAATTTGGAACTATAAATGAGTCTTGGGTCCACTACCAGAACAACCGTCTAAAGAAATAAGGACAGTCAAAGCAGTACAAAATATAATGTCTCCTCCCACAAAGTAGATGACAAAGACTGTTTCATCAGCTGGCAAGGTGACATGGCTTTGGTTTTCTGGGGTTCCACTTCCAGAGGAATCCTACTGGTGGACTACTTTGTGAAAGCCGATGGGTCAGACAAGTAATGGCAAATATCATGCTAGTCTGCAGAGCCAACTACGAGGGAATATCAAGGCTAAACGTTGGTGGAATAAAACTAAAGGCGTGTTGTTTCACCCGGACAAAGCATATGTACACAAGTCTCTCTCAATGGCGGCCATGCACCTGTTGCTAAAGACATTGAACATCGTCCACATTCACCAGATTTGGCACCCTTAGATTTCCACCTCTTCCCGAACATGAAGAAAGGACTGTCTGGCAAGCATTATGCAAATGATGACGTCATTTCTGTTGTGAAGGACTTCTTCACCACCAGTTGGATTCAGGCACTCCAGCATTGATGGTAGAAGTGTGGAGACCTTAGAGAGGATTACCGTATTCGATGTAATAAGCGCCCTGCTCTAAATAGCACCCACGGCGATATTTGCTAATATATTGGCTAGTGAACAATACCAATTAGCACCCCTTCCGATTGATCAATGTACACAACACTTATTTATTCGCGTATAATACGTACGTGTGTTATATGCATCCTTAATTAAGGGCATTTAAATTCTGGAAAAATGTATCTCTCGTATATAAACAGTTCAGGCTGTTAGCATAAACCACGAAATTTATCTTTCAAAATGTCTTTTTCACCAAAATAATATTCAAATAAGAGGCCCCTATTTCTAATTTTGTGAGCGCCCTGGGCGCTTATTACATCGAATACGGTAAGTTACAAAATAATTTGCAACCAACTCCAAACAACGCAGTCCATCATAATTAGCCACAGAACTTTTCACCCACCACTTGTAGAAAAGTCAACCATTGACTTTGGAGTTATCAACAAACTTTGGACCCCTTTCCCAAATATAGTCAATGGATCTGAAAACTTATGAAAGAAAATTGGCTTTCCTCACCAAGAACGTGGCTGTTGCCATCCCCTCAAAATGATAATCATGTTTTCCCAATAATATGAATTACTGCTACCTGGAGTTATGTGCTTTTCAATCTCTGAACACCTGGAACTGATTGTCACTACAAAATATGGACCAATGATGACAAATTTATTGATAACTACAGTTTTGTTACTAATGGCAAACAATGTTGCTTAATGCCTCACTTGGCAATATTCCAGTGATATTTGACGTACAGCGATATGCCCAATTTTGCTTCCACATCACTGTGAGGAACACCTAGGTTGGTGTAGACAGTATCTGAGTATACTGTCCAGGGTCTACAGGTGTCCTGGAGAATGTTTTAGCGATGATTGCATTTCTCCACATTGTCAGTTTTGGAGTGGAAGTGTAATGGTATGGGATGAAATCACAACTCATGGGAGAGCACAACTCATCACTGTTTATGGCAATTTTAATGGCGTATGTATGCTACAGGAACGAAAATTTGTGCAAATGCAGGGATTAACGTCACGTTGCACATGTTATTGAGGCAGGATAACATTGCTGTATTGCCATGCATTTATCCAAGTCTGGGATGAGAAGGAACAACCTCTATGACAGGATCAGAATCAATTGGTAACGCTATTTCTGTTCCCCCAGGCTGTTTTTTATCATCTGGTGTGTCTTCAATGCACTGTCACTGCCTGGCCTGTATCAACATAAATGGTGGCCACACCCAATAATGACATATTTACTTGAGTTGTTACACCACCCGTCTTTTAGGGTGTGTCACTCTGTCTCCTGTTGTGAGGGATGGGCTTTGTCAAGGAGTTTGTTATGCTAAAACATTGATCAGATGAAGGACCAAATATTATGTTGTTATTTTAAGTAGCATAACATTTACACCACTATATAAGCCAGGGGGTTATCATGTTCACGGTTATTATAAACTTGTATTAATTAGAATAATTGAATATTATTGTTTCAGGGTCTGAGAACAGTGTTCATGTTTACCTGTAATTACCAGTTTTTAACGAGTAAAATTAGGCTTGGACCGGTGATTCTTGTGACTGCCAGAGCCTGTGGATCAGCAAATAAGGTGTCTTGTAAATCTTTGTTGTTGGACAAAACATTGTCAATAGTCTTAAAAGTCCGAAAACGGCTCCAGGCGTCAGACGTCGAACTCGCGAGTACGCATGAATGACATGGTATTTAATAAATCGTCGGGTGGATTTTGTGACAGAAAAGTGTGGTACGGAACACTGTAAGGATGATGTGGATAATAGTAAGGAACTAGGGAGGCATGAGCATGGCTAGTGACGACACAATGGTGAGTTCGCTTTTGAATCAGTACTGAAAAAATGTAAACAGTGAAAGTGGCTTGTGTGAATGTTCCAGGAGAGTTTCCAGTAGCAAAAGTATTCAACACAAAAGGATTTCATCTTTTTTACTCGACGTTTTTGTGTGAAGAATATTAGGACCCGCTGTAGAATTTATAATAGCCACTAACACTGCACTAAATGGGTAGATCTACCTAACCCTAATGATCGTTAAGGGGACCCAAGGGCTAAGGATAGAGAGTTCGGGATAGCCTACCCTAACACTGGCGACATTTGGATGTGTTCAGCAGCAACATAATATCCCTTATAAACTGCATTCTTGTGCATAATAATGAAAATTAATGAACCGAATAAATAACATATGTATATTAGTTCCCATTTATAACCATTTTAGCCACTTGAATTACGAGAAAAACGAAATAAAAAATATATAAAAAATAAAAGTGCTTTTGTAAACTAGCGCTTGCTATAAAATGCGCCGCCGCAGGCTATATTTAGTAAACAAATATTCAAAACTCTCCATAGCACAGGGCGTATTCAAAGACATTGCGTGTAGAGATGATAGATCACTGGGAGGGGCTTATGCACACTCGATGACCCCTGACGTCACAGGGCATTGTTTCGCCAGTGTGACTTGCAACAAAATACTACAAATTACGTCATAGGGTATTGTCACGTGTTTGAAAAGTTTGTCGTACTGTATTCTAAAGGTAGGCCTTTATTGTTGGCAGTCCACTGGGACTGGCAGTTTGAAAAGCCAGCAGGAACAATGGAGAAACATTATTAAATTTATTATGTTGACTGTCTTTCCATCATGTCCAACTACAGAACCTCACATCACCAAAATGATATACATGAGCATTTCCATGTCATTTATTATGAACTTGTTGTAGAACCTCAAATCAATGAAATATTATTGCTCATATGTATAAAATTCATTACATATGAATGAGTCTTCCTGATCATGCTGATAGGGAAATAATACACATACCAACATGTCCTGACAGGCTATATATTGACCGGTTATAAATGTCATAACAGCATTATGTACCATACATGATTCATTGTCTGATGACACATGCATCCTGCCTTGGCTACATCTATGGTTAGTGTTCAGTAGTCATGAATGCATGTGTGACAGCTGAAAACTGTCCGGAAAGTATACACAGATAATGTATGTTTCACATATGGCTCTATAGGATTCAGTTACAGTATAGTTTGGGGGCACGGTTGGCTCAGTCGTCTAAGGCGCCGCAATTCGTTGTTCAGAGTTGCGTCCCTTGGGTGCGCCAGAAACCTATGATTGGGGGTTCGAATCCCGGTTCGCCCCGATTATGTTTCTAGGTTTGTCAGCACCATACCCGTGCTCGTGGGTTTCACCGAAGTGGTAAACGTCTGAGACCTGCATCTCTTCGGGCTTTCCTCCCACATTAAACTGACATGCCGCGATATAACTGGAATACTGTTAAAAGCGGCGTTAAACACAACTCACTCACTCACTCACAGTATAGTTTGAGAAAATCATGTAACAAAGACTTTGAACTGTAAAAGGTGGACTTCAATGGCCTCCTGTTCAGTTCAAGCCTAGATGTAATGAATGCCATGTGAAACATACACTGTTAGGGTCATATGTATAACGACTTGATGTAGTGGGTTTTCAATGACTTGCAAGACTACCAGTGGTATGTGATGAGCCAATTGACACATATTTGAAACAGAAAAATGCGTGTAGGAGGTAGCATATTACAATCAGCACTCATGATGTCGCAAGACTACCAGTGGTATGTGATGAGCCAATTGACACATATTTGAAACAGAAAAAAGCGTGTAGGAAGTAGCATACTACAATCAGCACTCATGGTGTCGCACCCAACCTGGATATACAGCTTATATTCACAGCACTCTATTGTATGTTGTGATGTGATCATGCCTGGTGACTTTGTGTGTTGTTGTACCGGATGGCAGGGGACAATTGCACGTTGCTCATAATATCAACCACTGCATGGGCGTGGGATGTAGCTGGAATATTGCCGACTCTGGTTTAAAACCACACACGGTGCATATGATGTCTCATTTTATTTGAGGCATAAGCATGATAAGTGGTTGAACAGGTTGTAGAGGATCATGAAATATTTTCTATACACCCTACACATTTAAGTCTTAATTTAAGTCTCAGTCCTATGTACAAAAAAATATCCCAAAAATATTCATGATCATAAACTTTGTTTTGTTCAGTAAATAATCAAGGCCCCGTTCCACAAACCGATCTTAGTGCTACGTTGATCGTAGACCTATGATGAAGTATGGGAGTTATGACCAACTTAGCACTAAGATCGCTTTGTGGAACGGGTTCCAAGCCACTGGTCTGTAAGTCTGAGACTAGTTACCATTTAGATGTACAAGCTGTTTTATCCCCATGTCTAGTTATTTTGCAAAATGAGATGTGGATAAGATGGATATGACCAGTGGTGTCAACCATTAGGTATTGAACTAATGTTACATGGAATATTAGCATGTAAAACACATTGTGTTTTATGTTACAGTATCTGTTGATGCAGCCTCCTATGCTTTGAATATCCCTTCCCTAAGTGGTTTATGCATTAATGAGATGTATGATACCGTATTTGACGTAATAAGCGCCCAGGGCGCTCTCAAAATTAGAACAAGGGGGCTCTTATTAGAATATAATTTTGGTGAGATAAAAAACAGAGTTGAAAGATTGTAAATTTTGTGGTTTATGCTGACAGCCTGAAATGATATAAAAGAAGAATCTGTTCGTGATAGATATATTTTCGAGAATTTAATTGCCCATAAGTAAGAGTGCGTATCATACACGAATAAATAAGTCTTGTTTACATTGATCAATTGGAAGGGGTGCTAATTGGGATTGTTCACTAGCCAATATATTAGTAATATCACCGTGGGCGCTTATTAGAGTGGGGCGCTTATTACGTCGAATACGGTATGTGAATACTATACCTGTATAAACCATATAATTGATTGAGCACATCGTAGCATGTGTGAAGCCAAAGTAAGCTCTTTTTCTTGGGCCGCAAATCTGCTTACTTCTGATTTTGTAAAAGTAGTGGAAAATGGAAACAAGTTTATTTTGTATTTCCTTCCTTTGACCATGTTAGCCATATCATGCATGCAGACAGATCTTTCAAGGGCCATGAGTAGCACCTTTGCCCTTTCAGTATACAGTGTACAGACTGGGTATATGGGGTCTGAAATGTTGACGAATATATTGCTTGTTTGGTGTTTCCATTGTGTCTTGAGTAAAACGTAATTACATTTGTTAATTGTGTTTTTCGTGCCTGTTTTTGGATCAGCAGAGTTCTAAAAGATTCGATACAGTGATCTAGCTTAATGTGGCACTTTCTACAGTTGTTGGATAACCACGCCCAATTGCCACACTCACACTTGAAATATTGAATATCACAAATGAGTAATGAGAGAAGTACAAATTACGAGGAAATATGGATTATCTGTCGCCAAGGCTCCGGGGTTACAAATTAATTGCTGAGGGATACTGGCAGTAGTTTAAAGTGACATGACACATTGTAGTCCCTTTGGGGTGATAAACATCATACACAATAAACCCACAAATTTGAACGCAAAACTGGCTTCACTGAGGTCATGTATGTGCATCTGATAGTAAGTCCGTATTATACATACTGAAATACACACACAAAGTTCGTAGGCGAGAACCCCATTTCACCTCACCTCACCTTGGCATTGAAAGGATTAAACTGAGTAAGATATCTATGATAAATGCGATGTCAAATCCCATGACACCTCACCTAATCACATTCTACCAGCACACACTCCCATTCGTTTTACTTTTGTTTATGATGAAATACTGTATCTGAAAAACATTATTTCTCACTCAAGTGACATATCACTACTACCAGACCAAATTCTGGTGCTAGACTTTCATGGTCTTGTGGTTGAGCAGCTGCCCAGAGATTATAAAAATTGTTAAGTGATTCATCATCGAAGACTTTTAGGGAGCAATTTTCACTTAGGTGACTGTGAAAGACAACAATAGCACAGTGCGTTGACTAAAATCTGCAACACATGGATGGGTAATAAAACCTACCGGTATGTGTTTTCAGCAGCATAATCATTTGACAAAAGGAAATACTAGAGCAGTAACCGCTTGTCAAGTAGGATATGTGTAGGTGGTTTACCCTTTGAAATAAAAACAAGCATCTATGTCCCTGCACCAAGCACAGCCATCCTGTCTTCCCATCTCTATCAACTACTACTGAGTCAGGGTTTCTTTTCATGCATTAACAACCATAATATCAGGCAACATTGTATGCAGGAAAAGTCGAACTGAAGATCCAGGTAAGAATAGGTTTTCAGCAACCCATGATTACTGTAAGAGGTGACTAACAGGATTGGGTGGTCAGGCTCTCTGACTTTGTTGATGCATGTCATCGCATCCCAATTGCTCAGTGTGGCGTTAATAACAAACAACAAAAAAGTCAAACTAACATAATATGTTTTTTTATTTTAACAATAAAATATATTTTAGGGTATAAAAGCTTCCAGTCAAAGCTTCCAGGTTTTGCCCCAAAAGTAAATATCAAAGTTGGATAACTTAATTTCTGCTAAAGATAAAAAAAACAAAAAAACTAATACCTGGGCAGCACACATTCTCCCATAACAATAAGAAACTTGAACCAGTTTGTAAATTATTACCAAATATTTTCACAATACAGCTGATTGGGGAGTGCAATATGCATGAACACATTGTATTACAAACAATACCAACACAAAGATATTACCGCCAGCATGTTATACCTGCAAGCATGTTCTCAATCTGTACGGAAGTAGTCGGACCCGCCAAGAGGCAACAACCCCCATGAGATTCGATACCACCTCTTTCCTCTCTTACGTAGCCAGTCAGATCTGTTGTGACTCTGATTATGAGTGAGTGAGTATGGTTTTATGCCGCTTTTAGCAATATTCCAGCAATATCATGACGGGGGATACCAGAAATGGGCTTCACACATTGTACCCATGTCAGGAATCACACCCAGGTCTTCGACGTGAAGAGCGAACCCTATACCCACAAGGCTACCCTCTGATTATGAAAAGTGTTCAGAATATTTCTGGCTTATTAGTTTCATCTCAATATTGTTTTCCACTATTCGTGCCAACAGAAGTTTATTATCTCCTGTTCCTTCGGCTGAAGTGATATGATGTAGTGTTTGACTGTGCATGACATAACATAATATTTCCCAAGAGTTGAACTCTGGGGGGTGGACATTATACACGAGTGTGCATTGTATACACAAAGAAATGCAGTAATATCCTGGGTACCATATATGTTCACAGTCTAACACCCTCCCATTTACACAGGAAACAAGTGTAGACAATAAGAACAGAAGTATCTCTAATGAGAAATCTACAGCTGACCCCGGTATCTCTTTAGTTGAATCTACAGCTGATTTCTGTACCCTTTAGTTGAATCTACACCTGATTTCTGTACCCTTTAATACATCAAACATTCATCAGCTGAATATTCTCCTGAAATAATAAAGGAGACATCACACTCAATTTAGCTTGATCCACAGAATTGTGATTAGATCATTGTTATTATCTCCTAAATGTGAAATGTTCTGAAGTAAATAATTCAGCGTTAGAAATTGGCACTAGTCCTATAGGCCTTGCCAAACTGCCCAATGTTAAAGGTATCATAAGGACTAGTAGAAATTTGCCCTTTTTAAGGGTTTTGCTATATGTTATCATTATAAGGACTAGTGGCCGAAAACTGTTAGTTTCTAACCCTGTATAATATGTGACAATATCATGTAATGGTACAGAAAATTTTGGGGAAATAATTATATTAACATTGTAAAACAATAATAATAATAATAGACTCATTTCTGTGAAAGACTCAACAGACTTCCAAAGAATATACTCAATAATAGACATGTCATAAAGCATTTATCACATGCTGCAAATAATCAAATATTAAAGCCTCATTTTTAGACATATTCAAAAATCAATGCCAAAATTTCAGTTCTTGTCTCTTTCTTATGTTCTCAATTTTGTACTTTAAATGATTCAATGAATTAAGCAAGAGTCAGATTATGATAATTATGCAGCTGTTAATGCTAATTCTGAGCTTTCCCTTGCACTAGCGCATAACACCTTAAACATTCCGGAACCCACCACCTTGGAGGGCCGTCATGAATTAGCATGATTAGTGCTTAGTGTTGTTGAGGGGGATGACGCCTTCCAACTAGAGCCCCACTTGATCAAGCCTTATGCCTTGTGGGATTTATCTTACGAGAAAAGAATCTTTAATTAAGGCTATCAAGGGCAAGGAGAGTATCTGAAAATGCATTTGGTATTCTGGTCAGCAGAATCTGGACATTTCAAAAATCTGTACCAGTATCACCAGGAGTTGCCAGTTCAGTTGTCTTGGCAAGGATTGCTTCACATTACTGTCTTACTCTGATCTCATCTATAACACTCGGAATGATGCAGCTATTGATCAAGGTGTGGTCCGAGGTCTGCTGCAGCAGGGTGGGAACAGAAATGCAAGCAATGCAAGGGAAGTACAAGACGGGCTGGCTGATTATGTTATGACAGAAGATCAAGTTGACTAGCAGTGGGATATGGCTGTAAACATGTGATCGATGAAGTAACTTATGTGAAATGTAAATGGGATGTAAGCCAAGTGATCTTGGAAGGGCATGTCAATAATCATATGATTTCGGTAAAGCGAGAATCCAGATTTTCCAGCTACTTCATAGGCCTTCTGACTCCTACTATGCATGTAAGGACACCATCTGATTACCGTCGGATGCCATCGCATTGCACACTTGTCTTTTTCAATCTCATTAAAATCAGACCTTAGTTCTCGCTACCGCTAAACAAAGATCTGAAGACATCCCATCAGGGGTCACATCAAAACGACCTTTCATCCGACCAATCAGAGCGTCGCTTACCAGATTATGAAAGTGACAATTGGAATGTGATTTCTAATCATGCAACCTCGAAAACTTTAACATTGGTTATTCTGAACGATAGTTACGGGTTTGACGACTAAATCCTAACAATCTAGACCATCTATTAGCCATTCCAGAACGTTTTTTTTAGTTCAGGTTTCAAATTTGTAATCAAGAATTTGTCAAAAAATGTTTTGAAGCATAGTCGCCAATTTGAAATTAGTGCCGTAAAGCACGAGAAAGCTGCCTTCTGATTGGTCATTCCATTGGTCACATTCCAACCTGGTAAGCGACGCTCTGATTGGTCGGATGAAAGGTCGGTCTGACGTGACCTGTAATGGGATGTCCTCAGATCTTTGCTTAGCGGTAGCGAGAACTAAGATATGATTTTAATGAGATTGGTCTTTTATTTTGTTGTATTTCATTTGCTGCTCCTAAAAATGTCCCTGAATAGATGTCAAGGTAGATCAGGATAATTGTGCACTACTTCATCTTGGTTGTCCTTCAATAGTTGCTGAAATTCTGAGTCTCTCGAAACACTTAGCGTAGGACCTTTCTGTGAAATTGTCTGGCTGATTGTTTTCTTCAAACGCTCCATTTCAGACAGAATGGAATTACGGCTGCTTTTCATCAGTTCATACTTCTGGATGACTTCCATCTTTGACATGTTCTTGTGGGTAGTATGAGTAAATGAAGTTAGGTTAGGGGTTTTTGAGGAGAGACTCTCTCTTCTGGCATTAGCTCGGAGTGTGGCTCTGTATCTGCAGCAAGGACCACATCTCTCTCTCCGTGAAATCAGAAACTGACACATCAATGAACGGATTGTAGAACTATACGCTATTCCATCTATGTTGGCACCAAAGTCTCCTTCTCGGTATGCAGATATAGTTGAAGTAGCTCCTTTACAAACGCCTGCACTAAATGGTATCAAGTGAGCAAACCTGTCCTCGTAATTCCCCAAACAAACATGGTAAGTAGACAGTTTTGACAAAAGTTGCTTAACATCTCTTACAGTTGAGAAGTATTTTGGCAAACCAATCCACAATTCATGATCATGACCAATATCATGTCGATGAGCATAAACTGTTGCTTCATAAGATGGCTTAATGACCACTGAAAGCTGAACCGCTGCAACATCACCATCATAACACTGCACCAAGTTCACTTCCTCTCGCTTGTTTCTCAAAATGGTAAATTCGCCAAGCTCATCAGCATGCTTGAATAGTTCCTCTTTCAATGATAAGTACAGTTGGTACTTTCGGCACTGCAGTATGGCATCAACAAAATTATCCAAGTCATTATCAGGATGATACTTGTGTACTCTGTCCAGAATGACAAAGAATTCATTGGCCGAGCAACCATCAGAATCCATTGTTTCTCCCACGTAGGGTATGTCAATGGGTTCATCACAGATGTCAGTGAAGAAGGATTTCCATGCTTTATCCCACAGCACATCTCTTGAACTGAAAAAAGAAATAGACATTAGTAAAAAAAATTTAAACAGAGTGAAGGTTGCCAAAAATATTTAATAGTTGGTTATTATAAAGGCTCTTTCATACAAAATTGAACCCTGAAGATCAGGAGTAGAATAGGTCTTCAGCAACCCATGCTTTCCATAAAAGACAACTATGCTTGTCGTAAGAGGCGACTAACGGGATCGTATGTCAGACTCGCTGACCAATTGCACGGAATGATGCTCATGATATCAGTCACTGGATTGTCTGGTCCAGACTCGATTATTTACAGAACGCTGTCATATAGCTGGAATATTGCTGAGTGCGGCGTTAAACAACAAACAAACCAAACAAAATCATACAAAAGTCGACCTGCTAAAACTCACGATGGAATTGTACTGAACAGTATCACATAAAACATTCTTTGGATAAGGAAAGTTTTCATTCTTGTCAATAATTCATGTGCTTTGATATTTATCAATTATTTATTTTAGGTACTCAGTGTCTGCTCTGGCTTAAATTTACTTGGGGTCACTTGGACCCCTTCATTTTAAAATTAGGGGCCCCAAACAATGGAGGGGTCCAATTTGTAGCATTATAATATAACATAAACAACAGAACACAGTGGTTGTGAAAAATCAGAAACCTTTTTGCAACTGCAAAATATCAACAAACAGGCAAAGTGAGAGAAAGGTTCACATCAGGACACATCCTGCTCTCATGACCAAGAGGTTTATTGAGGGACAATCAATTCCCTAAAATAGAAATTTGATATTAATGAATATTAAAATTAATTAATAAAAAATTATCCATGTTAATGTCTAATTTAGTAAATGAAAAGGCAGTACATGGGTTATCAGCCAATGGTAAAAGGTCATTGGGACAGACATTTGTGAAGGTTTTCATCTGGATCTACCAATGATTTGAAGTTTGTGGATTCAGTCCAGTTGAATCGCTGTTCTGATGCTACTGTACTGAGTAGTGAGTTCATGTCGTAACTGTGACAATTACATCAATGAGTCATGACATAACTGGCATATCAAACATTTTTGTAAGAGTGTGTTCAGCATCCAGCATTTCCTTGATAAATCTAGTCAACATATTTCAGGGGCTTTAAATGTTTTAACATGTCAGTTACACTGATAACTGTTCTGGCAAAAGGTGTTTTGCATTTCTTAATGTAACTCACCAAAGAATGAGTTATAAACAGCTGGATAAGTCTGTTGTAGAATAACTAAATATTCATAGATAAAAACAACGCTAACATTCAAGTGTTCACATTTATTCTTTATCATATACAGTATTGTGGTATCGGTAAATCTCATGATCCACACACCCTGTCGACTGTTTACTTATGCAAATCTTAGCACAATAGATTTCATCGCATGATCGAATACAGGACTCGTTGCGCTATGTCATGGTTACTTGCAAGTATAAACACGTTAACTTTTTTATGAAAGTTTCTGGGACGTTTTTAACGTGATATTATCCCCACCTCCATTCGCAATTGATTAGAAAAGAACCCATTTGTTTAGACGAAGTCCCTTGACCCAACCTCGGTCGTATGCATACAGATTATGCAAAATACAAAACAGGAAGTGATGTAAACCATATAATTCACACAGCCTTAGTGCGGTAAGAATCACCAATGACAGGTACTTTGTTTACCGAACTAGGCAAAGAAAATGAGCTTCGGTCAATCCTAATTTATGTGTCATAAAAGTTGAGCAAAGAACAACACACATTTTGCATATGCCATATTTAATAAGTTTGTAAGCGTGCGCCATTACGATCTGTTATAAATTAACTACCATGATAATATAGCGTACCACCCAACACGGTCACTTGATCACACGGATGTGCCTGGCTATTTTTAGTTTGACACGAGGTCGTGATGCTTTCAGCCAATCAACAAGCTAAAAGAATTACGAACGTATCCGAGCAGCTGAATATGCGGCACCTGATTGGCTGAAGCAAACCTACGGACCATAGCCAACATTAAAAAATGCAAAACCGAAAAAGATATAGGTCAAGAGACCGGTTTGGGCATTTGTCGTAAGGGAGAGGATAATGAAACTGGTTTGATTTAGCAAACGGAAGTATTAATCAACATGTTTCGCCGTCTTGTTTGGCAATAAATACCTTTACGCAAAGATGTATGCCTTTGATTTACAATAACAGTGGCCATTTGATATGAAATTCCGAAATTAATAATGATCCAGTCACTGCGTCCAGTAGCAGTGTCCAACCCAGACCGCGCGATTGCGCGATTCACGCTAAAAAAAATCAAATCGCCCCTCATAAAAAACTCAATGCGCGATCTGTCGCGCACAGTAATTTCTTGCACAGTCACTTACTTTATCAGCTGTTTATCCCTACCTTTAGATTCAATACTCACTAAATCTTTAATCAATTAACGAAGAAAGACAGTTCACAGCAAACATTGTAGACAACTGTCGAAGACCGATCGATAATAACCGGAAGTTTGATTACGAGTTACGTCCCTTGGGTTCCTGAATAAATTATCGACAGGATTTGAATAGGAAACGAAATTTAATTTACTTTAGTAGAAAGCGTATCAAAACTTTGATCAAAATTATGTTGTATTTTGTTGTTTAGTAATCAAAAACCTTTGACAAGATGTTAAAAGACAATAAATATTCTATCTTGAATAGTTCTGAAAATATTTTTGAGCATTTTAGTTCGTTTAAGTTTCGTTTCTGAAATCACACGATATGAACCGACTGTCATTGCAGACGATCTTTTGAATAGTGAAAATGTCGCGCAAAAACAAAAAAAATACAGACTTTTTTAATCAAAAAAGATGTTCTAAAAAAGACAATGATGAAACCACAATCACTGTAATTACTTCTGATAGAAAAAATCACAAAGCATTGTTATTCATTTCAGTTCTTTATTCTGAGCTGTTACACTTTTATATGATGATGTTCCAGTACATAATACAAAATAAGACATTTTTGAAGAAAGCAGTTATTCCCCCCTACTTTTTCAAAATCCCCCCTATTTTCTACATGATGGGGGGACAAGTCACCCCTTGATTTTCAATTCTGGGTTGGACACTGCAGTAGACCCACACATATTATGCAGGTGGGTTCGAACTCATATTTTTGCGTCCAAGGCGCAAAAATGTGCTCTTCAGCCAGTACTGGGTACTTTGATATATAAAAATCTGTATTGATACATAACCAACATACCATTACTCCCGATATATCATTAATCGTGATACTCAGTGATATCCCTACTTTGGTGTGCAACACTAGTTGAAAGAACTGTATGACTTACCTGTAATCGTCAAGCACCGTTGATTTAACTGATGAATAGCTATGGTCAAGTAGAAAGGATGAACTAACACCTTGTTGTCTCGGACCTCTCTTGGAGTAGCCTTTCCGACGACTACCAATACAAGTCTTCTTTTTTCTTGGCATCTACAAAACAAATGATAATTTCAAACTCAACTATATATTAGATACAAAGAAAACAAATGAAACTATATACATGATATATAGAATATTTTAATAAAACAAAAATTAAATAAATACTATATCTAAATAAAAATATAATCGCTGCCCAAATATCTAAAGTTTTCTTCAGCAGGTTTGGTTAAAGAGACCCATTAAAGTGAAAAAAGTAACCGTATGCGACATAATAAGTGCCCTGTTCTAATAAGTGCCCACGGCCATATTTGCTAATATATTGGCTAGTGAACAATCCCAATTGGCACCCATTCCGATTGATCAATGTACACAAGACTTTGTTTTCGCGTATAATATGCTCTCGTGTGTTATCATGGTTATATGCACCCTTAATTATGGGAATTTAAATTCTGGAATAAAAATATATCTGTCGTACATACACATTTCAGCCTGTCAGCATAAACCACGAAATTTATCTTTCAACTGTTTTTTTCTCACCAAAATAATATTCTATAAACATGATAAAGATCCCCCTATTTCTAATTTTGAGAGCGCCCTGGGTGCTTATTACGTCGAATACGGTAATAGTTTTAAAAGTTAGACTTACAATGAAATGGCTGAACAAATCGTCAAAAAGTTAATGTGGATCTTTAAAAAATATTCTGATATTAATACATAATAGACAAATAGAATGTAGAATGTTTTAAAAAATACATTCGGACCAAAATCACAGACAAAAGGCATGTCATATCGTCTACTTTAGGGTACACTAAACTCTGAATATGCATGATATATGACAAAAATGTGGGTTAGTGCCGAAAGTCATAAAAAAATTATTACCGATCATAGCAAAATATGTGTGGTACCATGCAAAAGAGGAAATCGTGACGAATGTAAACATATATATTTCAGTACCGCTTATAGGAAAACATTAGTATGAAAGCATGCGAAAATAAAGTGTTGTGGTGTAATTATTTCGGGAAAAGTCAGATTTAGTACCATTTCTGCAGTCAAAATCAGAAATAGCGCGACTGCCACAGATTTATTGATACCACCAAACCATTTTCTGGTTTATCTGCTTTGAGCACAACTTGGTAAACAAGGACTTTTATTTGTATTTAATGGCCGTTATTGAAAATCAAAATCTGCACTTTTCCCGATTTTTACATGTTCGCCATTTTGCTCACACGAACAACAACAAGGCGCGACCATTTAATCGAATAAAATAACAACGATATGCTTGATCGCATCAACAAATCACAGTCATAATGTTGACAATGTTACGAAAAGCGTGAGCATAAAGATATATTTTGAAATCCTACCTTTGTATGGGAAATAAGGCGACTGCGGTGACAGCAGTGAACACACGTTTTCGCTCGCTTCCGGACAGGCTGCGCAGTACAAGCCGAAGCGCTGATGATTTCGCGCATTGGCGGGAAGGCCGTCATGTCAAAAGGTCTCTGTCTTTGAATGACAAATTATTCATTGCGATAATGCATTTAGAAATTATGTACGAGTATACAGTCTGAGAACAAAAGTCTTTCCACAAGTTCATTTTGCCATGCGAATCCATGTTATTGTTGTGTAACACAACTAATTTTTACAGCACAGTTTTTCATTCTATTTTCACCAAAATTGACAAGTTTATATATACATTATCTATGGAAGATTTACATAATTTCTATATTTTGACCTTTGAAAATGTTCATAAATCAAATATTTATGTAACTTATAACTAATCAATTAGACTAAAGCTTGATCTCTGAATTATTTTGCTTTCATGTTTATTTTCATGAGAAGTAGTAAATCATTTAGTATGAAAGGAGCCTTGAAGAACTTTCGGATTGATATTGAATCTAGACTTGCCAAACTTAAAGATGTGTGAATCGGGCTGTGAGACAGACTGCTAATAAATCAAAAGACAAAATTACTTACTGAACATGCAAGGTAAGTATTTGACAATAAAATTGCTTTGCCTCATTTTCAAACTGATACTCATAATTAGGGTTTGAATTGATTTGAGTTCTTGTCTTCTTCTCAGGTTTTCTACTCTCGTTATTCCCAAACCAACTTGCTGTCCAAACAGTAAATCAGGATCACTTCAAAGGTTAATATTTTTCCTGTTTTTTGTTGTTGTTTTTTTTATCAATTAAACTCAAGGTTTTGTACATAAGACTTTCGTCTCTTCAACATGTTTCCTGCACTCTCAAGATGGCAAGAGGTCTGCAAATACAGAAAATGCAGTCTGTATTGTAGATCACAGTCTGTATTGTACATCAAAGAAAATCAAACTCAATCACTTTTGATCTATTTGTTAAACCGGTATTGTAAAAAACCAAGTTTGGCTTAAATACTCTGGCCCATATTTCAGGTCAGAGTTTTGTTTTGTCCAGGCCAAATTATAGTTTTCTACTTGACATGCATCATTTGAATATCCACTAATATTATATGTAGATATACAAATGTATAAGTATTTACAAATTAGTCACTCGGAAAACACTAACCTCTTGACTGCAATCACTGTCAATGGAGTCTGTGGTGCACTCAGTGTCAGTGCAAGCATTAGTGATGGGTGCTGCTCTGCAGGCAACATCTTCCCGAGGCAAGGGAGTTAACTGACTGTAATTACAAAAGTCCAGTTTCCACCCTTGCCGAACTGGGCTGGAATTTCTGGGCTCGATCGTGGCAGTAGTAGCGCCTGTAGTTAGTACGAGTTATGTCCCTTCTATGTCCCTCCTATTAACCAATCAGATTCCACCTCTAATATAACTTGCATTTGTTTCAAACAAAATGGCGGCACCCAGTCAAGACGATCTGACCGATAATCAAGATCTGTATTGTAATAAACGGGTCTTACTTCGCGAAGTGCATCAAATCACACGAGCACCTTGATTAAAAACATGAAAAGGTTATGAAAATATCTGTTGAGGGTATACATGCATTGCAAATTCTGCAATCGACCGAAATCTGCACGGCAGTTTTCGAACCGGATGTTGATTTCGTTACGCGATTTTGATTGAACTATGCATAGACTTGTTAGTCCAGCAAAAGTAAAACTCCTTAATTCCAGTCTCGTTCGTCAAGGGTGGAACTGGTCTTTCACTTAAATCCCTTGCCAGGCAATTGGAATAGGTTCCCTCATCTGAATGAAATGTAAATGGTTTGGGATGGGGGGAGTTCCAGGATTAGATCTTGTCGTTCAAGCCTTGCGGGTGGATAGTTTTCATATAAAAAATCCATTTAACATGTTAAAGCTCAGTGGGTCGGCGTCAAGCCGTGCTCTGGTCTGACTCAGTGTCCGTCTTTAGCTGTTGTTATGATTTGATAGTGTAGGTCTCTGGTGGAGTGTCCCATAGAATTAAAGTGTTTGGTGACAGGTTTTTCCCTTTGGTGGTTGATATCGGCAAAGTGTTCTTTGAGTCTTATGCAGAAGTGTCGTTCCGTTTCGTTTCTCCTACGTATTGTTTCACACATTTGGAGCAGTTTAGTAAATAGATTATGTTTCTACTTTTACAGGTGAAATGCATTTTGCATTTGTATATTTTGCCTGTTATATGGCTACTGAATGTGTTAACGGACTTTATATTCATGCAGATTTTACGTGATTGTGACATTTGTAATCTAGGATGGGGACAGTTCGGTCACTGATTTGTGGTTTGAGTGGTGGGTATGTAATTGTTGCTTTCACGAGGATGTCTCTAAGTGTGTGGTTCTTTGTATATGCTGTGATGTGTGGGACTCGGGACGTGTCTGTGCAGGTATCTGACCTCTTAAGTAGGTGCCAAGAGTTTTTAATCATGGAGCTGACGTTGAGTGCAGTGGGGTTGTAATCTGTAATAAAGATCACTGGTTTAGTGTCTTTGGAGGGTGTCTGTTTTTATGTCAAGAGGTCTGTTCTTTCTTTAGCATTTGCTCTCAGTTTATTATCCATGAGGATTTTCTTAGGGTATCCTCTTCTAAGATAATACTTGACTAGATTGTTACTGTGGAGTTTTTCTTCTAGTTCTCCCATGAATATGTTAGCGTAGGATGGGGCTAGTTTAGTGCCATTGACTGTGCCTCCTATTTGTACAAAGTGTTCATTGTTAGAAATGAAGTTTTCTTACGTAGGACGTCGTAGTAAAGATAGTAAACTAGTGGGGCTGATAGACCAGTTTGGTTTGAATCGTCTAATAGCCTGGGCTACCGAACGATGGCCTTCTCTTCTTGGTTTATTGGTGTAAAGGAATGTGACGTCCACTGTGACAAGGATGATGTAGCTTTTTGATGGGAGGTTGAAGTAGCCTAGGGTCTTGATAAAGTGGGTGATGTCCCTGATGTGGCTGTGATAACTTTTAACGAACTCTTTTATGTGTTCATCAATGAAGCTGCTAATCAGTTCAGTGGTGGTGCCATTTCCGCTTATGATGGGGCGGCTTGGCACTTTCCCAGGTGTTAGGCTTTTATGGATTATAGGCAGAAGGTAGAACCGACCTAGTTTGGGTTCTTGCGTAACAGTCCATTGAATATTTTATATGTGATTTCTTCTTTGGTGATTTTGGTTTGATGTTTAACGCCGCACTCAGCAATATTCCAGCTATATGACGGCGGTCTGTAAATAATCGAGTCTGGACGTAACAATCCAGTGATTGACAACATGAGCATCGATCCACGCAAGTGGGACCTATAACATGCATCAACCAAGTCACCGAGCCTGACCACCCGATCCCGTCTTCTTTGGTGAAGATCTTGGTGAGAAGTTGTGTGATTTTGTTAGCAAAATCCATGGTGGGATCATAGTTTGTTTGTTTTTTAAATTAGCGTCACTGAGTTGACGTGTAGCCTCTGTTATGTAATCAGTGGTGGTGAGAATAACAACTGCTGATCCTTTGTCAGCTTTCTTGATCACAATTTCAGAGTTATTTTGAGACTATTGATGGCTGTTCTTTGTGCACGAGAAAGGTTATTGCCATCTTCTCGAGGCAAGAGAGATAACTGACTATAAAAGTCCCGTTCCACCCTTGCTGAACCAGGCTGTTATTATGGAGTTACATTTGGGCTGGACTAACGAGTCTGTGCATAGTCCAATCAAAATCGCGCAACGAAATCAAAATCCTGTTGATAAACAATGATGCAGATTTTGGTCGATTACAGGATTTGCAAAGCATCGCCAAATCGTTGTCAACGCATATATTTCAAATCTTTTCATGTTTTTAATCAAGGTGCTCTCGTGATTTGATGCACTTCGTGAAGTGAGACCCGTTTTATCACCATATAGATCTTGATTATCAATCAGATTGTCTTGAATGGGCGCCGCAATTTTGTTTGAAGCCAATGCAAGTGATACGAGAGGTGGAATCTGATTGGTCCATAAGAGAGACACAGAAGGGACATAACTCATAATAGCCACTGGTGGCGCAACGAAATCAAAATCCTGTTGATAAACAATGATGCAGATTTTGGTCGATTACAGGATTTGCAAAGCATCGCCAAATCGTTGTCAACGCATATATTTCAAATCTTTTCATGTTTTTAATCAAGGTGCTCTCGTGATTTGATGCACTTCGTGAAGTGAGACCCGTTTTATCACCATATAGATCTTGATTATCAATCAGATTGTCTTGAATGGGCGCCGCAATTTTGTTTGAAGCCAATGCAAGTGATACGAGAGGTGGAATCTGATTGGTCCATAAGAGAGACACAGAAGGGACATAACTCATAATAGCCACTGGTGGCGCTATGATCGAGCCCAGGAACTCCAACCTAGTTCGTTAACTCACTTGCCTCTGGAAGATGGGTTATTGCATCGACTTTTTCCAGCTGGATGTGGCCTGATACATACTATATCATTATTATATAAATAAAGGAACTACACAACCCTCCAAACTTCATCAAAACACCAGCCTTTGTATGGTTACCTTCACTATTTATTCAAATAAATCAAAGCTCAGAAACAGAAAACCATAAGCAACATAGATGTATTATAATCGTAGCCTTGGTGCAAAATTTCAAGGCATATAATAATACCGGCAGCATAACTTTCACCAGATGAAATCGATGACGTTTTGCTGAGGTGCCGGTTTTAACCTGCATACAGGTAATACTGCCTTGTGAAAATGGCATTATTATTTTTTACTGAAATAACTGAAATGAAACTCACATTGTCACTTCCAAACAGAAATAATTGTGAAATGTTAAAACAAGTTTTCATTAGAAATTAGCCTCTACTCCAATTTACTCACCAACTATGATTGGGAGGTGCAACTAAACTTACTGTGAAAACATCATATGCTTTGAACTTGTAAGAACCTTTACTCAAATTAACTCAATGTCAAGCTGAAACTGTATTTAAGAGGCTTTACAATCAGATCACAACTATTCACAATGGCCTTTCAATTTGTTGCATGCGAGAAGAATGTCAGAAAAAATCAACATGCTGTATCATATGACAACTGCGTGTGACCAGTGGAGCCATCGTGTTTGTGGTACCAGACTTTCTGTCGCCCGTTAAAGAGAAATTTGCCTGACTGAAGAAGACTTCCCTTTCTCCTTTTTAAGATGCGTAGATTCCATCACAGAAGAGATGATTGGTACCATGAACTTTCATGTCAGTTTCTAATCAGAAGCATCTATACTACTGACTAAAGTTTTATTATTGCTATTAAAAATAGAGGTACCATTTTTGCCGGGAGATAGTAGCCGTTTTCGCCAAATGAGGTGCCATTTCACCAGTGAAATCGGTGACGTTTTAGCCTGCACCCTGAAATGATAACTTAGGGAGACAACCACATCACTGACTATTACCAGATTGTTAGCAGAAGGTCTTTGCTGAACATGCCATCTCAAGGTGGGGTCCAGGACTACGAAGATCTCCCATGGTAAACATCATCAACTCCAGCTCCACTCCGACTGAGTGATCTTACGTAGCTCACGGCCATACGTACGTAAGTCCGTAGACTGGCAAGTTTTGCAGCAACTTGTTCCACTGAAACACAAAATAGTCAGAGATTAAGAGGGTAAAGGAATTATTTCCGGTTGTAAATTACTGTCAAAAATTATTCATTGTTATTTCATTACTCGTGGAGAAAACCTACAACCTGCATGTAAATACAACGCACATTGTCGTCTGCTAGGTCAGTGTGACCGAACTCGACTGTCATTTCTCTCCCGTGGCAGGACATCTGCTGCGCCGCTAGTAATTGTCCCGTTTGGAATAGGTGACATGTAGGTCATTCCATAGGCATTCCTGGGATAAATAAAAACTTATGAACCGTTCAGTTTCTTCTCTGGAAAGATAAAATCTCTTCAGTCGTGGCTCTGACATGGTGTCAACACAAAGGGACGTCACTCTGCATGGCATCGTCGATATTTGATTTGACAAACAAGCAAAATAAAACTCGTATGAAAACTAGTTACATTATCCTGTGTGTAAACAAATGTTGGAACGAACTCCTTGCCAGAGTGATACCTTCATTACACTCTCGGTAATATACATGTATAAGAGCCCATAAGAGAGCTCCGCGAACGGGCTATCGCTGTGAGGAGCTTGGCGTAATCTTTATAGAGATGACTGAGTGATGCATGCGCTGTTTGGAGTTTAGTTGAAGCGACAACTGCGTGGTAGTTTCGTATTGTAGGTTTACATTTACTACTGTGCAGTCACATTATAGTGTAAACTTTTATATACATACATGTATTGCAGAGATTGCGAAAATGTATTCGTTCTCTCTATTCTTTTTTTATTCTCAGAGTATGATGACAAATCAATATCGTATATATATTCACTACAAAGAATACGAGGGGTGGCTAAAAAGTTCTGAGCCTAGATCTAATTGTCGTACGCTCTCAAGTCTGGTGCCGCTTTTCCATGGTTTAGGCTAAATTTGAAATACAAAACCAGGAAGTATATTTTGGAAGGAATCAAAGTGACTAGGTATTCTCTGCTGATCAAAATGGACAAAATGGGCAACCGAGCTGTCATCAAATATCTTCATCTGAAAGGGCTAACTCCAACAGCCATACATGCGGACATGGTGTCAACTTTAGGGAGCGATGCTCCTTCCTTTGCCACTGTTAAGAGGTGGGCAGCGGAGTTTAGGAGAGGAAGAGAGAGCCTCCAAGACGATCCGAGATCAGGAAGACCTTCAACTGCCACCAGAAAAGAAAATGTAGATAAAATATGTGGTATGATATTGAATGACCCGGGAATCAGTGCACGTCGCATAGCCAACAAAGTAGGTATCTCTAAAGGGAGTGTTTCAAACATTCTCAGCAATAAACTGGGTGTGACAGAGAGTTCCCCAGCTTCCGATTCTTGATCAGAAACACTCCAGGTTCATCATCTCTCGTAAGAATTTACGTTGTTTCAAAGGAGACTCAGCTGAAGTTGAGCAATTTGTAACTGTATGAGCCTTGGGTCCACAACCAGAACAACCGTCTGAACAAACAGGCAACAGTCAGAGCAGTACAAACATATAATGTCTCCTCCCACGAAGTAGATGACAAAGACTGTTTCATCAGCTGGCAAGGTGACTTGGCTTCGGTTTCCTGGGGTTCCACTTCCAGAGGAATCCTACTGGTGGACTACATTGCGAAAGCCGATGGGTCAGACTTGTAATGGCAATTATCATGCTCGTCTGCAGAGCCTAGGAAGGAATATCAAGGCTAAACAATTGGGAAAACCAAACTAGAGGCTTGTTGCTTCACCAGGATAATACATATGTGCACAAGTCTCTCTCAATGGCTGCTATGCACCTGTTGCTAAAATCATTGAACATCGTCCACATTCACCAGATTTGGCACCCTCAGATTTCAACCTCTTCCCGAACATGAAGAAATGACTGTCTGGCAAGCATTATGCAAATGATGACGTCACTTCTGCTGTGAAGGACTTCTTCACCACCAGGAGGAAGCCTTCTCCACCAGTGGGATTCAGGCACTCCAGCATTGATGGTAGAAGTGTGTGGACCTCATAGAGGATTATGTTGAAAAAAAGTTATCAACCAACTCCCATCAACGCAGTCCATCATAGGTAACCTTGGAACTTTTCGTCCACCACTTGTAGAAAAGTCATCCATTGACTTTGGAGTTATCAACATTGTACAAACTTTGGACCCCTTTCCCAAATATAGTCAATGGATCTGTTAACTTATGAAAGAAAATTGGCTTTCCTCACAAAGAACGTGGCTGTTGCCATCCCCTCAAAATGATAATCATGATTTCCCAATAGTATGAATTACTACTATTTTGAACCTGTAGAACCGCAAATCAATAAAATGTTATTGCTCCTATTTTTAGAATTCATTGTATATGAATGAGTCTTCCTGATCATTCTGATAGGACAAGTTGGTATGTGTATTATTTTTACATTGTAGTCCCTTTGGTTGGTTGGTTTGTTGTTTAACGCCACACTGAGCAATATTCAAGCTATGTGACGGCGGTTTGTAAATAATCGAGTCTGTCCCTTTGGGGTGATCAACATTATACTCAATAAAACCCACAAATCTGAAGGCAAAACTGGCTTCACTGTCATGTGTGTGTATCTGATAATAAGTGGCTTATTATCATGATTACACATACAGACCCGTGAAGATCCTGGGTAGAATTGGTCTTCATCAACCCATGCTTGCTGTAACAGGCGACTATGCTTGTCATAAGAGGCGACTCATGTGATCGGGTGGTCAGACTCTCTGACTTGTTTGATGCATGTCATTGTATCCCAATTGCATAGATCGATGCTCGAGAGTTGATTATTTACAGACTGCCATCATATGGCTTGAATATTGATGAGTGCAGCATTAAACAACAAACAATTAAGAAACAAGAGTTTGCCACTTATGTGGCTATATCTCCCGCCGCTGTTGCAGAATTTATGACATAATTAAATCTAAACAAACCCTAACCTTAGTTAATCCAGGTGGAACTTGTCATGGAAATTGTAAAAAAAACAAGAGTTTGAAACCTAAGTCCATCTTGTTGCCATGGAAACGTAAAAAATAAACATTTCTAAAATTTCTAAATAGCAAAAGGCACCAGTTCAGCATGTACCTGACAGACCTGCAAAGTTTGATGAAAAAATATTGAACGGTTTATGAGTTATGCTCCGGAAACGAACCCTACCCTCATAGAACCTAAGTCCATCTTGTTGCCATGGAAACGTAAAAAATAAAAATTTCTAAATAGCAAAAGGCACCTGTTAAGCATGGACTTGACAGACCTGCAAAGTTTCATGCTCCGGAAACGGGACGGACGGAAGGAGCCCGTTTCTATATCCCCCACCAACTTTGTTGGGCGGGGGATAATAAATACATAAATAAATAAATACATATATGACCACATTCATGGGCAAGTGGATAAATCTGTCTGGAGAATGGAAGGTCTTGATTTGGTCACCGGCCGCTTCATATCAAAAGACTGTTAAAAGATGGTACTTGTTACCCTGTCAGGTGCTCAGCATTAAGGGGCTAAAATACGTACTGGTCAGCTCGGAGTCTGTATACTGTGTCTGAGTGGGGTATTCTGTTTAACTGTGGTTTGGTATCTCAGTGGGCCAGCACTATAAAACACCAACTCAGCCTTGAGTTTATGATTAGTGTATACCTACACAATTGCACATTTCTTGCAGGTTCGCTGCCCAGAGTTGTGTCGAATCCTGGTTCACCTTATGTTTCTAGGTTTGTCAGCACCATACCCGCACACTTGGGTTTCACCAAAGTTGTAAACGTTTGAGACCAGCATCACTTTCACTCGTCCCTTTCACCTATATCATGCCAACATGTTCACACACAGTGCCTCATTTTGAAGCAGACATACCACCAGCAGACTGTGCAGACAAGATTATCTCTCAAAGACCCTGTGTTCAGTCAACTCCCAACAGCGTAGACAAGATTCTCGTCCTGATTAATTTGCTCACTTTCTAGTTGTATACTTGTTAACATATAACATTTCATAAATCCACTATTCTAATGCATCTTCACATTGCAGTCTTGTCGCAATGCTATTATCCTTAGGACATACATTATCTGTAGCTGAATGGGTCACTGACCCAACATACAACAAATGCTGTAGTCTGAGAGGACAATTGTATATTTCATGTTTAACAGCAACATAAGAAACTATACAAATCTTTGATGTTGGATAATCCTATATCAAATAAAAGCAGTTACATCTCAAAGCTGTGTACATAATAACGTCACACATGAATAAACCTTGATAAAAGCAACACATAGACTACTGCTGTCTACAGCTGAGGAAGACTCGTGGGCAAGATCACTACATCCTCGATTATCCCGTTTTGAACCGGGTTTGAATCCTGATGCCAAAAATAGACATCCAATCAAATCAAACTGCTTCTTCATGAGTTAAACAAGCATCGATATCACCTGTTCTTGTCTCAGCTTTTGCCTGCTATTGCAAACACAACCCAAAATACTTGTAGCATAAGGTTTTCCCTCCCTCATCTCAATAAGCAGGAAGACATCTTTTCCAGCTAAAATATAATTTATAACTGTACAGTGATTCATTCAAATACATCAAGGGCTTCCTCGGATGAGGCTGCATCTTTTAATGTTTATCTTCAACGAATGCACACACAGAAAAGACATTTTGATTGGTTGTTGATGTCAAGCTCATGCACAAGGGGATTTCCGTATTTAGTGATAAGAATGATGTTGATGTCACTTCCCAAACAAAGCTAAGGCGGTGAATTGCTCCGGGGTAGATCTCATAATAAACTGGAGATATGTGTGGGCGGCCAGTAGGTAAAAAAAAATACAAAGTAGAAATATAAACTTTTTGGAGTTTGTTTTTCGCCATGGTTGCTTGGTCTCTGAGTTCACATATGTTCAATTGTAGTTGGGAGATATGTGTGTCCATGAGTTTTATGGCGCACAATTTTACAGATTAACTTCTGGTTTTGGCCAGCTCTTGATTGTAGTTGGTTTGACAGTGTTGGATAAATGGTCTAAAAGACTTCGGGATCAGACGTTTCTCTTAACATGAAATAATGAACTCCAGCTGCATGTTACTACGAGCAATTTTGCTCATTAGATTTCTGTAGGTTTAAGAGGACCCAACTAGGTTGTAAGGTAGTTCCACCGCTTCTGCAGTGTTCTCAGCTAATTTGGACTGTATTGTTCCAAATTCAACTCTCTTCCTTTTAGTGGACGATTCTACTTGAACCAACGTAGTGATGGAGCAGCTTTCGGGGTTGCTAAAGGAGGAAGATGGGGTGATATCAGCCATTACTCTTCAGTGATAGAGAGTGGATAAGGATAGGGTTTGGGCCAAAACCCAAGAGTAATCTTGAGTATTAGTGACCAGTTTCGAGTTTACGGGCTCACAGCAGACTGATTAGAGTCCCTTAGCATGAAACTAATCACCAATACTCGAGATTACTCTTGGGTTTAACACAAATGGTAATGGGCAACATGATGATTATTGTAATTCATGAACATGTTACACAGACTACATTCAATGCTTCATAATCATTGTACATTACAAGAAATAATAATGTAACAGGATATTGTATATATAGTTTTTAGGAATATAGTTTTAGCTCTTTTCATTTCAAGTAGTTGTATACATCTTCATTAGTTGTAGTACAAAATGTATATGCTTGGGTTAAGAGTCCAAGCGGTTGGTCCAATTTTATTGAAGGGTGGACAGGTTAGTCTATTCCTGTCCCTTTGTCACCAACTCTCTAGCTTGTCAATACAATAGCTTTCAGCTTCCTAGCTGATTAACATTATCTAACTACAGCTTTCCTCCCTAACATTTGCACACTTTTTATTCACTCTGCTTATAACTCTGCACAGACAGGACATGGACTACATATAGTTCAGGTTAGTTATTTACATTATCTTTCCTAAATAGAATTCTAACTTATCATTTAAATATGTTATCAATAATGTAAATATTGTAAATACTTACCTATGATATCAAATAATCAAGATATCTTCTATTTTATCAGTATAAAGTGTTTAACATGTAAGTATGTGTGAGAGCATGATTTGATTGGGAGTTTTGAATGTAAGGATTGAATTAGAAGTTGGTTTTCTATAATTTAAGGAAATGGTTGTCATGATGTATGTATGTATGTATGTATGTATGTATGTATGTATGTATGTATATATTCAGGCATGATAGTTATGTTATTTACTTTTTATAGGAATGCCATAATCCTATATGATGTGGGTTTATAGACACACCCCGGTGTCACCCACAGGGTATGTATAAATCCTTTATCTTATCACTCACTTATGAATGAATTTATATGTATAAACTATGTGTTATAATTTAACACAACATGGTAGCATTTTATATATATTCCTAATCTTAGAGATAATAAGTATATATTTATGACGCCACACGGCTACTAGTATTCTCCTAACTATATGTTGTGTAACTGATATATTCAGTTATGATAAGAGACATTTAATATATGTATTACTATTTGAAAGTTCGGTAAATTGTATTTAATATAATTTATCTACAACGAACTAGTGATGTGTAACTGTATGCGTTGCATGTATGGATTAATGTGACTACGCAAACTAGAAAATAGTTAATATGCAGCCGTATGCTATTCTATGTACAGTATATAATGTTATATATTTTATTACAGGGTTGATTGATCAATTGTGATTGGAATAAATGTCACCTCAACAAACAACCGCAGCTTGTCATTTTTCAAAATGAACCACCCCTGCTACAATAATTAAAAGCCAAATTGTTACAAGGGTACAAGACCAGCAGACCCTGCATGGGTATCTACAGACTTAGGATCATATACAACAACATAACATAATAAAGCATGTTTATGAAGCATCTATACAACCGAGTAAAGTGTTATTATTGTTTTTAAAAATGGAGGTGCCATTTGCGCCCCCGATAAATAGTAGCCATGCATTTTCGCCAACTGAGGTGACGTTTCGCCCGAGAAATCAGCCTGCACCCTGAAATGATAACTTAGGGAGACAACCACATCACTGACTTATACCAGATTGTTAGCAGAAGGTCTCTGCTGCACATGCCATCTCTAGGTGGGGTCCAGGACTAAGAAGATCTCCCATAATGAATGGTAAACATCAACTCCAGTTCCACTCCGACTGAGTGATCTTACGTAGCTCACGGTCATACGTAAATCCGTAGACTGGCAAGTTTAGCAGCAACTTGTTCCACTGAAACACAAAATAGTCAGAGATTAAGAGGGAAAAGGAATTATTTCTGGTTGTAAATTACTGTCAAAAATTATTCATTATTATTTCATTACTCGTGGAGAAAACCTACAAGGTGCATGTATACACAACTAACATGTCGTCTGCTAGGTCAGTGTGACCGAACTCAACTGTCATTTCTCTCCCGTGGCAGGACATCTGCTGCGCCGCTAGTCTATTGTCCCGTTTAGAATAGGTGACATGTAGGTCATTCTTTAGGCATTCCTGGGATAAATAAAAGCTTATGAACGGTTCAGTTTCTTCTCTGGAAAGATAAATTCTCTTCAGTCGTGGCTCTGACATGGTCACAATCAAAGGGACGTCACTCTGGTCATCACAGATCTTTTATTTAACAAACAAACAAAATAAAACTCGTATGAAAACTAGTTACATTATCCTGTGTGTAAACAAATGTTGGAACGAACTCCTTGCCAGAGTGACACCTTCATTACACTCTCGGTAATATACATGTATCAGAGCCCATAAGAGAGTTCCGCGAACGGGCTATCGCTGTGAGGAGCTTGACGTACTCTTTATAGAGATGACTGCGTGATGCATGCGCTGTTTGGAGTTTAGCTGAAGCGACACCGAGTAGTTTCGTATTGTAGGTTTACATTTACTACTGCGCATTCACACTATGGTGTAAACTTTTATATACATACATGTATTGCAGTGATTGCAAAAATATATTCTTTCTCTCTTTCCTTTTTTTATTCTCAGAGTATGATGACAAATCAATATCGTATATGTATTCACTTCAAAGAATATACGAGGGGTGGCTAAAAAGTTCCGAGCCTAATTGTCGTACACTCTCAAGCTCCACTTTGTATGCCTAAACGTCTGGTGCCGCTTTTCCATGGTTTACAGGCTAAATTTGAACCAAATAAAAAACCAGGCAACATATTTTTGCAGGGATCAAAGTGACTAGGTATTCCCTGTTGATTAATATGGACAAATTGGGCAACCGAGCTGTCATCAAATATCTTCATCTGAAAGGGCTAACTCCAACAGCCATACATGCGGACATGGTGTCAACTTTAGGGAGCGATGCTCCTTCTTTTGCCACTGTTACGAGGTGGGCAGCGGAGTTTAGGAGGGGAAGAGAGAGCCTCCAAGACGATCCAAGATCAGGAAGACCTTCAACTGCCACAAGAAAAGAAAATATAGATAAAGTATGTGGAATGATTTTGAATGACCCGGGAATCAGTGCACGTCGCATAGCCAACAAAGTAGGTATCTCAATAGGGAGTGTTTCAAATATTCTCAGCAATAAACTGGGTGTGACAGAGAGTTCCGAGGCTTCCGACTCCTGATTAGAAATGCTCAGGTTCATCTCTCGTAAGAATTTACGTCGTTTCAAAGGAGACTCCGCTGAAGTTGAGCAATTTGTAACTGTATGAGTCTTGGTTCCACGACCAGAACAACCGTCTGAACAAATAGGCAACAGTCAGAGCAGTACAAACATATAATGTCTCCTCCCACGAAGTAGATGGCAAAGACTGTTTCATCAGCTGGCAAGGTGACATGGCTTCGGTTTTCTGGGGTTCCACTTCCAGAGGAATCCTACTGTGGACTACTTTTTGCGAAAGCCGATGGGTCAGACTTGTAATGGCAGTTATCATGCTCGTCTGCAGAGCCTAGGAAGGATTATCAAGGCTTAACGATGGGGAAAACAAAACAAGAGGCTTGTTGCTTCACCAGGACAATGCATATGGCTGCCATGGCTGCCATGCACCTGTTGCTAAAAACATTGAACATCGTACACATTCACCAGATTTGGCACCCTCAGATTTCCACCTCTTCCCGAACATGAAGAAAGGACTGTCTGGCAAGCATTATGCAAATGATGACGTACGTCACTTCTGTTGTGAAGGACTTCTTTGCCACCAGGGGGAAGCCTTCTCCATCGGTGGGAATCAGGCACTCCAGCATTGATGGTAGAAGTGTGGAGACCTCATAGAGGATTATGTTGAAAAATAGTAATCGACCAACTCCTGTCAACACAGTCCATCATAAGTAACCTCGGAACTTTTCACCCACCACTTGTAGAAAAGTCAACCATTGACTTTGGAGTTATCAACATTGTACAAACTTTGGACCCCTTTCCCAAATATAGTCAATGGATCTGTTAACTTATGAAAGAAAATTGGCTTTCCTCACAAAGAACATGTCCGTTGCCATCCCCTCAAAATGATAATCATGTTTTCCCAATAGTATGAATTACTACTATTTTGAACCTGTAGAACCGCAAATCAATGAAATGTTATTGCTCCTATTTTCAGAATTCATTGTATATGAATAAGTCTTCCCGATCATGTTATTAGGACAAGTTGGTATGTGTATTATTTCTACATTGTAGTCCCTTTGGGGTGATAAACATTTTAGTCAATAAACCCACAAATCTGAAGGCAAAACTGGCTTCACTGTCATGTGTGTGTATCTGATAATAAGTGGCTTATAATCATGATTATGCATACAGAAATACATGCTGTAAGAGGCAACTAAGCTTGTCTTAAGAGGCGACTCAGACTCGCTGACTTGGTTGATGCATGTCATTGTAACCCAATTGCATAGATCAATGCTCATGATGTGAATCACTGGATTGACTGGTCCAGACTCAATTATTTACAGACCACCATCATATAGCTTAAATATTGATGAGTGTGGCATTAAACAACAAACAAACAATTAAATAAATACATAAATAAATTAATACATATGTGACCACATTCGTGGTCTAAGGATAGAGCATCTGTCTGGAGAGCGGAAGGTCTGTGATTAGGTCACCGGCCACTTCACATCAAAAGACTGTTAAGTGGTCAAGTGGATAGAGCATCTGTCTGGAGAGTGGAAGGTCTTGATTTGGTCACAGGCCGCTTCATATCAAAAGACTATTAAAAGATGGTACTTGTTACGTTGTCAGGTGCTCAGCATTAAGGGGCTAAAACAAATACTGGTCAGCTCGGAGTCTGTATACTGTGTCTGTGGTATATTCTGTTTAACTGTGGCTTGGTATCTCAGTGGGCTAGCACTATAAAATCGGCATTAGTCTGGCAGACTAATGCCAGACTCTGGACAAGTACAAGCAGCCACACACACATGTGCATGCACGTCACTAACATAAGTGCAATAATCTTGGAACACAACATTAAACCCCATTTCACCTCACCTTAACACTGAATAAGATATCTATGATAAACGCGATGTCAAACCCCATGACACCTCACCTAATCACATTCTACCAGCACACACTCCCATTCGTTTTACTAGATATATTTAATGATGAACACTCAAGTGAAATATCACTACTTTCACAACACATTTTGTTGTGCATCACCACAACTTTCTCAAGCATAATGTATCTTGGCATTTTTGTATCATCAATGTTTTGTGGACAGCGACTGAGTTGAATATCACCAACATGGCATGTCCGGGGAACCCATACCCAGTCTAGATCTAGACATGGTAATAATTGGACTGGGAGGGGGCACGGATGGCCCAGTCGCCGCGATTTTCCGTGCAGAGTTGCATTCCTTGGGCATGCCAGAAACCTATGATTGTGGGTTCGAATCCGTCTTCGCCCCGATTATGTTTCTAGGTTTGTCAGCACCATACCCGTGCTCGTGGGTTTCACCGAAGTGGTTAACGTCTGAGACCTGCATCACTTCGGGCTTTCTCCCACATTAAGCTGACACGCTGCGATATAACTGGAATACTGTTAAAAGCAGCGTTAAACCCAACTCACTCACTCACTCATGACTCGGGTGATCTTCATAAAAATGTAGATTCCTAGGGTCCAGCTGAAAATTTACTTGGAAGATCCTGCAAGTGACCCCAGAATCCTCTCTCCCTCACACCAGCTTAGCCTTGAGTTTATGATTACAATTGCACACTTGTTGCAGGTTCGCTGCCCAGAGTTGTGTCGAATCCTGGTTCACCTTATGTTTCTGGGTTTGTCAGCACCATACCCGTGTTTCACCAAAGTGGTAAACGTTTGAGACCAGCATCACTTCAGGCTTTTCTTCAACATCACTCACTCACTCACTCACTCTCACTCTCACTCATTTACTCACTCACTGGTCCCTTTCACCTATATCATGCCAACATATTCACACACAGTGCCTCATTTTGAAGCAGACATACCATAGACATCCTCATAGACACTGTGTTCAGTCAACTCTGACAGTCTAGACAAGATTCTTGTCCTCAAAGACTTTGTGTAGACAAGATTCTCGTCCTGATAAATTTGCTCACTTTCTAGTTGGATACTTGTAAACATATAACATTTCATAAATCCACTATTCTAATGCATCTTCACATTGCAGTCTTGTCACAATGCTATTATCCTTAGGCAGAATGGGTCACTGACCCAACATACAACAAATGCTGTAGTCTGAGAAGACTATTGTATATTTCATGTTTAACAGCAACATTAAGAAACTATACAAATCTTTAATGTTGGAGAATCCTATATCAAATAAAAGCAGTTACATCTCAAAGCTGTGTACATAATAACGTCACACATGAATAAACCTTGATAAAAGCAACACATAGACTACTGCTGTCTACAGCTGAGGAAGACTCGTGGGCAAGATCACTACATCCTCGATTATCCCGTTTTGAACCCGGTTTGAATCATGATGCCAAAAATAGACATCCAATCAAATCAAAGCGTTTCTTCATGAGTTAAACAAGCATCGATACCACCTGTTCTTGTCTCAGCTTTTGCCTGCTATTGCAAACACAACCCAAAATACTTGTAGCATAAGGTTTTCCCCCCCTCATCTAAATAAGCAGGAAGACATCTTTTCCAGCTAAAACATAATTTATAACTGTACAGTGATTCATTCAAATACATCAAGGGCTTGCTCGGATGAGGCTGCATCTTTTAATTTTTATCTAGGGGGCACGGGTGGCCCAGTCGTCTAAGGCGCCGCGATTCGCTGTGCAGAGTTGCGTCCCTTGGGCACGCCAGAAACCTATGATTGTGGGTTCGAATCCCGGTTCGCCCTGATTATGTTTCTAGGTTTGTCAGCACCATACCCGTGCTCGTGGGTTTCACCGAAGTGGTAAACGTCTAAGACCTGCATCACTTCGGGCTTTCTTCCCACATTAAGCTGACAGGCTGTGATATAACTGGAATACTGTTAAAAGCGGCGTTAAACCCAACTCACTAATTTTTATCTTCAACGAATGCACGCTCAGAAAAGACATTTTGATTGGTTGTTGATTTCAAGCTCATGCACAAGGGGATTTCTGTGTTAAGTGATAAGAATGATGTTGATGTCACTTCCCAAACAAAGCTAAGGTTGTGAATTTGTCCTGGGAATATCTCATAATGAAATGGAGATACAGTATTAGACGTAATAAGCGCCCACAGCAATATTTGCTAATATATTGGCTAGTGAACAATCCCAATTAGCACCCCTTCCGATTGATCAATGAACACTTATTTATTCGTGTATAATATGCACTCGTGTGTTATATGCACCCTTAATTATGGCCAATTAAATTCTGGAAAATATATCTGTCGTGTATAATACGCACAGACTTTTCTTTTGTATCTTTTCAGGCTGTCACCATAAATCACGAAGTTTACGATCTTTCAATTCTGTGGTTTTTTTCTCACCAAAATTATATTCCAATAAGAGCCCCCTATTTTTAAGTTTGAGAGCACCCTGGGCGCTTATTACGTCAAATACGGTATGTATGGGCGGCAAGTCGGTCAAAAAATACAAAGTACAAATAAAGATAGAATATATACACATTATGTACGTGAATATATAAAATATATATATATATATATGACATCACACAAGGAATGACATAATTCACTGAGCACTTAGGCTTTTATTTATCATATATTCACGGCGGTACCAGCCAATTAAACTCAGAATGTTTTACAAATTGCAGCGCCATCTGGTGTTCCTTATTGGCATCGATGTCCTGTAGCAGCTTGGTGTCCTTTTTGTGCACCGACGTTCTTTAGTAAACATTCTTTGCATATGACATCTTTTGTTTGCGAGTAGTTTATTGGTATTATTTTGTATATTGAATTCATGATTCATACAATGGCTGCCCACAGGTATGATTCACTGGATAATCGAGGATGAGCACTTCTTGTGAAATTGTGAAAGTCCTACCTGTTGAGATCTCAAGGTACAAGGATATAATTTTGTGCAAGGACATAATCATTTTAAGCATACACAAAGATAAATGACATCATGGTAAAGGAAGCTAAGTTCTTCATTAATTTATTACAAATGATACCAATATAATCAAAATGTCAAAACAACACATAGTGAGATCTTTTGTCATGCATACCTGCATTTCATCACAGCAATGAAGGAAACATATTATTCTTATTTCAGTATATAGGTAACACGGAATATATTAAGTCAAAATTACTATAACAATGTTTACATTGTATGTGTTACTATGAAAACGTTTAAACTGCACACAGCTGTTGTATTTCCACTCACCTTCCTCCAGCAGTGATAATTTATTAGGGGTTAATTTCAACAATTTCTACTTAAAAGTTACATGAAGAGGGAAAAAGTACATTTTCTGACTAAAACAGATCTTGCAATTTATTACAAATTCATTCAATTGCATTCTGTTGGCAAAATTAACTCTTGACATAACATGTAATATAACAAAGGAAACTATAGTTTTATATGACATTTACCCATGATTTATATATTCTCCTGGAAACCCATGTTTCATATATACTCCTGGGTACCCATGATTTATATTTACTCCCGGGTACCCATGATTCATATTTACCCCGGGTACCCATGATTCATATATACTCCTGGGTACCCAATACCCATAATTCATATATATCCCGGTACCCATGTTTCATATTTACCCCGGGTACCCATGATTCATATATATCCCGGTACCCATGATTCATATTTACTCCCGGGTTCCCATGATTCATATATATCCCGGTACCCATGATTGATATATACTCCCGGGTACCCATAATTCATATATATCCCGGTACCCATGATTCATATTTACTCCCGGGTTCCCATGATTCATATTTACCCCGGGTACCCATGATTCATATATACTCCTGAGTACCCATGATTCATATATACTCCCGGTACCCATGATTCATATATACTCCCGGATACCCATGATTCATATATACTCCCGGATACCCATGATTCATATATACTCCCGGTACCCATGATTCATATATACTCCCGGATACCCATGATTCATATATACTCCCGGATACCCATGATTCATATATACTCCCGGATACCCATGATTCGTTGTTAATACCATATGTGGTTAACCTGGACAGTATCTGTGAATCTTATGTCCAGATAGAAAGGTTTCACTGTACATGCAAATACATAATGTGAATATAGATTAAAGAACATCCACACATAAGTAAAAACAATACAAAATATGCGTATAATATTGTTCAAATACATAAAAATATAGAACCTGTATTGAAAGACATTTCTAACTGACCTGCCGTTGACCACTTACTGTAAATCGTGAAATTGCATCTCCAAAAGAATGCGACCGCTGGCACCTAGCCCAAAATGTGACTCAATATGAATGCGACACCCCCTCCTCTCAAGCATCAGTGGATTTATATCTAAAGAAAACGTCCTCTGTCAGGTTTACAGGAGAATCCTCACCTTAATCCAACCTTACATTAATCCAATCACACACCAAATATGACGGCTTATTAGCCCTGAGTAGAGTACTTCCGCTAAAACAATAAATGCACGCTGGCTCGTGTCGGCCTTTGACGCAGTCGCAAAAAACAAAGACACCGTGTTGCGTGGGTGGCGTCTGTCTGGACTTGCAGGTGTGAGCAGTGATGACATAGGTAAGTAGAACTCTTGTCTTGACCCAAGCAGTGACAATTCACAGGATGTAATTAGTGTTTGAATGACAATGTTTATATACTTGTTACAAGTGCCTCTTAATAAACAATGATGTGGAATACATAGTTGTTTGTTTTCAGCGTATGTCTAAGTTGGTATTTCTGCTATCCAAAATGTCTTATTGTTGATATAAATACGATGTTTAATAATGCGAGCAAAGACAACTCGTATTTTTCGCATTTAATTCACCCTCGCGTTAATTTCACGATTTACAGTATCTAAATATAATCATCATTAATCCTACACATCACCAGACTAGAACTTACATTAAAACTAGATCTGCAACTGAAGACAAGCGACAAGAGAGAAGAAGCATGCTAGTTATTTCATATACAATCAAATTGGTATGAATGAAAGGCCAGACTAAATAATAATATACATATCAGTTTTGTTTGATTAACAAAGTCTATAAAATCTTTTTTTACAAAATTCATTTCTCTCTTCTAAAAATCTTTTTTCCTAATGCTGATTTCATGTGATGTTTGTTGTTTCACGCCACACTCAGCAATATTCCAGCTATATGATGGCGGTCTGTAAATAATGGAATCTGGACCAGACAATTCAGTGATTGACATCATGAGCATTAATCTACGCAATTGGGATATGATAACCTGCTTGTTAGACCTGTTTATTTATCATCTAGATTGGTTTGGGTTGTATAAAACTTTATCCCAAAAATATAAAAATTCCCTGAAAATTCTTGAAAATAATAATAATGTTCTGACCTTTGAAAGAAAATTGCCTGCCACAAAAATGACACTGTTGCAAGGTGTTTTTCTCCAAACATAAATTCAGGCTCATAGAATTAAATAAAAAAATATCTGGTTTTGCAGCTTTAGCTGAAAAAATATCTAATCTCAATACAAAAAATTCCAGGCTCCCCCCAAAATATCAAATGGTCGCTTCCTAACATTTTATTTTTCTTAACAGACCCGTGAATATCCAGGGTAGAATAGGTCTTCAGCAATCCATGCTTGCCGTAAAAGGCGACTAAATCATGGGCGAGGTGAAAAACAGACACTATGAAACTTTACCCTCAAAAATATCAGTACATAATAATAGTAAAAAAGAGTTTAAATACAATAAATATGGGTGAGGTGAAAGATAAAATATATATAAGTTTATCCTCATAGTAAAACAGAACAACTGACTTTCTCAACATTCGTAGTTCTGTGATCAGCATGCACCAGTGTTGTAAATATATGTCTGCGATATAAACTGTGTCAGGTTAGAACCAACGTGTGTGGTGGAACAAGCACCTGTCTCTCCATGCTTCACTCACATAGCACCTTAGCAAATACTACATATGCTGAATAAGATGGTACATATCTCCATTAAGTAGCAGAACACATAGGACATTAAACAGTAGTGACTCGGCACTGTAGCTCACCTGGGTATGTAGTTAAAAATGTCCATACAGACAGCCACTTAAAAGGTGCTGTCAGCGTTGTTGATATTTAAATATTTTCTGCATAAATAGTGAGGTAAAACTAACACTAAACTCTAATATTTAAAGAAAATATGTCATCATTAGGAGAAACATACATGCAAAGTTCAGCTCTCTCAGTCTTGCAATTTCAGAGTCATAGAAATATGCATTTTGAGAGAATTTAAGAGCACGGTCAAAACAAGGTCAATATAAAAGAACAAGAAAATAGAATTTGATGAATCCTAGAACAAACTAAACAAACATTTTATGTTTGAGTGATGGCCTTAAATAGATTGTTCAATCAGCTACTAACCTATTGAACAGGACCAGGTGTTGTCATTGTGGGAACAAGCATGTTAACTTAAGTTTCTGTGGAGATATTGTTTTCAATGAGAGCTAAAGCATGGTCAAAGTGCAAAGGTCTGTTATATATCAAAATTAAAGATATTGCAAAAAATGGAACATACATTTTGAGCCCCACAATTACCTTCTAATATACTAAATTTCAATCCATTTTGAACAAAAATGACAGAGAAATGGTCATAAATGGTCATAGCTCTTTCAATATGTCTCCCATAGTGGCAGAATCAGATTCAAACCTTTTGGTACAAATCGATGTAACATCTTTGGTGGGAAGTATGTAAAGTTTCAGCGTCATTGGTCCAGCAACACACGGTGAACAAGCAGGCCATGACATAAGTTCACTTGACTTTCATTCAGGTGAGCTAAAAATATCTGTTTAGATAACAGAAATAATAATTCTTTCGAAGACATATTTCTCAACCTAAATAAAACTGGAACAGGATGACAAATCCCTTTTAAATTTTTTGCTAAGAATTGATTCATCATCGATGATTTTTAGGGGTGCAATTTTTACTAAGGTGACTGTGAAAGACATCAATAGCACAGTGTGTCGACCAAAACAGGCAACACGTGGGTGGGTAATAAAACCTAAGTGTCTTCGTCATAATCATTTGACAAAGGAAATACTAGAGCAGTTACCGCTTGTCAAGCAGGATACGTGTAGGTGGTTCCCTCGAAATAATAACAAGCATCAATCTCCCTGCACCAAGCACAGCCATCCTGTCTTCCCATCTCTATCATGATCTGGTGAGTCAGGGTTTTCTTACTTGCATTAACAGCTGACCCCAATACCCTTTAGTTGAATCTACAGCTGACCCCGGTACCATTAGTTGAATCTACAGCTGACCCTGGTACCCTTAAGTTGAATCTACAGCTGACCCAGGTACCCTTTAGTTGAATCTACAGCTGACCCAGGTACCCTTTAGTTGAATCTACAGCCCACCCCAGTACCCTTTACTTGAATCTACAGCTGACCCTGGTACCTTTAGTTGAATCTACAGTTGACCCCGGCACTCTTAAGTTGAATCTACAGCTGACCCCGGTACCTTTTAGTTGAATCTACAGCCGACCCCAGTACCCTTGACTTGAATCTACAGCTGACCCCGGTACCCTTTTGTTGAATCTACAGCTGACCCCGGTACCCTTTAGTTGAATCTACAGCTGACCCCGGTACCCTTTAGTTGAATCTACAGCTGACCTAGGTACCCTTTAGTTGAATCTACAGCTGACCCCGGTACCCTTTTGTTGAATCTACAGCCGACCCCGGTACCCTTTAGTTGAATCTATAGCTGACCCCGGTACCCTTTACTTGAATCTACAGCTGACCCCGGTACCCTTTTGTTGAATCTACAGCTGAGCCGGTACCCTTTAGTTGAATCCACAGCTGACTGCGGTACCCTTTAGTTGAATCTACAGCTGACCCCGGTACCCTTTAGTTGAATCTACAGCTGACCCCTGTACCCTTTTGTTGAATCTACAGCTGACTGCGGTACCCTTTAGTTGAATCTACAGCTGACCCTGGTACCCTTTTGTTGAATCTACAGCTGACCCAGGTACCCTTTAGTTGAATCTACAGCTGACCCCGCTACCCTTTAGTTGAATCTACAGCCGACCCAGGTACCCTTTTGTTTAGATGTTACATTGCACTCACATATATGTTTGTTTTTGTCCCACTTCCTGTCTCGTTGCAATAGTTTCTTAGGTCAATCCGTTATTTTATAATGTTAATAAATATTTTTCAGTTGATATAGGCGTCCTACAACATGTTTGAAAGAGGACAAATATCATGTAATAACTTCTGTATAAGAACTGTCAAATCATTGGCAATCAAAATGTGATCTATATTATGATAAAACTTCATTTATTCTAAGTCTTGAAATAAATATATCTAAAAAGCCAAAGGAGTATCCAGGTAAATCATAATAAGACAATGTAGAGTGTTTATCTCATACTATTACACAAACAACTAGTCACTATCCATCGTTATGTCCAGCTAGGTCCAGCACTGCCCAGTGTCCAATCAGAGTGGTTTGTACGCCAGCAAACCGTCTCCAGTCAATCCCCTTCAAGGTTTAGGGATCAACCTTCATAAATTCTGACTGACACTGAAGCTGGGTCTAGACCGACACAAGATCTGGATGATGACTTGCATAAGTTGTAGGGAAGCAGTACATAGGAGACTACCTGTAGAAGTATGGAGCAAGGTCCTTCATCATCCCCTGGGAAAAAACAACATTTCTTGAGACATTGTAAAGTATGTACAACAATATCACAAGAACCGATTATCTCATATTTGAGGCAGAAGCATATATTGACATTTGTAAATTGTGACAGATGGTAAGCTGAGGCTCTTGCTATGTTAGACTTGATATACTGCTTACCAAAGTTAAGGGCCACCCGATCCTTTCCTATTGCTACAGTTAATCTGTCATGAAAGTATATAATTCAGCTTTCTATATATCAGTTTTCCGATTATCGGAATTGGAGTTTTGTCTCGCATATGCAGTACATGTTAGAACTTGCCATGACAAACTAACTATAGTAATATGAAAGAATCAGGTGGTCCTTAACTATATTTGAGTAGTATATATCAGCTGTCCATCAGTTTTCTGGTTGCAAGAACTGGGGTTTATTCTCCCATATGCACTCCATGTGATAACTTGTCTCACATGCTGCTGCTCAGGGCTTACCTTGGGATCAATGTGGGGAGGGAATCTTTTCACAGGCTTTCCCCGGCGATCAATGAGAAATTTTGTAAAGTTCCACTTCAGCATGCTAAAAGAAGAGCGTATATTTGTAGAATTTCATAATCCTGGAAGGACTTTGTCCATATGAAATGTGAAAAATACCTGCAGATCAAAGGAACAGGTAACATGAACAGTAACCATAGTAACTGTGTCGTATATTCAATTAAAAAATCATCTATGTAAATTGGGTACTACTAAAGAGTGACATTGTTAAGTGAGTGAGTTTGGTTTTACGCCGCTTTTAGCAATATTCCAGCAATATCACGGCGGGGGACACCAGAAATGGGCTTCACACATTGTACCCATGTCGGGATTCGAACCCGGGTCTTCGGCGTGACGAGCGAACACTTTTACCACTAGGCTATCCGACCACCCCACATTGTTAAGAGAACAAGGAGGGTGACAACCCCCTTTTGGTGTGTCGGACGCCAAGCCCTGTAAAGTGTTATTCCAGATGCAGCAGTAAGCTGGACAACATGAACATGTTGAAATTTATTTTTCAGCTTTTATTCTTGCAAAGAATGACAATTCAATAAAGTCTTTAGTCCTCAACTTATGAGTACACATGGTCATGCATTCTATGTGAAATCCCAGTCTAAGTTACTTGTACCAACAGTACACTGATATAAGGGTAACGCTATTTTTCAGGGCATTATCGTTTGCAGAAGCCCGAGGTCTTCCATTAACTGCCCGACGAAGGAAAAGTTGAAAAGACCTAGGGCTTCTGCAAATGATAATTCCCTGAAAAATAGCGTTACCATTATTATAGCTTAAAATGATGGAATTTGTTATCAAATAAAAAGAAACAACAATATCGGTTTTGAAACATTTACTACAATCGACACCAATGTCACTGACCAATTTTTACAAATATGGAAACATCATAGAACAAACGAGATGAAGTCACTATTGAACTTGACGTCACCTATCCCTATCCTATGATGTCACCTAACAACGGCCGTGATAATGGCCTGTCATCAAGCAATATGAGGGCATTATCAAGTTACAGTGGCCCGCTCTTTTTTGACAACATGCGGGCGGTTTAATGATAATTCTATCCATTTTAGCTATAATATGACTAAAGAGTTCTTAAGTTGCATGCCAAGACAAATTCATGGTATGCCAGATGCACAGAGAGGTGAGGTTGGCATCATCAACAAGGGTTATTTCAGTACAAGCACCTTCACAGACTAATTAAAAGATTTTGTTGATCATTAACGCTTGTTTGAAATATTAAAACTGCTTCTAGCACAGGTAAGGGAAGGAGGGAAGGAGTATGGTCTGGTTTCATACCACAATACCAGCAGTATAACAGCATGGGACATATCGACAATACCAGCAAAGTAACAGTGTGTACATGTGGACAAGGCTAACACACATTATACCCATGCGGAGAATGAAACCTGAGTCTCAGGTGTGCTAAACATAAGAAACCAACTTGGACCAAGGACCTATCCCACTGCCCCATGTGTGTGTTGTGATTATAGGGACAAGGGAAATTAATTTTGTCCAATAATACCAGAAATGATCTTATTCAAACCGTAAACGATGTGACACTCACTTTCCTAAAATGCCTTTTTGCTTGTCCTTGATGAACTTGTAGAGTGGATGTGCGTTTCTTCCATTCACGTCCGTCTTGCTGAACATGTCAAATTGAACGTCAAACTCCTTCACAACAAACCTCTTGATGCGATTATTCGGCCATGGCTCCTAAAATATTATGCAACAAATTATTGTACACATGACTAATATGGACGGAAGTCACAGAAGTTACTCACAAAAGACAAACACAATGAATTCAACATCGACACATCTATTACAGTTGATCTTATTACGTCAGGGCCCTGTTCCACAAAGTGATCTTTAATAGCGCTATTTGTGTCGTAAGCCTATGTTAAGATATAGGAGTTACGATCATCTTGGCACTATTTGTGTCGTAAGCCTATGTTTAGATATAGGAGTTACGATCATCTTGGCGCTATTTGTGTCGTAAGCCTATGTTAAGATATAGGAGTTACGATCATCTTGGCGCTATTTGTGTCGTAAGCCTATGTTTAGATATAGGAGTTACGATCATCTTGGCGCTATTTGTGTCGTAAGCCTATGTTTAGATATAGGAGTTACGATCATCTTGGCGCTATTTGTGTCGTAAGCCTATGTTAAGATATAGGAGTTACGATCATCTTGGCGCTATTTGTGTCGTAAGCCTATGTTAAGATATAGGAGTTACGATCATCTTGGCACTATTTGTGTCGTAAGCCTATGTTAAGATATAGGAGTTACGATCATCTTGGCGCTATTTGTGTCGTAAGCCTATGTTTAGATATAGGAGTTACGATCATCTTAGCGCTATGTGTGTCGTAAGCCTGTTTAAAAATAGGATTTATGCTCATCTTAGGGCTATGTGTGTCGTAAGCCTATGTTTGAGACTCCGTTGATGCATGTTATTTTATCCCCATTATGAGATTGATGTTCATGATCGTCAATTGCTCCAGACTCTATTATATACAGACTGCCGTCATATAGCTAGAATAGCTAGCTCACAATAAACAAAACAGTATGGTTCAAGGAGATTTGTTTTGAAGGCCATAGCAATACCAAAATAAAGTATAACATTGCAGATCCTGAACTGTACTTACTGTTGCATTAACTAGCACATGGGTAGATCACAGAACTAAAATGTAGCCGACTGCCTAAATATCACTTTTCGCCACAGAGCCAAAAACTCACTGACCTGTCCCCCAAACTGGTTACATGGGAAGGCGAGGATCCTCAAGCCCTGTGACTCAGCGTAGTCGGCGTAGAGTTGCTGCAGCTGAGTGTAGTATTCCTGGGTGTACTGTCACTTCGAGGCCACATTTACAATGATCACCAACTTGCCCCTGGTCGAACACAGGAAGACACACTAGAATACAAGGGCTGGGACAGGTAACTCAGGTACTCGGGTCGGGCTGCGCCTGGTCAAACACAGGAAGACACACTAGAATACAAGGGCTGGGACAGGTAACTCGGGTACTCGGGTCGGGCTGCCCCTGGTCAAACACAGGAAGACACACCAGAATACAAGGGCTGGGACAGGTAACCTCGGGTACTCGGGTCGAGTTGCCCCTGGACGAACACAGGAATACACACTAGAATACAAGGGCTGGGACAGGTAACTCGGGGACTCGGGTCGGGCTGCCCCTGGTCGAACACAGGAAGACACACTAGAATACAAGGGCTGGGACAGGTAACTCGGGTACTCGGGTCGGGCTGCCCCTGGACGAACACAGGAAGACACACTAGAATACAAGGGCTGGGACAGGTAACTCGGGTACTCGGGTCGGGCTGCCCCTGGTCGAACACAGGAAGACACACCAGAATACAAGGGCTGGGACAGGTAACTCGGGTACTCGTGTCGGCTGAGTGTAGTATTCCTGGGTGTACTGTCACTTCGAGGCCACATTCACAATGATCACCAACTTGCCCCTGGTCGAACACAGGAAAACACACTAGAATACAAGGGCTGGGACAGGTAACTCGGGTACTCGGGTCGGCTGAGTGTAGTATTCCTGGGTGTACTGTCACTTCGAGGCCACATTCACAATGATAACCAACTTGCGCCTGGTCGAACACAGGAAGACACACTAGAATACAAGGGCTGGGACAGGTAACTCAGGTACTCGGGTTGGGTGGGTCCTGGTCGAACACAGGAAGACACACTTGAATACAAGGGCTGGGACAGGTAACCCTGGTACTTGGGTCAGGTTGCCCCTGGATGAACACAGGAAGACACACTAGAATACAAGGGCTGGGACAGGTAACTCGGGTTGGGTGGGTCCTGGGCGAACACAGGAAGACACACTAGAATACAAGGGCTGGGACAGGTAACTCGGGTACTTGGGTCAGGTTGCCCCTGGACGAACACAGGAAGACACACTAGAATACAAGGGCTGGGACAGGTAACTCGGGTTGGGTGGGTCCTGGGCGAACACAGGAAGACACACTAGAATACAAGGGCTGGGACAGGTAACTCGGGTACTCGGGTCGGGTTGCCCCTGGACGAACACAGGAAGACACACTAGAATACAAGGGCTGGGACAGGTAACTCGGGTTGGGTGGGTCCTGGTCGAACACAGGAAGACACACTAGAATACAAGGGCTGGGACAGGTAACTCGGGTTGGGTGGGTCCTGGGCGAACACAGGAAGACACACTAGAATACAAGGGCTGGGACAGGTAACTCGGGTTGGGTGGGTCCTGGTCGAACACAGGAAGACACACTAGAATACAAGGGCTGGGACAGGTAACTCGGGTTGGGTGGGTCCTGGGCGAACACAGGAAGACACACTAGAATACAAGGGCTGGGACAGGTAACTCGGGTTGGGTGGGTCCTGGTTGAACACAGGAAGACACACTAGAATACAAGGGCTGGGAAAGGTAACTCGGGTACTCGGGTCGGGTTGCCCCTGGACGAACACAGGAAGACACACTAGAATACAAGGGCTGGGACAGGTAACTCGGGTACTCGGGTCGGGTTGCCCCTGGACGAACACAGGAAGACACACTAGAATACAAGGGCTGGGACAGGTAACTCGGGTACTCGGGTTGGGTGGGTCCTGGTCGAACACAGGAAGACACACTAGAATACAAGGGCTGGGACAGGTAACTCGGGTACTCGGGTCGGGTTGCCCCTGGACGAACACAGGAAGACACACTAGAATACAAGGGCTGGGACAGGTAACTCGGGTACTCGGGTCGGGTTGCCCCTGGACGAACACAGGAAGACACACTAGAATACAAGGGCTGGGACAGGTAACTCGGGTTGGGTGGGTCCTGGGCGAACACAGGAAGACACACTAGAATACAAGGGCTGGGACAGGTAACTCGGGTACTCGGGTCGGGTTGCCCCTGGACGAACACAGGAAGACACACCAGAATACAAGGGCTGGGACAGGTAACTCGGGTTGGGTGGGTCCTGGGCGAACACAGGAAGACACACTAGAATACAAGGGCTGGGACAGGTAACTCGGGTACTCGGGTCGGGTTGCCCCTGGACGAACACAGGAAGACACACTAGAATACAAGGGCTGGGACAGGTAACTCGGGTTGGGTGGGTCCTGGTCGAACACAGGAAGACACACTAGAATACAAGGGCTGGGACAGGTAACTCGGGTTGGGTGGGTCCTGGGCGAACACAGGAAGACACACTAGAATACAAGGGCTGGGACAGGTAACTCGGGTTGGGTGGGTCCTGGTCGAACACAGGAAGACACACTAGAATACAAGGGCTGGGACAGGTAACTCGGGTTGGGTGGGTCCTGGGCGAACACAGGAAGACACACTAGAATACAAGGGCTGGGACAGGTAACTCGGGTTGGGTGGGTCCTGGGCGAACACAGGAAGACACACTAGAATACAAGGGCTGGGACAGGTAACTCGGGTTGGGTGGGTCCTGGGCGAACACAGGAAGACACACTAGAATACAAGGGCTGGGACAGGTAACTCGGGTTGGGTGGGTCCTGGTTGAACACAGGAAGACACACTAGAATACAAGGGCTGGGACAGGTAACTCAGGTACTCGGGTCGGGTTGCCCCTGGATGAACACAGGAAGACACACTAGAATACAAGGGCTGGGACAGGTAACTCGGGTACTCGGGTCGGGTTGCCCCTGGACGAACACAGGAAGACACACTAGAATACAAGGGCTGGGTCAGGTAACTCGGGTACTCAGGTCGGGTTGCCCACCTGCACGAACAAAGGAAGACACACTAGAATTTTACAAACTTGATTCAGTGGTACTGATGTATCTGACCAGACAAATACAGTTAAATGTTTTACTGATGAGCCTGCCCAAAGCAAAGGATGTTTTTTTATCCTCTGCCATGAAGTGGGGTGGGGGATATAGGAACGTAGTTCGGCCATCCGCTTCTCAAAGGGTACAAATTTTCTTGTATGCTATTTAAATCAGAGAAATTAAAATTTACACACTGATTTTACTGGTCATGATCTCAAATGAATTTCAAGAATTGGTGTCGTAAATTCATTTTTTACAAAGTTATTGCCCTTGCTCCGTGATTTTCAACTTAGTACATACTATGAGAAATGGGGACAAGTTTTCTCAGAAACTACTGAAGTTACTTGAATGAAAGTTTGCATGCCTATCTAAGAGATACTTGTCAAGACTGAGTTCTAAGATTGGTCCTGTCAATCATTGTTTCACAGAGTTATGCCCCTTGTTCCATGCATTCCAACATAGTGCACACTGCATGAAATGAGGACATATTTTCTCAGAAACTACTGAAATTACATAAATGTTTGCATGCTTATCTAAGAGATACTTGTTAAAACTGATTTTGAAAATTGGTCCCGTCAATTATTTTTTTTACAGGGTAACAGCCATGATATTTTACTTTGTGCATAATGTCTGCAATGGGAACAAGTTTTCTCAGAAACTACTGAAGTTAGCTTATCTAAGAGATACTTATCAAGACTGAGTTATTTTTTCCAGAGAAGGGGCCTTTTGTGTGTATTTATTTCACATTTAATCATTTTTTCTGATGACATGAAGCTACCAAAGTGCCTATCTCTTCTTAATGCTTTATAGGACTCAATTTTATAGTTTATATTCACTACTATATGAACAAACAAAATTCTAATGTGCCCCATGGCCAGGGATAGTGATAATGCTGTTTTCTTGTTATATCTATGTTTGATTGAATAAATGCACTAATTACCTATTTTTCATGTTTTTTGTTAAATTTAATTTCATGTTTAAGTTTGGTTTTTTTATTGATTTTTTATGTCTTGGTAAGTTTGGTAGGCAAGGTAGGTGATTATAAATTGAGCAAAAAACACATTGTTAGCTGTTCTTCAAACTTTCATCTGAATTATCGCCATGGGCATCTTGTTTGTGAAGCCATTTTTCTTCATTATTGCAGATTAACATGGTTAATCATATTATCGTATTGCTTACACAATGATCCAATGCAGAGTTCCAGATAACTTTTGTAGCAATTGAGTTTTTACTCTAGGGTTTCTATTTTCATTGGGTTATTACATTTTTCATTGGGTAACGAATATTTTTTCTCTCTATTGGGTTTTTCCAAAAATTAGTGAAAATTTAAGATTTAAAAAAAATGAAATAATGTTTTAGATGTATATAACTGTTCAAAATATATATAGGAAATTAGCTCCTTTGTACGCATGAAGAAAAAGTTTCATTGGGTATTTACGCGAGCTGTTTTTATACATTTGAGTTTTTCATTTAATGAATGCGTTTCTGTACGCAAGTTAATTGAAAGTAATTGGGTTTTGAATATTTTTGGGGAGTATTTTACGCAAATATGCTGCTTATCTGTAGCTCTGTGTAAGTTTACATTTGACGGAATCAGTCTTATTAAAGTCCAATCTCATTCAAATTACATCTAAGTTCTCGCTGGCGCTAAACAAAGATATGAGGGCAACCCATCAGAACGAACTTTTGCGAACTTTGACCGACCACTGAAATGAATAACAAGAAGTCGACATCAGCCAATTAAAAAGCAGCTTTCTCGAGCTTTACAGCACTCATTTCAACCTGGCGACTTCCATTTCAGACCTAGCTTGAAAAATATGTTGATACAGTTCTCGATTAAAATTTTGAGAACTGAACAAACGAACATTCCGGAATGTCTAATATATGGTTGAGATTGTATAGCAGTGTTTCCCACATACTGTGCAACGCCTCCTCCGTTCAAATGTTTATCCCACGGAAGCAAGAGGTAGACGATCATTTTGACGGAATCAGTCTTACGGGCCGTAACTGTCGTTCGGAATACCCCGTGGTAACGTTTTCATGGTTGTGTGATTAGAAAACACATTCCGACTGTCACTTTCATGATCTGGTAAGCGACGCTTTGATTGGTCATATGAAAGGTCGTTCTGACATGGCCGCTAATGGGGTGTCCTCAGATCTTTGTTTAGCGATAGCGAGAACTAAGATCTGATTTTAATAAGATTAATTAAAGTCAGATCTTTTACTCCATCCAATATGATACCTCTCTCTTGAAAATCTTATACAAGACATATCACCCAGCAAGTTCACGACAAAAGTCATGTAACCAGAAAATTCATGATATCAGATGTTTCAACCAGTAAGTTTATGTATAATAAGGTCGTTCTGACGTGACCTGTAATGGTATGTCCTCAGATCTATGTTTAGCGATAGCGAGAACTAAGATCTGATTTTAATGAGATTGAAGAAGTATCAGTCAGCAAGTTTATGACAGAAGTCATATAGCCAAAACATTCATGATATCAGATGTTTCAACCAGTAAGTTTATGTACCTGAAGTATCAGCCAGCAAAGTCATTTCACGAGTCCCATTATTCAGCACGTTTTAAGGGTCTATTAGAAACATATTTATCTCCCCTTGATTTGTATGTGCTAGGCGTTTTATTTTATAACTTCAGACGTGTTCACACTCTAGTTGCTTATAACAACAGCCTATTCTCACTGTTTGAATAGCGCAAACAAGGGTTTTCATTCAAGCATTGTTATCATCCAACAAGTTGATGATACAAGATGTATCACCCAACAAGTTGATGATACAAGATGTATCACCCAACAAGTTGATGATACAAGATGTATTAACCAGCAAGTCCTTTATTCAAGAGGAGTACCTGTATTTCTCCAGAGAAATGTCCCTCCCATCAATGTCTTCAGCTGTAAACTCGTAGATGGAGGCAGCATTCTTCCAAACACTCTGGCCATCTGCCCCTGCCTGACATAACAGTGTTTACAACCTTTATGAGTGTTTGTGTGCAAACTGTGAAGCATGTATATGGATAAACTATATAATCAGTGCAAACTTGAACAATAGCTAAGTACAGATGATTAAAACATACACTGATGTAAAAATGCTCAACGTAGCGGACATTAAGTGTCTGTGTTCCGTGATGGGATTAGAACCACAGACATTCTGATCCAAGGTCGGACACCTTGTTCACATGACCAAGAGGTTAACCCCGTCAGAAAACTGACAAGGTAAGGGTGCCGTATGTGGGATGACCTAAAGCCCATGATTATGAAACAGTGAAGTGAAAATATTTCTCCTTTTTTTCACATTTCACAGTCACTTTTCACTCTATTTGGTGCATTTTAAATAAATCTGAGCTTTTTCACCAATTCGTCTGAGCTGGCATGCACTTGTCTATTAAAAGAGAAATCTTTTAACCGTTATTGGTAAAATCATCACACTTTAACCTTGTTCACTGGCAGACAAATATTTTTGTGATTGTTGATTAAAGATCTAGATCTACTGAGAAATAGATCAATTTTAAATTTGCAAAATTTAAGGCCACTTTCAATTTCAATGTAGTGTTTTTCCTTAGACATTTTATCATTACTGTTGATGGCACATTCCAAATACAATGCCGTATGAAAACTGTTGCGTAATGGCGTAGTGATTGGGTAACCATGCATAACTGATGAGTGCGGGCATTGGTGATCGCGTCCTTCATATTTTCATGAATAGAATTACATAAAATCAAACATGAGTTTGGAAAAACACAACTCATTTGGCCCAAATATATATTGACATATCAAGACACAACTGTCAGCTCGCCAGAGTAACAGACATACCATTTTCGGCTCGACGCATATCGTACCAAGCTCCATTCTAGCTACTAAGATACCTGTAAACAAATTTACGTTAACTCCCTACACGCATAGGATGGTAATGTCGCATGCCCTGTGCAGAGTTTTGGCGAATGAGCCTAATATAGTTTCGTGTACCAGAAACGGTAATATTTGCTAAAACAGTAATTATAGATTCCTTAATAATGTTATATGATAAGAAAGCTGTAATATACGTAGTTTTTTAATCACAAAATTTCGAAACAATTTTGGGACAACTTTACTTATACGTATACTACTTGTATACAACATATTTTATAAAAGTGAAGGAATATACTATTTCAGGAGTCGTTCTGGTAAAATATCAATAAGATCTTTCAAATAATATTTACATTATGTCAACTTGGATTTCTGTCATCAAGAAAAGAGTATTATTGTTGAATATTAACATATTCTATTTAATCATTATGAAGTTGATATAAGTAGTTTTTAAGATATACGTATCTATATTTTCGTGGTAAATTCAGCACAACACGTGAAAGCAAACTTCTGCATTGTTTTTATTCGGTTCGTTATGGATGATGAACAAGAAACTTACAAGTTATGGCGCATCAGAAAAACTATCATGCAGGTATTTTACAAGGATTAGATATCGGCGATACACGAAATCTGTTGTACGTCATGCATGTCAGGGTGATAATTCAGTATTGATAGAGCCAATATCGGCATGTTATTAGGTGATGATGTCTGTTTGCGGCCTACAATACCACCACTAAACGTCCATGAATAAGAATACATTCAAATATTTAATGTATGAATGTCTTGTTAATCCTACCAATCCGAATGCCCCTTGATGTAATCATGGTAATGAAATCAACTTGACTGATTGCAACAATCAACAGAAACAGGTACTACGCATCATTGACCTGACCATGTTTTGATAATCATATGGCGTCCCATATATGTAACAGATATGTTTGTTCGAAAGGTCAGGAAAACTAGAAAGTACTGTGAAGTTTGTAACTTTGCAGTGAAGACACTGACATGATGCAAGAGCCTAATACTGTCATGTCAGCATTATCAACATGTTATGAATGGGTGCAGGCTAAAACAGCACCTCAGCAAATGTCACAGATTTCTCAGGCTAAAACGGCACCACATTTGGATAGAATTGCTACTAATTGTCAGGCGAAAATGGCACCTCTACTTTTAATAATGATAAGAATGACATGCTTTATTATGTCAGGTTGTTTTCCTTGTGCGGGGACACAGTCCGTTATCCGCAGAAACATTCTTGTGGTGGCAGAAAGGGGAGTGCCATGAGTTTTCTTACAAACTTGTGGATTGCGTCGTCCTCTATGTAGGCTAACTAAGTATAAGTAAACAAGTATTATTTCTTATTACAAGTGACCATGTGAGTTTAATTTAATTTATTTTACTTCAAAGCATGTGATGTTTACACAGTAAGTTTAAACTGAAGTAAAGGCTAATTTCTAATCACCCCACTGTAAACTTGTTTTAACATTTTACAATTATTTATGTGCAAGTGACCATGTGAGTTTAATATCATTTATTTCAGTACCAAGTTAAAAAAAATAAGGTGCCGATGTCGCCTGGCAATAGTTTTCGAACACCTGATTGGTTTGGTCCTGAAACAGGAATATATAGTATCCAGTCTATATTATTGTTCCTATTCATCATGGTACAGGCACCAAAATTCACATGAACCCAATGTTGACAGGATGGAAGAGAGAACTGTCAAGTCAGTAGCTTTGATAACGTCACACATCTCATTTTAACATGACAAATCACTATCACTAAATACAGTTAATGCTACTTCAAGGGTTGTGGAAATCTATGTACACTTGCCAGGGTTTGGAATAGTTTCTAGTTTCCAGATGAACACGAACACAACTACTGTCTTTAGAATCATGTGAAGATATGTGAATAGATAAATGATAATGTCTCAAGACACATTTTAAGCTCACCTTTTTGAAAATGTTCTGGAAAAGCTCTTTTTTGACAGTATCAGAATTAGATATGGAATAACAATGAGCATGCACCTATAACATGTATAATTAACCTTGTGAATGTGTTAATGTTCCTTTAGTCATTGTTAATTACCAAATGGAAACATTTTATTCCTTCAGCTATGTCACGATCGAGGCTATCTGGTGACACAAGATGAATTGGACCAAACACTGGATGAATTCAAGGCTCAGTTTGGTGATAAGCCCAGGTTAGCCAAGTTGAAATTTTGTTTTATTTTTGTCTTATCTGGTCTTTGACCAGTGGAGTTAATGATTTGTTTCTTTATGCTGCAGTCAGCAACAGTCTGTGACTTAGGCCACTAGCCCAAAGCCAATTTCAAGTAAAATTCTGTTCAGTCTAGTACGCTGAAATGTACTAAAAAGTGTGTTAAGAGCGAAGTTAGGGCTAGTAGACTCAAAGGTATTTGGTGCAGACTGCACTCACTCAATGATTATTACTATGAGGGTATAATGACACACAGTGATAGATCACCCGTGAAGATCTGGGGTAGAATAGGTCTTCAGCAACCCATGCTTGCTGTAAGAGGCAACTAAGGGGATCAGGTGGTCAGGCTCGCTGACTTGGTTGATGCATGTCATCCTATTCCAGTTGCATGGACCGATTCTCATGATATCAATCACCACTGGATTTTCTAGTCCTGACTCGATTATTTACAGACCGCCGTCATATAGCTGGAATATTGTTGAGAGCGGCGTTAAACAAACAAACAAACAAACACAGTGACAGAGCCTGACCACCTGATCTTCATTACAACAAACGTGAAATACTTGAGACCTATTCTGAACCAGAATGCATGCCTGGACATAAGAGACGTGTGTGAGATGTTTGTAAAAATGTTTTGTGTGCTCATTGGTTGCCATGGTTATGTGTGGTTTTTGTGTTGTATTAATATGATTAAAGCTTTTTAAAGGGACTTTCATGTTTTTGCTGTTGGTCTTTTAAATGAAGTCTCACTACGAGTGAAAGATTGTAACACAACTTGTTTATTCAAGACCCAGACTCAAACTGCCCTCACTACAATCCCAGTCACATCCTCACAACTGAATCACATATCCTAGCAACATGTACCAAACATTCGATCACTTACCATTCCTTTCAATTTATTTAGCACCATTAGAATAGAACTAACTCAGTGTTTACCATCGTTCCTTTATGTAGAGTTATCTCCCTTTGACCATAAGCTGTTGTCATTGATACTAGTACTGAGTACAAGAATCTGTGTTATAGCTGCAGTGTTTTATTTGACATGGATGGTACCATGTAGGGAATCGAACATTGGTGTTCAGGGTGATGCTGTAACTTAACAATAGGCTACCTTATTTATTGAATATTGATTATATGATTTATGAGGTGAGGTGAAATGGGGCTTAACGTCGCGTCCAAGATTATTGCACTTATATAGCGATGTGCATGCATGTGTGTGTGTGTGTGGCTGCTTGTACTAGTCCGGACTGATGCCGATTTACAGTGCTAGCTCACTGAGATACCATGCCACAGTTTATCATGAATACCCCACTCAGACACAGTATACTGACTCCGAGCCAACCAGTCCTTGTTTTAGCCCCTTAATGCCGAGGGCCAGGCAGGGTAACAACAAGTGCCATCTTTTAACGTTTTTTGGTATGACGCGGCCGGGGATCGAACCCCAGACCTTCTGCTCTCCGGGCGGACGCTCTACCACTAGACCACAGAGGCGGTTTTATGATTTATGATCATGCTGTACCAGGAGGCCAATTATCTCAGTTTCCTCACTGTCTTAACACCTGCATCATTGTCGTCTTTCCTCCCAACATTTAGCTGACTGATCTGCTATTCAAAGTGACATCAAACCCAACTCACCCATGCCTTCACCTTGGTAATCATAATAATAGTCATGGTAATAATACTTTGTTTCAGTGAACGGAAGCCGGGAAGAAGTGACCTGATTGTTCTTGTAGCTCACAACGATGACCCCACAGGTGAGAGGTTGTTTTAGTTTATGTAACAAGGATTGCACTGCAGTGTTCAAACTAAAACATGAAAGTAAAGGGGTCATTGTCATAGCCCTAGGAGGAAAAGACTTGCAGGGTCCGTAGATCAGTGTTAGAAACAAAAACAAATGCCAGGCTGCATCAGGAGCTACAGACTTTAGAAGCTGCAGGCCCTGACTAAACTCTTCAGACTCTATTTTAAAAAACTGCAGCTTATTGTGACAAATAAATAGACATGTAAAATTTTGCATGCCATGGGGACCCGACACGAGATCTACCTGCCACAGGCCTTCAGACAAGTGCTTATTTCGAAGACTGCCCTAGTATAGTTCAAACCTCGAGGACCCCAGTACTATTTGTAACTCAGCAATGTTTATTTCCATATGTGCTGTCGTATGTGTGGATGGATAAATTTCAAGGCAATATAATATTCATATATCAGATGTTGCTGCAACCTATTTATTATTGGGAGTTCTTATCATGCTTATAAAGAGTGTTTGATTGTTTGTTTGTTGTTTAACGCCGCACTCAGCAATATTCCAGCTATATGAGGGGCTGTCAAGTAGCTTAGTGGTTAAAGCGCTCGGTTCGATTCCCGGACATGGGTACAAGGTGTGAAGCCCATTTCTGGTGTCCACCGCCTTGATATTGCTGAAATGTTGCTAAAAGCGGCAAAAAATCATACTCACTCCAGCTATATGACCGCGGTATGTAAATACTCAAGCCTGGACCAGACAATCCAGTGATTGATGTCATGAGCATCAATCCATACATTTGGTATATGATTGAGTCGTCTCTTACAGCAAGCATGAGTTGCTGAAGACCAATTCTAACATGAATCTTCACAGGGCTTGTTAGGCTAGGGAAGTTCATGATGAAACTTTGTATGAGGATGAATTCTGACAGATTGTGTCCTGTTCTTGTTTCAGATCAGATGTTTGTGTTTTTCCCAGAAGAACCTAAAGTTGGAATCAAAACAATCAAGACTTATTGTCAGAGAATGCAGGAAGAAAACATTACGCGCGCCATTATTGTTGTACAAGCAGGGATGACGCCATCGGCCAAGCAGGTCAGTTACCATGGTAGCAGGTATCTAGGCGTGTTGAAGGTGTTGATTGTCTTCACGCTAAAGTTCAACTCGGAGATCAATATCAAGTAGTCACGAAGCAGTTTCACATTCAAGGCTAATGCTTCTTTTTTATTTGTGATGGCACAAACTGTGAGAAAATTCTTTTTGTATGTTTTTGCCGCTAATATACTTCCATAGCAATGACAGTTTGCATCAAACTCTGATTGCTTAACTTTTAGAATAAGTCTTGCTCTTAAGACATGTTTACCCTATGGTATGATATCATGTTTAATGTGTACCATTGTGTTAAGCATTTCATTATTTTGTCATTATTTTAAAACATTTTTATTGAAAGAAGCTATCAATGTTTTATAATGTTTTAGATTATATACTGATGGAAACGAATATGGGAACAATTTTAAACATTCTGGGAGTGTCATGTTGTTTGAGTGTAGGGAACTATGTTCTGCAGGCTCTGGTGGAGATGGCCCCCAAGTATATCCTGGAGCAGTTCCGGGAGGCCGAGCTTCTCATCAACATCACAGAACACATGGTGAGTCTGTCAGTCAGTCAGTGGGTGGTCATCTTCCCAAGGCAAGTGAGTTAACTGACTATAAAAGTCCAGTTTCCACCCTTGCCGAACTAGGCTGGTATTATGGAGTTACATTTTGGCTGGACTAACGAGTCTATGCATAGTCCAATCAAAATCACGCACCAAAATCGAAATCCGGTTCGTAAAGTGTCATGCAGATTTCAGTCGTCTGCAGTATTTGCAAAGCATGTGCACCGCTAACTTGTTGTCAACAGATATTTTCATATCTTTTCATGTTTTTAATCAAGGTGCTCACGCGATTTGATGCACTTTGCAATTTTATCACAATATAGATCTTAATTATCGATCCGATCGTCTTGACTGGGCGCCACCGTTTTGTTTGAAGCAAATGCAAGTGATCTGAGAGTATGAATCTGATTGGTCAATAGGAGAGGCATGGAAAGGACATAACTCGTAATAGCCACTGGTGGCGCTACGATCGAGCCCATGAATTCCAGCCTAGTTCGGCAAGGGTGGAAACTGGACTTTTAAAGTCAGTTAAATCTCTTGCCTCGGGAAGATGGTGGGTGAGTGAGTGAGTGAGATGGCCCCCAAGTATATCCTGGAGCAGTTCCGGGAGGCCGAGCTACTTATCAACATCACAGAACACATGGTGGGTGAGTGAGTGAGTGAGTGATGCCGCAGTCAGCAGTATTCCATCCGTAAGTCAGGTGGTTAGGCTCTGTGACTATTTACACACTACTGTCCTATTTTTGCTGAGTGCTGTGTTAAACAAAAAAACTGTAGTTATTTTTGGTCCAGATAGTGTAGATAGACAGACAGATGAATGAATGAATCATATGTCATTGTAATTCAAAATCTAATCAGCCTAATCAGAACAATCTTGCAAATGTTGAAAGTGAAGATTAGTTTTGGTTACATGTGCACTGTGGAACTACCAGTAAGTAGGATAATAAAAGCAGGTGTGGATGCAGTCACTGCTTGCCATGTATAGTGTGGAAGGTAATGTTAGGTACCGACATTTACTACATAAAGGGTGCATGGGAATCACGCACGCACGAATAGCGTTGGGCGTCTCAAAGTGCGTGATTCCCGTGCACCCTTTCGAGTTGAGTTGATTGGTTCAACTGTGTCATATGTGACGCAGGGATGGCATTATGCAGATGGTTGTTTCAATGAATGCTCGTTCCATCAGTGACGAACAGGTCTGGTTGTTGATGAAATATAGTGATAGCTAAATAGACAGATCTTTTATTCATGCACTGATTGTCTTTAAATGTAATATCCAGTTATGTATGACTGTTTAATAATCTCATACCAACTCAAACCAATCTCTTACCGATTGGAGAAGGTCCGATAGCTTTTCAGATATTGTAGTAAACGTCGGTACCTTAAATTAACTTCCAGACTATATGTAGGGAAGGGTTATGTTATGCAACTGTGATGAACAGAGTCATCTGGGAGAGATGTGATGATGTGCCTTGCAGGCACACAAAGAGGCCTACAAACACGCAAATCTAATGCTCACTTGCTTTCAAATATGTTTCCTTTCAAAGTCTTGTGTCACTTTAGAGTAACCAGTAAATTTACAGTAACCAGGCTTCTGGCAAATGTCTTAGCATGTAGAAAGCCGAGAACCAGCTGTGCTTGTGTTGTTGTCATTATTACATCATATTAGAGGATCACTAGAGCTGTCCAGGTGCAGAAAATCTTTCATCTTCAACAAGGCTTTTACATAGGATCCTGGGTTCGAGTGAGTGAGCGAGTTTGGTTTTAAGCCACTTTTAGCAAGATTCCAGCAATATCATGGCAGGGGAAACCATTAATGGGCTTAACACATTGTATCCATGTCGGGATTTGAACCCGGGTCTTCGGATTGATGAGCGAATGCTTTAACCACTACCCAACCGCCCCTCATGGGTTCAAAACTATTGACGTTCAGGAAGGACTAGTGACGTTATCTTGTGGACTACTACTTTTTCCATTAGATAACTATGTATTAGATCATTTTTGCAGACAAATGAAAGTACGAATTAATATCCAAGCCTGTAAGAGACAGCCTCCGTGGTCTAATTGTAGAGCGTCCGCCCGGAGAGCGGAAGGTCCGGGGTTCGATCCCCAGCTGCGTCATACCAAAAGACGTTTAAAGATGATACTTGTTGTTACCCTGTCTGGCGCTCGGCATTAAGGGGCTAAAACAAGGACTGGTCGGCTCGGAGTCAGTATACTGTGTCTGAGTGGGGTATTCATGTTAAACTGCGGCATGGTATCTCAGTGTGCTAGCACTATAAATCGGCATCAGTCCGGACTAGTACAAGCAGCCACACACACACACACATACACGTGCATGCACGTCGTTATATAAGTGCAATACTCTTGGACGCGACGTTAAACCCCATTTCACCTCACCTCCAAGCCTGTAAGTTAGTTCTGCCGTCTACCCTGACTTTGTGGATCATTTCTCATGATACCAATCACTGAATTGTCTGGTCTTGACTCGATTGTTAGTTACCATCCTGGGTTACATAAGGTCTTCAGCAACCCATGCTTGTCGTAAGAGGCAACTAGCGGGATCAGGTGGTCAGGCTTGCTGACTTGGTTGATGCATTTCTTCGTATCCGAATTGTGTGGATCAATGCTGATGATGTCAGTCAATGGATTGTGTGGTCCAGACGATTATTTACAGACCCGCCGTGACATAGCTGGAATATTGCTGAGTGTGAACTATACAAACAGCAACAACTTGCCATCCAATCTGTTTATGTTGCAGCTGGTGCCGGAACATGTCGTGATGACCCCTGAGGAAAAGTCAGAACTTCTATCCAGATAGTATCCTTGTTTCCACTTCCTGGTTAATTCTGAGCAACTTCCCAGGTTGATTCTCAGCTCTCTTACAGTAACTAAAGAAGAAAATATTGGGAGAGCTTTGTCAATATTAACTTTGGTACATATGAAATATTTGTTAAATTGCATTTAACTAATGACCAAGTTTGAAGTTTACAGTGCAGGTTTGATTTAAAGATAAAACTAAGGTGACTTGTTTTCTTACCATTTCAGTCTTTATGTTTCATATTCACTTAAAACATAGACAACAGAAAACACTTTATTTCATCTGTGCATATTACTTCTTGTGCGTGAACGATTTCATTCAGTTTCCTCCCTTTATTTTGATTGGTCTTTCCGTGTTTCACTGTGTTCATGACTCTTCTGACCCGTAAACATGCGGGGTAGAGTAGGTCTAAAGCAACCTATGTCTGCAGTGAAAGAAGACTATGCTTTTCGTAAGAGGCAACTAATGGGATTGGGTGGTCATGCTCGCTGACTTGGTTGATGCATATCATCGTATCCCAATTGCGTGGATCGATGCTGATGATGTCAGTCACTGTATTGTGGGGTCCAGACTCGATTATTTACAGACCGCCGTCTTATAGCTGGAATATTGCTGAGTGCGTAGTTAAACAAAACAATAACAACAACAACAACAAAATTATGACTCTTCCCCTGAATCTGTTTTGTTTTTGTTGACTCTCCTGATTCCTGTGGAGCCATGGTTAGACTAGTAGTTGAAGGTGCCGTACAACAATGTACTCATTTGTGGCTTGACAGGATCCTAGGAGTTTGAATCCAAGATTCGGTCCTTGGTCTGTCAGTAACAAACCATTGCTTTGAAGTTTCACCTACGTGATAGATTTTAAAGATTAAGTCACTTCTGGCTCCTAGTGACATGACTGTAGACACGTCAGGATGGCATTGGCGATAACCAATTCTGGATTGTCTGGTGCCTTGTCTTGAAGATTGCTCACAATATCAATCACTAGTTTATCAGGGCCAGAATATAGCTAGAATATTTCTGAGTGCAACGACTTTAAACAAACAAACAAACAAACAAAAGCAATCTTTACGTATTTACTTACTCTGTGAATTTTCACTCACATTGTGTCCGTGTTCCTGACTCTTGACAGAGTTATGCCCCTTGACCTATCTCCAGCAAACTGAAGGATTCCCAGATTCCCAGAATCCAGCAAGGTGATCCGGTAGCCAGATACTTTGGTTTAAAACGTGGTCAGGTAAGTCTTGTTTCAACGATTAATCAAAGAAAATATGACATATCAATGTTGTGAATTCAAGAACACCCCCCACGAACTTTATAGATGTAGAGATGTGCTTATGGACGACAGACATGAACTGATACTTTAGGACTGTAAGGATCCATATCCATTATGCATATTTTGAGAGTGATGTTGTGATATGAGGCATACCTCAGTAGTGAGTCCGCAATATGATACACATTTTGATATTGGAGCTGCAATATGATACATACCTTGAGTATGCAATTTAATAATAATGAGGTCATGATCTGATACACATCCTACAGTAAGGTCATGATCTGATACACATCCTATTGAGAGGTCACGATATGATACACATCCTATAGTGAGGTCATGATCTGATACACATCCTACAGTAAGGTCATGATCTGATACACATCCTATTGTGAGGTCACGATATGATACACATCCTATAGTGAGGTCATGATCTGATACACATCCTACAGTAAGGTCATGATCTGATACACATCCTATAGTGAGGTGACGATATGATACACATCCTTTTATTGAGGTCAGGATATGATACACATCCTATAGTAAGGTCACGATATAATACACATCCTATATTGAGGTGACGATATGATACACATCCTTTAGTGAGGTCACGATATGATACACATCCTGTACTGAGGTCATGATATGATACACATCCTGTACTGAGGTCACGATATGATACACATCCTTTAGTGAGGTCACGATATGATACACATCCTATAGTGAGGTGACGATATGATACACATCCTTTAGTGAGGTCACGATATGATACACATCCTGTACTGAGGTCATGATATGATACACATCCTATAGTGAGGTCACAATATGATACACATCCTTTAGTGAGGTCACAATATGATACACATCCTTTAGTGAGGTCACGATATGATACACATCCTATAGTGGGGTCGCAATATGATACACATCCTATAGTAAGGTCACGATATAAAACACATCCTTTAGTGAGGTCATGATATGATACACATCCTGTACTGAGGTCATGATATGATACACATCCTGTACTGAGGTCACGATATGATACACATCCTTTAGTGAGGTCACGATATGATACACATCCTATAGTGGGGTCACGATATGATACACATCCTTTAGTGAGGTCACGATATGATACACATCCTGTACTGAGGTCATGATATGATACACATCCTATAGTGAGGTCACAATATGATACACATCCTTTAGTGAGGTCACGATATGATACACATCCTATAGTGGGGTCGCAATATGATACACATCCTATAGTAAGGTCACGATATAAAACACATCCTTTAGTGAGGTCATGATATGATACACATCCTCTACTGAGGTCATGATATGATACACATCCTGTACTGAGGTCACGATATGATACACATCCTTTAGTGAGGTCACGATATGATACACATCCTATAGTGGGGTCACGATATGATACACATCCTATAGTGAGGTCGCAATATGATACACATCCTATAGTGAGGTCACAATATGATACCTATCCTGTAGTGAGGTCATAATATACACATCCTTTATTGAGGTCACAATATGATACCTATCCTGTAGTGAGGTCATAATATACACATCCTATACTGAGGTCACGATATGATACACATCCTAAAGTGAGGTCACGATATGATACACACCCTATAGTGAGGTCACGATATGATACACATCTTAAAGTGAGGTCACGATATGATTTACATCCTATTGTGAGGTCACGATATGATACACATCTCAATAGTGAAGTCACAGTGTGATACGCATCTCTATACTGAGGTCATGATACGATAAACGTATCGACTGTGAGGTCACGATATGATACTCATGTCGATAGTGAGGTCAGGACATGATACCCAATCAGATTATGAAACCTCTACACTTGATGTGTTAAAAAGGAAACATTTCATTCACCACAAGAAATGAGCTAAAACCTGTGATTGTGGGTTCGAATCCCAGTTCGCCCCGATTATGTTTATAAGTTTGTCAGCACTATACTCATGCTTGTTGGTTTCCACAAAATCGGTAAACGTCTGAGACCTGCATCACTTCGGGCTTTCTTCTCACATGAAGCTGACATGCTGGGATATGACTAGTATACTGTTAAAAGCAGCGTTAACACTCACTCACTCACTCACTCACTCACTCACTCACTCACTCACTCACTCACTCACTCACTGGTAAATGTCTAAGACATCACTTCATCAGAGCATCACCTTAGGCCCAATTTAATCTGACACACAACATTAAACCAACTCATACACTCACACATTCACACTCTCACCAGGATCAGTCTGTATGACTTGTGCAAACATTAATTGTCAGAGTCTGGCCGCCTCGACCCATCACATCCTGTTGGTGTATAAGGCTAGTGTACAGGTCTAATACAAATTCAACAAGAATTTGTGTAAAATTAAAAACACAACACAGCAGTATTTGAAGGATTTTCACATATACTGTACTGTCTGCATCGAAACGAAAGTGTTCCAGTTTTCAGAAATACATGATTAAGCAAGTGATGCATGCACATTTTCCAAGCTTTCAAGTACATGTACCTCGTTTAAAACTTGAAACAGTTTCTTTAGGATAAAATTGTCACCTACCTCATGAACAGATGAGACAACCTGCCTTCACTCTGCCCTTTCTAGTTGGTGGGATGACCTTGAGCTTGATCTGGGATTCAAACAATCATAGGATCCTGGCATGCTTAAGGGACACAACTCTGGTCCTCAAATTCCAGCACCTAAGATGAGGCCCAGACTCAATTCCTCACATGGGTTCAATGTGAGAAGCCCATTTCTGGTGTCCCCCACCATGATATTGCTTGAATACTGCTAAAAGGTGGATTAAAAACCTTGCTCACTCACTCACTGTGCTATTTGTAATGCAGACATTTATCTGTAGAAAAAAAGTACCAACTAAACAACTACACAGCCATGACACTGGTTGCTAAACTAGTACAGATATACTGAGATAAACAGGGGCCTAGTTAAGAGATGTCATACCGAGGCCTTCAAGTTCACATACCGTATTTGACGTAATAAGCGCCCAGGGCGCTCTCAAAATTAGAAATAAGGTGCTCTTATTAGAATATTATTTTTGTGAAAAAAGAGTTGAAAAGAGAATTTTGAGTTGAAAGATAAATTTCTTGGTTTACGCTAACAGCCTGAAATGTTTATATTCCACCGACGTATTTTTCCAGAATTTAATTGCCCATAATTAAGGGTGCATAAATAAGTCTTGTGTATATTGATCAATCGGAAAGGGGTGCTAACTGGGATTGTTCATTAGCCAATATCTTAGCAAATATCGCTTATTACATGTATTAGAGCGGGGCGCTTATTACGTCGAATACGGTATATATATTATTATGTAGATTGAAACTTGTGTGCAAAAGTCCACTGGTTTGTACTATGGGTACCAGTATCCCATGCTTGTCTCACAGTGGTGATTCCAGTGCAGGATAGGTCCCCAGGATCTCAAATCTTGTCTCCCAGGGATATACCGTGAACTTGGTATCCCCTGTTTGTCTCCCGGTGGGGATTCTTGGGAAGGATATGTTCTCAGCATCCCAATCTTATCTCCAAGGGATGATTACAAGGAGATAATGTGTGAGATAATAAGAGCAATTCCCCAATGTGGACCCAGGTTAGAATATGTCCCCAGTTCCCCATGCTTGCACCCCATGTGGACCTTGATGAGGACAGGTCCCCAGTACACTATCCTGGCACCTTTATGTGGACCCAGGTTAAGACAGGTCTCTAGGTATCTCATGCTTGCACCCCATGTGGACCCCTTTAAGGATAGGTCCCCGGTACACTATCCTGGCACCATTATGTGGACCCAGGTTAAGATAGGCTTCTAGGTATCTCATGCTTGCACCCCATGTGGACCTGGATCAGGACAGGTCCCCAGTACACTATCCTGGCACCCTTATGTGGACCCAGGTTAAGATAGGCTTCTAGGTATCTCATGCTTGCACCTCATGTGGACCCCTTTAAGGATAGGTCCCCAGTACACTATCCTGGCACCCTTATGTGGACCCAGGTTAAGATAGGCTTCTAGGTATCTCATGCTTGCACCTCATGTGGACCCCTTTAAGGATAGGTCCCCAGTACACTATCCTGGCACCATTATGTGGACCCAGGTTAAGACAGGTCTCTAGGTATCTCATGCTTGCACCCCATGTTGACCCCTTTAAGGATAGGTCCCCAGTACACTATCCTGGCACCCTTATGTGGACCCAGGTTAAGATAGGCCTCTAGGATTCTCATGCTTGCACCTCATGTGGACCCCTTTAAGGATAGGTCCCCGGTACACTATCCTGGCACCATTATGTGGACCCAGGTTTAGACAGGTCTCTAGGTATCTCATGCTTGCACCCCATGTGGACCCCTTTAAGGATAGGTCCCCGGTACACTATCCTGGCACCATTATGTGGACCCAGGTTAAGACAGGTCTCTAGGTATCTCATGCTTGCACCTCATGTGGACCCCTTTAAGGATAGGTCCCCAGTACACTATCCTGGCACCTTTATGTGGACCCAGGTTAAGACAGGTCTCTAGGTATCTCATGCTTGCACCTCATGTGGACCCCTGTAAGGATAGGTCCCCAGTACACTATCCTGGCACCCTTATGTGGACCCAGGTTAAGATAGGCCTCTAGGTATCTCATGCTTGCACCCCATCTGGATCATCTGAGTCGCTGGAATTTGATGACCATGGTTGTCTCCCTTAAGCATGCCAGGATCCTATGATTGTTTGAATCCCAGATTAGCCTGATTATGATCCTTTGTGTGTCAGCCTTCATACCTGTGCTGGTGGCGTTGACTGAAGTAGAAATGTTTCTCCTTCAATGCATCCTTTCCTCCCATATTAAGCTTACACGTCGTAGAACTTAATTGTTGTTGAAATCAAGATTAAGCTCACCTCACTCAGTAATTTACTCACTCACTCACTACTTGAAACTTGTTATGTTTGGACCCTCCCACATGTTTTACCTGCAAACTAAAACTTGCTCAGGTAAACTAATCAGCAGCCCCATGAAACAGGACAGCTGTAAGTTTGTTGGAATTTGACTGTTGGTGGTTTTTCTAAGGATTATTATCCCCTCATCACAAAGTGGGGTTTGGGATATAGTTGTGGTGGAGCGATTTATTGAATAATCAGTCAACCGATCGATCTGCATCTGACTTATGTTCACGATCTCAAATGAGTTCTAAGCTTGGTGTCTTGACTTAATTCTTTTACTGTTGTGGCCCTTGCCCCATGCTTTAAAATTATGGGGACAAGATTTCTCAGACGGAGTTCAGAAATTGGTGCTGTAACTTATTTTTTTATCCATGTTGTTTTGCTTAGTACATAGTGTCTGCAATGTGGACAAGTGTTTTCAGAAACAATTGAAGTTACATGAATGAAACTTACCAAGGTTATTTAAGAGATACTTATCAAGACTGAGTTAAAAAATTGGTGCCATTTATTATATTATCCAGAGAAGGTCCTTTTGCGTGTATTAATTTCACATTTTTTCTGATGGCATAAAGCGGCCCAAGTACCTATCTCTATCAAAATTCTAATGTGCCACATTGCAGGGAGGATAGTGATAACACTGTTTTTTTGTTACACAAAGATATAAAAAAGTATTGATGCATTTATCATTAAACTTGGTATATACCTTCTCTACGATGGGGCCTGCTTACAAAAGGTTTGGATCACAATTAGTCAGCAGTCAGCATTTTGTAAAGCATGGTTATGTCATTGTCAGTTCCTGATGCATGCTTACCTCTTCAACCATAAACTGTATATTCACATGTCTTCTCAATCCTGCCACATCCATGGTGGTGTTATGTCATGTCAAGGTCAAAGGCTTATATGAATATAACCTATATGATACATTTCATAACCCATGTGTATGATACCATGACTTTTACATGAAGAATACATGCAGGACCTTTATGCAGTAACCTATGTTTGGTCAAATATAATATAACCTATGATACATTTCATAACCCATATGTATGATACCATGACTTTTACATGAAGAATGCATGGGCCTTTATGCAGTAACCTATGTTTGACGTAAGACCAGGGCCCAGTTCCACAAAGACGATCGTAACTCTCAAACTTAAACATCGACTTACAATGATCATAGTGCTAAGATTGTTTGTGGAATGGACACCTGGCCAGGTATTTTTAGCTTACCCGAGTAAAAGTAAATCTGAAGTAAAATTTGAGGTTAGTGTTTAGTCCTCAGTGTTAATACAGAAACTTATAGATTTTCAGTGCCTACTGCAACTGTTTCTTAGTGGCTGTTGTTGACATTTAAAAGTGTTGACTGCAAAACTTGGCATCTATGGGTATTTTTCTTACTTAATGAATAAGTCTTCCCTAAATTTTACTCAAGCCTAAAAATTAATACATAAAAGCTGAAAGTAAAATACTCTTGTTTTCTATTCTTTATTAAAAGTACAATTTCAGAAAATAATTCAAGAAATTTTATTTTTTTCAATTAACCAATAACATTAAATTATTTCAACTTATAATTGGAATTACAATTGTCTGTCTGAGTTAATGTGTTTGTCTTCTGGTTTTGGGGTTTGGTTTGCTTTGGTTTGTTGTTTTATGCTGCACTCAGCAATATTCCAGCTATATGATGGCGGTCTGTAAATAATCGAGTCTGGACCAGACAATCCAGTGATTGATATCATGAGAATCGGTCCATGCAACTGGGATACGATGACATGCATCAACCAAGTCAGCGAGCCTGACAACCCGATCCCGTTAGTCGCCTCTTACGACAAGCATAGTCGCCTTTTACGACAAGCATGGGTTGCTAAAGACCTATTCTACCCTGGATCTTCACAGGTTTTATCTACTGGTAGTCTTCAGTGGTAGCATGTTGAATGATCTATTCTGAAGCACAAGGAAAATGGATATTCAATTTATTTATTTTATTGACAAAATGGCCACACAAGTCAAATTAAGTTCTGTGTGTTTGGGCATGATGTAATCAACATAACACTGTCATTGTATGGATTTGAATCTCATTCAGTGTTTTTGGAGATGAACTTGACCACAAAAAAACACCTTTTCTGATTTCGAGTTCAAGCTGATTATGCATTCCGGTTGTGCTTCAGTATAGCTGTGACAAGACTTTGTTATCGGCATTAATTTCTCATAGTACTATTGTAACACAACATATATTTATCAGGTATGGTTGGTCGTCATGACAACCCCTGCAGCATGGTTATTACATCAATTGACGTATGAGCTGCCCTTGTCTATCAGGACTATTATGTAAATTGTTTGGCCACAATAGATGCTTTAGCCATTAAAAGGATAACAATGCCAACAAAATTTACCATAATGCTATTAATGCATAATATATGAGCCAGTCTTTCTCGTACTGTCCCATTTTATATGCTAATCATGTTGTTGACATCACAAAGCACATATATTATGTCTGCAGCTGTTAATATTGCAAATACCACTGATGCATGTTATTAGAAATAGAAAATAATACTCTGTCAATATGATTAACTATGAAATCCATAAAAACTGAGGATGAATTAATTTTTTTGTTCGTAGGTGATATTTGCAAATGAATCTATCATTTATTGTTTCTTGGGGCGGTGGCGTAGCCTGGTGGTTGAAAGGTTCGCTTGTCACGCCAAAGGCCCTGACTCTTTTCCTCATTTCTGGTGACCCCTGCCCTGATATTGCTGGAAAATTGCTGAAAGCAGTGTAAAACCTCACTCACTCACTCACTCACTCACTCACTCACTCACTCACTCACTCACTCACTCACTCACTCACCAGAATCAGTCTGTATGACTTGTGCAAACGTTTATTGTCAGAGTTTGGCCGTCTTGACCCATCACATCCTGTTGGTGTATAAGGCTAGTGTACTTTTTCGGAAAGTAGGCTTTTTAAAAATATGAATTGAGGAGATTTGACTTTCTAAGTAACCATTTTCATCTCATGCCCATCCTGACTACAAGAATGACTACCCAGTCCCAGACGAATTCTGCGCAATAATTATCAAAATTCTGTCTTAAATTACCACAATTCTGCTGTAAATTCTGCAGGTATAACTACTGTATTTCTCCCTATTAAAGTATTACAAATTTTGGTCTCTTGCATTTCAGGACATAAAATTATGATATTTATTTACGGTTACATGTAAACATAGTTTATTTAGTTATTGTACCACAAGGACGTTTAAAAGTGAGAATTATATTGTTGTATTGTAGGATTCATATTTTGTATGTTCGAATTGCATGTTTCACGTATGGACGTCATTCGAGCGCAATGTTGGATAAAAAAGCTTAAAAATAATTAAAATTAGTGTATTGATTGATAGAAATAGGCAAATTCCATGATTTTTCTGCAAATCTGCAGTAAGTTACATTTCCTGCAAATCTTTCCGTGATCCCAACCTTTACAATCATCACAATCCACCCCAACCTTCACAATCCACCCAACCTTTACAATCATTACAGTCCACCCAACCTTCACAATCATCACAGTCCACCCAACCTTTACAATCATCACAGTCCACCCAACCTTTACAATCATCACAGTCCACCCAACCTTTACAATCATCACAATCCACCCAACCTTTACAATCATTACAGTCCACCCAACCTTCACAATCATCACAGTCCACCCAACCTTTACAATCATCACAATCCACCCCAACCTTCACAATCCACCTACCCTTTACAATCATTACAGTCCACCCAACCTTCACAATCATCACAGTCCACCCAACCTTCACAATCATTACAGTCCACCCAACCTTTACAATCATTACAGTCCACCCAACCTTTACAATCATTACAGTCCACCCAACCTTTACAATCATTACAGTCCACCCAACCTTCACAATCATCACAGTCCACCCAACCTTTACAATCATCACAGTCCACCCAACCTTTACAATCATTACAGTCCACCCAACCTTCACAATCATCACAGTCCACCAAACCTTCACAATCATCACAGTCCACCCAACCTTCACAATCATCACAGTCCACCCAACCTTCACAATCCACACCAACTTTCACAGTCATCACAACCCACCCCAAATATCACAATACACACCAACATTCACAACCCTTTCAAAGACTCTAATCTCCAAACCCCTATACTCAACACCTTGGGAATATCAATACCCGACTAGCATGACCAGCCTTGTGAGAGAAATGTGATGTTATCTGTGTATATGCTTATCCATAAAGTGCTTGACAAAGTAGCTTGGACAATGTTATCATAGACAGCCGTTCCTGCCAAAGTTCAGCATTGTGTCACTTATATCTCTCATGACCTGCAAGGCGTCTTAAGGCGTGGCTATGCAGAGTTGCGTCCCTTGGCACGCCAGAAACCTATGATCATGGGTTTGAATCCCAATTAGCCCAATTATGTTTGTAGGTTTGTCAGCACCGTACATGCTCGTGGATTTCACCAAAATGGGAGACATCTGACTCAGATGATCTGAGACCTGCTAAGACCAGGTTTTTCTCCCACATGAAGCGGACACATCGTGATGAGACTGGAGTACTGTTCACAGTGGTGATAAACTCGACTCACTCAGTTTGTAGCAAGCCCAAGCAGCTGTGTATGTTACTTGCTGTTGGTCCAGTGGCCACCTTGGGATCCCCATGGTGATGGGGGGCACGGGTGGCCCAGTCGTCTAAGGCACCGCGATTCGCTGTGCAGAGTTGCGTCCCTTGGGCATGCCAGAAACCTATGATTGTGGGTTCGAATCCCGGTTCGCCCCGATTATGTTTCTAGGTTTGTCAGCACCATACCCGTGCTCGTGGGTTTCACTGAGGTGGTAAACGTCTGAGACCTGCATCACTTCGGTCTTTCCTCCCACATTAAGCTGACACGCCGGGACATAACTGGAATACTGTTAAAAGCGGCGTTAAAACAAACTCACTCACTCACTCACTCACTCACGCACCCATGGTGATGCCTGGGAGCCCAAAACGTATTACCGATGTTCTCAGGACACTCAAAATCAGACCAAGGTACATCTGTCTTCGTGACAAGTCTTGCTTGTACTGTATTTTGTCATTTTATTAGCATATTTAGGAGGGAGATGTGGATGATTTTGTGGTCCATTTATTCAGTTGAATCTGGCTGGTTTGGATTAAACACTTTAAAAAATTAATCTTTAAATGCCACTCTTCAGTGTGAAATTACGATGTCAGTGCAGTTTCCTTGAGATTTTGAGTAAAATATTTTGATGAATGATTTGATTTGTGATGCAATTTTCGCTCCCAAGTAAAAACATATCCACGATTAAATTTCCATATGTATAAAAAAGATGTTTGCCCAATGAATTTTATTAGCTCTGCATTATATTGTAAAATAAACACCTTTGTATGTGGGAAAATATTTTCCTGGGTAAAGGAAGCTATACGAACTTCCTTCCTTAGGGTCGAGATACGAACATAAATTCTGATAAATGCTTTGTGAACAGCTGTCTTTTCAAAAAATATTTCACTTTGAGTTTAAACTTCCTCATGAAAGAAATCCAAATTGATATCAAATCCCATACAGAACAACTTTCCTCTCACGTCAGTCTCCGAGAAAACATGGCCGCACATTGTCCCTCTAAGGATATCGTAAAATGTTTACAGAACATTGCTCACACATTTGTGAAACTTGGTAACCCTGTCCTTCCTGGCTACAGGCCTTGAAGCCCCTTATTGACAGTAGCCCCTTGTGAGGGGACAATGGTGGTCCTCCGGTACCCCTAGGGCACACAGCCAAAGAGATGGCCCCACTGGGAAATTACGAAGAATACCCAAGTTAATGAAACAAATCAGTGTCCCTATAGAGTCCTATGCATCATCGGTAAGGCAGTCAGCGTAATATTAGCCCAGAGAATGGCTAACAGACCTTTCAGAGAATTAAGCACTCAATATTTTTCAAGGGTTACAGAGCTTCAACTTGCATCAGTGCAATCAATAAGACTTTTGTGTGGAAAACTGAAAATTATGTGATGAATTACTGCGTCGCTTGCTAGGTTTCGGGGTCCTAAATCTTTTGTGTTTTAGAAATTAGTATTATCTCTTGACAGATAATTGATACTTTATTTCTACTCTCTTTTAAGAATTCAAGTTTGGGGATTTATTTTGTGTGTCGAATCATATGAATGTAGGATCCTGATTCTGTCCAATGTTACCATGGTAACAGTTTCATTGTAATCCTAATAAAGGGTAGGAACGTGACTGAAGTTGTAGAAATACCCCTCTTCATTCTTTTAGTTGTATTTTTTAACATTAATTTTTGTTGTTAAGTAACTAATACCATGAGTATTTTGAATTATGAACAAGGAATGTGCATATTCTTTTCCCGCAACTGTAAAAGTTTCTCCCTGCTTGGTGTATACCAGCGGTAGAAACTAACAGTTTTAGTCCACTATTCTTTAAAATGATAACATATAGTAAAACCCTTAAAAAAGGCAAATTTCTACTCGTCCTTAGGATACCTTAACTATTGGGCAGTTTGGCAAGGACTAGAGGACTAGCACCAATTTCTAACACTGTATATTTGACTGTTTTGCATGTCTTCTCTACTTTGATTGTGTGTTGGTGTAATCTTGGTAAACTATTTGGGACGTGATGTGGGTGTATTCTTCGCCAGGTTGACTGAGTGTAATCTGATATGCAGATTGTCCCGAGATGTCGCTGTCGATCAGATGAAGTCTTTTTAAGAACTGACTCTGAAAGGTCGCTATTCAGTAGAATGATACATGACTTTGTGTGCTTAATTTGTCAAAGCTGTGACAAGCACGGTCAGATTTTTCCTGATTTTGTCGACACGGGACAGTACTTATTGCCTCAGTTTAAGTGATGCTTTCAGCCACAGTGTATTCAGCTGCAGCCATGCGACAGTCGGGCACAAACGCTGCATTTCACCTTATGCCGTGCAGTGAAATGTGAAAATGTTCGTCTGACATTGTTCAACGGTGCAATCCGACATTTGATCACTTGTCAATGTTCAGTCATGGGCATGCATGCTAATGTATTCATTTCTCGGTAAGATGTGTGGACAATGAAATCAAACTTTGTAAAAATGTGCCTCCCAGAATCACAGCCGCGATCCATTATAGGTGATGAAGTTTCCGATCAATTTAGCAAAGCTGACTGTCGCTCGTTGTGATAGTGGCGCCCTCTGCCTGCTGCGTCACATTCCATAGATCCCTAATCCCTCACAGTCGGAAGACACGTGCAGTCCCCTTTGCCTACAGCTAGCCATTCAGAGAGCTAGTCCTTTACAACAAGACTCAAAGCCATTGGGGCTCCTAGCTTCACAAACATAATTTGCAGTCTCAGTTTGTTTGCTTCCTCGTTGTCAATCATGGAGAGGGTCCAACCAAGCGCGACTGACAAATTTATCCAACTGCTTCAGCTATTGTTGCTTCGTAAGACGTCGTCGTCTGGTCATTTCATCCCGGTCACCCTTTGCCTTTGGCTGTGGCAGTAATTACGATCTCTCACACTTAAGAAGAAGGGATTGTCCAGGAATTTCCTGACTGAGGAGAAGGTCCAGCATCCCTTTGCTGTGATCCCTCAGCCAATCATTCTCCATCTTGAGGAATTACACCTCAGCAAACCAATGTCCCTCGATCCAGGAGGCTAAATACAGGCGTCTCGTCACTCCGAGGCAGACAATTTGATCAATGGGACAACACAACCTGAGATTTGAAATCAATTCGTAAAAGCCAGGCTGGTCGTCAGTTGTTTCGTGTTGGAGAGGTATTGATAAATATAAACCCTGCAGGCAGCTCATTATGTCTGGACAGACGCGGAGAGGTGACATCGTGCCAGAAATGGAAGGCCTCACAATGACATTTGGAAGATGAGGGGCTTTGGTGGGGTTGCAGTAAGGACAGCCATAACCTGATCTAATGGCATACGTCGCCATATCATGCAAATAGTCATCTGTTTGTGGTATAAGAACATGTTTACAGGGTTAGACATCTTTGTCATTTACAAATAGTCTGCAGCTGCATATTGGACTGGCAGTTTAATAATAAAATAACTCCATTTTGTGAGAAAACAACTAGCCCTTTTCGATTTTCACTGGTCTGGGGCGGTGTCTCACCCTGGTTTGGATAGACCAATATATGTCGTAGCCATGACCACTGACAGTTAACACTTTGATTATAAAAGATTTTATTCAGTGATTTCAAAATGGCTGCACATTTTCAATCAAGTTGTAAATGTTTTTTACTGTTCCACTTCATAAAGCTTGGCAGTTTATAGTATTTATTCAAACATGTCTTCTCACTCATTCACTCATTCACTCACTCACTAAACTCACTCATTCACTCACTCACTCATTCACTCACTCACTCACTCACTCACTCACTCCTGTTAGACCTCATCTGTCTGTAAAAATTATTTTCCAGCGCTCAGCTCAGATAACATTCAATATTATTCCACAAAACTTGACTCGCATATATCAACCAAGTGTTGAAGGCCTTCAAACCAAATAAAAACTACTTTTGAAATTTAAATTTTTGGCATTTCCATTTAAACAGGATGGTTGTGGAATCAATTTTAAAGTTGAGTGCTTCCGGACTCAAGAGAAAGTCTGTTCAATGTTTTTTCACAAAACTTTGCTGAGTGCTAGGGGCTTGTCTGTCATCTGATGATGGCTACAGTTAAGCCTGTGAAGGACAGCATCATTACTTCAAGTAGCTGAGCATCATGAGAACCTACAAAGGTCTGTTATCACCCGACCATTCAACCCCTTACACTGATCCCCTTTTTGGAAGGGATCTATTTCCTGAAAGAAGATCACACTTTGTTAATCCCCACTGACCTGTAGCCTAGTGCCCCCTCCACTGTATTCATACACCAAGGTCAAGAGGTCGGGGTTCACATGCAGAATTAACAAGGTCAAACCCTTAGTAACTGATGAGGTATCTTAACTCTGAAGGGGGAGAAGCACCCCCTCTATGACTTATTGAAAAATAAATTGTCATTTGGATTGAAGTTATTGTAATTCTTGAAATTTTTCATCTTCATTTTATGTTGATTTCTAAAGTATTGTCAAGAATTTCTTTGATGTCTTTTGGAAGGATATGTGTGTCTCACATCTTCCTGTCCAGGGATTAGTTAAGAAAGTTTATGGTAGATAGCATGTTCCCAACTCTTTGATCTGTGTCATGTTTGATCATATCTCCCCGTGTGAATGGTGAGAGTGTATGGTAGGTAGGGAACACGTACATGAGGGTGCCGACCCCCCTCACCGGAATCACGGACACTACTTTAAACAAATTCAGAATGTCAGAATGCACTCTACATACACTAAAATTAAAATATACAGAACCCATTTCTAGGTCATAAAAGACTGCAATTAGGATTACGGCAAAAAATATCAAGAGAAAAAATGAAACGTAATGGAATATTTTTACGTTCATCTTTATTTGTTGATTCTGCATACCATTTTATTTGCATGGCATGTACCACACTGTTCATCTTCCCGAGGCAAGGGTGTTAACTGACTTTAAAAGTCCAGTTTCCACCCTTGAAGAACGAAGCTGACGCGAGTCTATGCATAGCCCAATTAAAATCTCGCAAAAACCTAGACATCTGGTTAGTAAACAATGCTTTAGAGGATTTGCAAAGCATGTGTACTGCCAAATGGGCGTCCACACATATTTTCCAAATCTTTCTATCTTTTTAATCAAGGTGCTCAAATGATTTGATGCACTTTGCTGGGTAAGACCCGTTTTATCAATATATAACTTGATTATCAATCAGATCATCTTGACTGGGCGCAGCCATTTTGTTTGAAGGAAATGCAAGTGATGTGAGAGGTAGAAGAGGGGATTGGTCAGTAGGAGGGACATAGAAGGGATATAACTTGTAATCACCACTTGTGGCGCTATTTTCGAGCCACGAAATTCCAGCCTAGTTCGGCAAGGTTGGAAACTGGTATATTTTTAATCAGTTAATACCCATTTTGTGCAATCAGATTTGTGTTTATTCCTGCCGAGTCTGAAAACCCCTATTTAGAAATAAAATATATCACAAATTGTTTTCATATCTGTCCCGACAAGAGATAGTCTCTCCATGCTCCACGACCCACAAAACCTGCATGTTTTGCAACAGGAGGTGGCCTGATGTAGCTTTATTTATACTCTCAGCAATGTGTGAGTTGTTTCTCAAAAAAAAAATCCATAAAACAACTAATATAAAAAAAAGGCCTAAGCAATGTTTGCTTCATGATGGTCATGATGGTGGAAGGTCCATATTTTGATGGATTCTACCAGAGTTGGTTATTGGGCAGTGACTCGTGAATGAATGACAGTTAGGTTTGATAGCCTGTATGATATAACTATATGATTCATGCAATCAGGAAATAATTGACATTCAAGGGGATTGGTGTCATGGGTTTTTGTCTGTCGTCCATTCATGCATGAGTCTAATGACAGTACAACCAGCATTCTCCCTAAATGCACTACTCATAACAGTTTCACAGAAATTATTGTTCCAAAGTTCCACAAAAAAATAAGGTGTTTACATTTGAAAAATTTAAAATGGCTGAAACAGTAACAACTGACAGATTTTGTGTAATGCATGTAATTTGCTCGAACCAAAAATTGATATACGAAAAACAAGTTCTAGGCCTTTTCAGCAAGATCAGTGTTGTAACGGACAATATTCATATGATCTCCTGTTCAGCATAACGAATGTGGTAACAATATTCATTTGATCTCCATTTCAGGTTGTCAAGATCATCCGACCAAGTGAAACGGCCGGGCGATACGTCAGTTATCGACTTGTTGTTTGATGTATACAGATTGTCATCCTGAACAGTTGTTTCAACATTGTTTGTCTCTAATGTGCAAAAGAGGACATGTGAGTGTACCAAATGACACAGAATGAAGATCAGCTACACAAGTAACGATGACGTTGTCTGTATAGGACCTGGAGGTTTCGTGAAAGGTGGCCATCGAGCGGTATCGCTTGAGTTATCCATATTCCATGTTTCATATCTCATATCTCATGTGTCATCCATATTCCGTGTTTCATATTGCTCTCATGGTGTTTGCAAAAGCAGGCATAGCTGATGATTTCTCTTGAAGCACAATGTGAAGATGTTGTACAGTGTTGCCATACTCGGCCTTAGAAATTGAGTATTTGTTTGAGACTAGTCCTGGTCTAATACAAAACCTTATTACACTTGTGTACTAGACTGATATGTAGTAAATTTAAAAACTGGTAAAGAGCAGAGACTTGTTGCCCTCAAATGTTACACATGATTGTGCCCTTACATTCAATTGTTTGTTGTCTTCAGGACAAGAATATAGTCTTAAGCAAGCACGTGACTGTGGATTTCGAAGGCTTATACTGTTACCAAAAGCAGTTAAAAGGGGGTCCTGGTGTCCTTGGAGCTTGCTCCAATAGTGTATTCATCTAGGGACCCACATCTGTTAACATTAGAATTATGACAAGGACTCCTCAACTTTCATGCTATATTTTAAACACTGCTCAAGGTCAGGACTAAGGGTTCTCATACCATGAAGATAGATGTACATTGTGTCTGTATGAAGAGATAGATGTACATTGTGTCTGTTTGAAGAGATACATGTACTCTGTTATGTGTATGAAGAGAATCTTACATTGCCTTGCAACTGCTGTTCCATTACCTGCAATAATGGTAGTTGTAAGGGTTAATAAAATCATGCATTTTGTAGATTGAGTTTGTTTTATTATATTTGTCATCTTCGGTCCACACGCCATGGATTTATGTTCTGACGACATCCATGTTACCCAAGGACATGCATATCTCCACTGGGTTTGAGGAAGTATTCTGAAGACATGACTTCGGACTTTAGTTCCCTGAAATACACTGGGTTTGAGGGAGTGTCCTGATGACATGACTTCGGGCCTTAGATCCCTGAAATACACTGGGTTTGAGGAAGTGTCCTGATGACATGAATTTGGTCCTTAGTTCCCTGAATTACACTGGGTTTGAGGATGTGACCTGGTGACATGACTTCGGACCTTAGTTCCCTGAAATACACTGGGTTTGAGGAAGTGTCCTGAAGACATGACTTCATCCAGTCGTTCCCTGAAATACACTGGGTTTTCCCCCGTGAAGATCCCCATGCTTGCTGTAAAAGGCGACTACGCTTGTTGTAAGAGGCGACTAACAGGATTGGGTGGTCAGGCTCGATGACTTGGTTGATGCATGTCGTTTCCCAATTACGCGAATGGAGGCTCATGAAATTAATCACTGGATTGACTGGTCCAGACTCGATTATTTACAGATCGCCATCATATAGCTGGCATATTTCTGAGTGCTGCGTTAAACAACTCACCAACCAACCAACCAACGTGAAGACATGACCTCGGACCTTAGTTCCCTGAAATACACCTGGTTTGAGGAAGTGTCCTGATGACATGACTTCGTACCTTAGTTCCCTGAAATACACTGGGTTTGAGGAAGTGTCCTAATGACATGACTTCGGACCTTAGTTCCCTGAAATACACCTGGTTTGAGGAAATGTCCTAATGACATGACTTCGGACCTTAGTTCCCTGAAATACACTGGGTTTAAGGAAGTGTCCTGATGAAATGACTTTGGACCTTAGTTCCCTGAAATGCACTGGGTTTAAAGAAGTGTCCTGATGACATGACTTCGGACCTAAGTTCCCTGAAATACACTGGGTTTGAGGAAGTGTCCTGATGATATGACTTTGGGTCTTAGTTCCCTGAAATACACTGGGTTTGAGGAAGTGTCCTGATGACATGACTTTGGGTCTTAGTTCCCTGAAATACACTGGGTTTGAGGAAGTGTCCTGATGACATGACTTTGGGTCTTAGTTCCCTGAAATACACTGGGTTTGAGGAAGTGTCCTGATGATATGACTTCGGTCCTTAGTTCCCTGAAATACACTGGGTTTGAGGGAGTGTCCTGATGACATGACTTCGGACCTCACTTCCCTGAAATACACTGGGTTTGAGGAAGTGTCCTGATGACATGACTTTGGGTCTTAGTTCCCTGAAATACACTGGGTTTAAGTTAGTGTCCCTGAAATACACTTGGTTTGAGGAAATGTCCTGATGACATGACTTCGGACCTTAGTTCCCTGAAATACACTGGGTTGGGGAAGTGTCCTGATGACATGACTTTGGACCTAAGTTCCCTGAAATACACTGGGTTTGAGGAAGTGTCCTGATGATATGACTTTGGGTCTTAGTTCCCTGAAATACACTGGGTTTGAGGAAGTGTCCTGATGACATGACTTTGGGTCTTAGTTCCCTGAAATACACTGGGTTTGAGGAAGTGTCCTGATGACATGACTTTGGGTCTTAGTTCCCTGAAATACACTGGGTTTGAGGAAGTGTCCTGATGATATGACTTCGGTCCTTAGTTCCCTGAAATACACTGGGTTTGAGGGAGTGTCCTGATGACATGACTTCGGACCTCACTTCCCTGAAATACACTGGGTTTGAGGAAGTGTCCTGATGACGTGACTTCGGGACATAGATCCCTGAAATGCACTGGGTTTGAGGGAGTGTCCTGATGACATAATTTCGGACCTTAGTTCCCTGAAATGCACTGGGTTTGAGGGAGAGTCCTGATAACATGACTTCGGGCCTTAGTTCCCTGAAATACACTGGGTTTGAGGGAGTGTCCTGATGACATAATTTCGGACCTTAGTTCCCTGAAATGCACTGGGTTTGAGGGAGTGTCCTGATAACATGACTTCGGGCCTTAGTTCCCTGAAATACACTGGGTTTGAGGGAGTGTCCTGATGACAGGACTTCGGACCTTAGTTCCCTGAAATACACTGGGTTGAAGGAAGTGTCCTGATGACATGACTTCGGACCTTAGTTCCCTGAAATACACTGGGTTTGAGGAAGTGTCCTGAAGACATGACTTCGGACCTTAGTTCCCTGAAATGCACTGGGTTTAAGGAAGTGTCCTGATGACATGACTTCGGACCTTAGTTCCATGAAATACACTGGGTTTGAGGAAGTGTCCTGATGACATGACTTCGGGCCTTAGTTCCCTGAAATGCACTGGCTTTGAGGAAGTGTCCTGATGATATGACTTCGGGCCTTAGTTCCCTGAAATACACTGGGTTTGAGGGAGTGTCCTGATGACATGACTTCGGACCTTAGTTTCCTGAAATACACTTGGTTGAAGGAAGTGTCCTGATGACATGACCTCGGACCTTAGTTCCCAGAAATACACTGGGTTTAAGGAAGTGTCCTGAAGAAATGACCTCGGACCTTAGTTCCCTGAAATGCACTGGATTTGAGGAAGTGTCCTGATGACATGACTTCGTACCTTAGTTCCCTGAAATACACTGGGTTTGAGGTCACAGTGATGTTGAACACTTGCTGACTGCGGCAAAGAACATTCACTCTCACCAGTTGTCCCTGTGCAACAACATAATCAGGTAATAATAGTAAGACACAATCATGTTACAAATATAACACTTTAACACATCTTAAGAATTCACCACCATGAGTTCAAGTTACAAAGACCTATTTTCAGTGAGAAATGTACAGTGACAGTTAGATCTATTTGATGCCGCCACTGTAATATGACGACAGACAATTACGACGTGACAGGTGACGCCGTGTCCCTCAGACTGGCCAGCTGACTTGTACGTTTTGTACAAGATAGTTGCAGATTCCATGAAGAGAAATGATAATATTTTCTGTATATCGGTAGGGTTTCTTCGAATTTGGAATGTAATTTCTTATAATATTTCAGTTTCAAAGCATCTTTCAAATTCAGCTAGTTATTTGATAATGCTACAAAGAACACTGTAATACATGAAACGATTCGTATTTATTTAGATTATTCATACAAAGCAAAAAGTATGTATTAAAATACTGTTTTCTTGTTCCAATGCTATAGGGATGAAAGATTGACAGCCCTGTTAGTTCTTCATAATGGTGCTTGTTGGCGATACCCCGAAGGTAATCCTGGTATATATCATGTAGACAACGTCATTAATAATAAACACAAGGATTGAAAGATCAATTGTAAAAACTCTCAAATGCATAAATATTTTATAAATTTTCAGAGCTGATTGCTAGGTTGAAGCTACCTCGCTATATACTGCCCCATTACAGGGGTATTTTTATCTTTCATGATACACAAAACTAATAATTCTAATAATATGTGAAGCCTTAATAGAATGTCATATCTGATTACCCCAAAGTAGTAAATTTTCAAGTACAGTCAGACACCGTTGTGTCGAAGGTGATGGGACCTGCGTAAATACTTCGAGTTATCCGTGGTTCGACACAACCAAGACTGCAGTCGGCATACATTTACCGATAGGCATGAAGAATGAATAACACGAAAACATATGTGACAATAAACAAATGAAATAAATGTCGACTTATCAGAGTAAAGCTGTGCGGGAAGTACATGTTTGAGACTGGAAGATAACTTCGAGACATTCTTCGACACATCCGATTCGACACATCAGGTCAAGCAATGGGGAATATAGAAGGAATACGCAGGGGCCAACTTTTACTTTGATACAACTGTGTTTGACATATTACAGGTCAACACAAGGATGTTTGTGTATTAACGAGTTTGTGGAATAGAACTGAGAATACTTCAAGAATGTGGTTGTATTTGACAAAGATGAACAGACAAAGACACTGGTCAGTGTCGGCACGTTCGCGCCACACAGTGTGCTGTAGTTATTTTATAGTGTTAATTTGGAATATGTATGCCAATATTGGGAATATATACATCTAATGTCACATTGATGCCATGCGGCCTTATTACTGTCTTTAAAACAGTGGGATTCCAGCTTAGAGTTGATTCCCAGGAACTTAGCTTGTCAAGAGACGGCTTAGTGGATCAGGTGGTGATTGGTGTCATGATTGTTAATATCAACAATAGGATTGTCTGGTCTGGTTGATTATCAATCTGACATCATTTAGCTGAAATATTACTGAGTGTTGCGTTAAACAACAAACAAATTAAAAATCGGTATTCGGTAAAGGGCTCGCCTCACACAAATACCCCCATGTCATACTGCAATACTAACTTGATGCTGCCGTCGTTTTAATGATCAAGTATACTGACAACAATATCTCTCTCTCTCTCTCTCTCTCTCTCTCTCTCTCTCTCTCTCTCTCTCTCTCTCTCTCTCTCTCTCTCTCTCAGAATTAGATGCTGATTTAGATTGCAAATACTTTGATATCATAACCTGCTGCTGTCCAGGGCTGTATGCCACTCGTTTTCCTGGCTGAGGCGAGTCACATTCACTCACTCACGCACGCACTCACTCACTCACTCAATGTAGGAGCTGAAAAACCAGGGAATGTTTGTATAAGGAAATCAGCTGTGGCAAATTGACTTTGAGAAGTCAGTTGATGACCTCTGCATGTCCAGGCCAGATATAACAGCTGTAGTCTGCCTAGTCTGACAGAACAATAGCCCCAGTAATTTCCCACAGCACACATCAAACACTTAAATAGCTGGCAAACCAGAACAAAGCTGTATAATAAGTCGGGGTGAATAATGCTGCTGTGACTTAAACTGACATTTTGACTTGAACGGTGGTAAGTCCTTAATCCATTGCTACCAAGCTCATGTGCAACTTCTCTGGGAGGGATGAGGTGATGCAGAGACAGGGTGTCCTGACAATAGTGAGTGAGTGAGATGGGTTTAACCCCGTTTTTTAACAGTGTTCCAGTTATATCACTGCGTGTCAGCCTAATGTAGGAGGAAAGCCCGAAATGATGCAGGCCTCAGACGTTTACCACTTCGGTGAAACCCACGAGCACGGGTATGGTGCTGACAAACCTAGAAACATAATCGGGGCGAACCGGGTTTCGAACCCACAATCATAGGTTTCTGGCGTGCCCAAGGGACGCAACTCTGTACAGCGAATCGCTGGACCACCCTTGCCCCCTATTTACGACGAATTTCGCTTCCAACAGCACAGCCTCCGCAGCAAAACCTCCCATGTGACACATCCGTTTTTATTGCCACTTTCATTTCCAACAAGCTGAGTCTTCCTAATATCTGACCCAAATCTAGCTTGGGAATAACATGGCACAAATCAATATCACTTATCATACGTCAAAGAAATATTTTTGATTATTTTTCACTTGAGACAATGTCTTTATGAAGCAATTCACGACCCTGATTAAAAACCAGTACCTCGTGCTCTTCGAAAGGGGCGACTGAATTGGATGGTCAATCATTTTCAGGCAAGTGTGTTGAATTTGTAATATTCATGCGGCCTAAAACAACAACCAAAACTTTAAACAAAAACATCACTCTTGCGACAATAGGACAGGTAGACTGACATTTAGTCCGCAATCTTATTTAAAATATATGTCTACGAAATATAAAATAAAAACCAAATGGAGCCCAGACCAAAGCTTAGTTCCAGGAGCTGAGGTAATCTAGATTTGCCAACTCATTAAAAACTTGAATTGGATTTATTTCTTAATTTATTCTCTCAAGTAGACTTGCACAAGTCTCTAAGGCAATAATTATTAGTTTAAATAATATTTTTTGATTATATAAATAATAAGAACAAGTTGTCCCTACAAGAGACTTGCGTCCTCAGAACTGTCCATTTATCTGGACTTGCCAATTATAAGGATAGAATTACAATTACGTGTATTGTGTTTTGTTTTACACAAGATGGCGGACGTTTCCGAGCGAAAACGTATATAACGAACAACGGATATAACGAACTGATTTCTCTGGTCCCTGGTAGTTGGTTATATCCATGTTCTACTGTACTATACACCAATGGACTCACCATTCGGTACAGCCTTGAAGCAAGGCTATCTCTCAAGGTACACCCTGAAAATACACCGCACCAAATGAATAATATGAGCTGACAGACGGACTAGTTCTTGACTCTGAACGTGTACTTTACTGAGGGTCATTGCCCTACAACGGAAACAAAGGTAGACACTTAGGTGTCATCGCTGTACTTACAATCTCAGCAGTCACAAACAGATGCATATCGTGCAAATCACTAAACACAAGCGAGTGCGTTGACTGCAACATTGACAGTAATTCGCAGTAATCTAGCCTTCTTTCACAGTAGTAAAAAACCAAACAGTCATAGTGAGACGGGATACAGCACGTATTCATGTTAATTACTGAATTCAGTCATCTGTGAAGGAAGTTTCTCTTTGTGAGTAAATTGATAATGTTGAATCATTAAAGGCTGAGTTGGTGAATAGACGATACACATGCGAACTTATTGTCACAGCCGCATAACTCATCGCGCATGTACACACACGCACTCGATTAAGTAACTGTTTATCATATACATGATACTAAACTTGCTTATAATCAACATGTTTCATTGATCGCAAAAGTACATTTCTTTTTAATCCAAAAATTATTCTTGAAGATAAAAAATAACATGTCAAATATACGGTATCCTTGACGTGAACTAAAAATTGCATGACAATTATGAAAAGGTTTCCATGGTAACACGCTATTAAATGGCCTTCCATTTCAGCGCTTCCAATGTTTCATTTCTGAACTGTCAGCTGTTATATACCGTAGAAATTGTTGTTACAATCGGTTTAAAATACTGCCAATATCAGAAATAAAAATATATAGAAAAGGAAATATACTCAGATATTACTCCACAGGAAAGACAAACGTAGGACCTCGAATATGCGCCCGCCTCTAATACACTCCATAGTATGAAAGAACTATCGCGTCCTCATAATACCAACGCCCTACGTATGTTTAAGAGTTACATTAAGCTTCGCAATGGAAAAGCTAGATCCATAGACTAACACACTAATCAATGAAATCTCTATTACACAACACATTTTCTTGCTCAAAATTATATATACCTCTCAAAAGAAGTTAAGGATCACCTGATTCTTTCATATTACAATAGTTAATCTCTCATGCCATGACAGATTAACTTTACCATTATGAAAGAATCGGGTGATCCTTAACTTCTTTTGAGTAGTATATATCCTGAGGCTGATGTGAAATAGACCTGGCTGGACTTACTTTTATATAAAGTACATTGGTTTTGTTTTAATAAAATACACATATTCCACAGTCATGGTGGGACTACTGGAATCTGTGCCAAGACTGCTCACACAGAGCACATATGCTGCACAGCAAGTTAATAGTGGGTAGTCAGTGACAGTCTTTGATTCCCTTCGTTCTGGCAACCATTAAATTAATCCCTGCCAATGCTAGACGTGTCTGGCACCAGGGGGGTATGGGTGGCATAAGTGAGCACTGTATAATAGCTCGATAACTAACAATTACGTGAAATGCATGAGGGTATTACACTTGCTCGGTACTGTTTACGGTCTGGATATATAGTCCACTACAAAGGTTCGTCCTGTAACTCATACCCGCATGTTTCATCTGGGGGTCGGCTCAGTGGAGAAGAATTTAATATCAGCTATTATATTTAGGCTCAAGGAAATGTCATGTTTGCTCACCAGGACCATTTTACGGTAATAATTTGTTGTGCACTGGTGAAGGATTATTCATAGACGTTTTGTCTAACATGCTGTATACGTGATCGAGGCTTGGGGTAGCCAAGTGGTTCTCTCGTTACGACGAGGGCCCGGTTTCGATTCTTCGAGTGGATACAATGTGTGCTGCCAATTTCTGGTGTCCCCAGTTGTCCCCATACTATGAATTGTCTATAAAACACTATAATATTACTCATAAGAACAAAACGATAGATTGTAAAAACTTTCCGATATTTTCACGTGTGCATTGTAGAGATAATCGATGTGCTAATTGGTACGTTGACGTGATATGACGTCACATTGTTACATTGTTGAGAACAAAACAGTTAGTTTGTTTGTTTGTTGTTTAACGCCGCACTCATCAATATTCCATCTTTATGACGGCGGTCTGTAAATAATAGTCTGGACCACACAACCCAGTGATTGATATTATGAGCATCGATCCACGCAATTGAGACACGATGACATGCATCGCTCAAGTCAGCGAGCCTGACCACCCGATCCCGTTAGTCGCTTACTACGACAAGCATACGGTAGTCGCCTTTTACGGCAAGCATGGGTTCTTCACGGGTCCAATAAGTTGTCATCCTAGATCAAGACGTCACACATTAACAACAACGGGTTTCGCTGTAGGGTTTACATGTCAAACGTGTATCTGCATATTCTCTCCTAAAATGGCAATGTGTATTATTAAATATATTGAATATCCTACGAGCTAGTAAGTGGAATGGGTTATCTGCCTCGAGGGACACCTCGTACCAGTCAATCTGGAACGACATCACTTACAACCGAATGTGATGTCAGGAACTATAGATGACGTTATCTTGAATTATTTGCGAGAAATGCTTTAGACCGCTTCGCAGTGGAACAATCTGACATGAACTCGCCAATCAATATGAAGATGGAATTAGCCTATTATGCTCAGTGAGAATTCCTGAAAATAACTGCACATGTATCTTTACCCCATTAATAGAATAAGCGAGTTGAAACTCGGATATACGAATTATTTATCCTCCAGCAAAGGCCCGAGTCTGACGCCATTCACGTGGGACAGGTAATCTGTAATTCCTCGATGGCTAATCGTTGGATAATCTCTAGTCTGTCATACAGACCCTGAAACAAATACACGTATTTCCAATACAGCCCATGCAAGTCTATAATGTTTGGCAAGTCTAGATTACTGCAGTATGAAAATGAAGAGAGTCTCTGGGCTCTTTTTTATTATATTTTTGGAGATAATTTAACAACTGTTTTTTACTTCTGTAAGATATGTTCATTTTACAGACTAGATGTCAGTCTAGATAATCTCACCCATCCTCTGCGTCACCCTTTTCGAGAATAATATATTTTTACATCATGAACTTAAAAACAAAAATAATTGTGACCATTTAATTAAATCGCTCACTTATATCATGGCGCACCCAGAGAGTGTGTGCTGGTTCGCGTGTTTAATTCAGACACCTTACGATGTTAACTGCGCCCTCTTTGGTATTATGTGCATCCCACTTTTTGCAAAATCATGGTTCGCCTCTGATAAATGTTAACAATTTTGATTATAGGGATTATATGGCCTTATGGGTGAGGCTCCACTGTCTAGCAAATCTGAACAAACCACTAACCACGACAGAGCCCTGCTTGGTGCGTTTCAATGCGTACTGGATATAAAAGAATATCAAACAAGACAATGGCCAGACATTTCCCAATAACGCATAAAGAAAACGTAAATTGCGTGCCAGAACGTGAATCTGAAATAACTAAGTATGATAATGTCTGTTTTCCCCATTGTCAAATGTCAAATTTTAGGAAACTGAAGCTTTGAAATATGTTCATATGATTGACACTATTCATTTTTATTTATGTTTCTGACATGTTAAGGCGAATCACAATACAGAAATCTGTCCGAAATGACTAAAATGGCAGATTTATGGACAACTTCACCACGTCCTTGACCCAAGATATGTCTCACCGTATGGTTTATCATCTACATCTGGGACAATCGGCTTGGACTGAAGACCTTTTTAACTATATGTTTCTTTTTTGCTCATTGGGATGTATTGACAAGAACATAATCTGCCGGAGGGGCACGGGTGGCCCAGTCGTCTAAGGCGCCGCGATTCGCTGTGCAGAGTTGCGTCCCTTGGGCACGCCAGAAACCTATGATTGTGGGTTCGAATCCCGGTTCGCCCCGATTATGTTTCTAGGTTTGTAGCACCATACCCGTGCTCGTGGGTTTCACCGAAGTGGTAAACGTCTGAGACCTGCATCACTTCGGGCTTTCCTCCCACATTAAGCTGACACGCCGTGATATAACTGGAATACTGTTAAAAGCGGCGTTAAACCCAACTCACTCACTCACTCACTCATAATCTGCCGGGCAAAAGAAAGCATACACCAATGTGTGATGGTGGTTGAGTATTTGTTGCGACACACAATTTAGAATCAATATATTTTTTCTTATGCAAATGATTAGAAGAACCTAAATCAGTCCATTGATGACTTAGACACACGCACACGCACACGCACACGCACGCGCGCTCTGAGAGGCGGGCCTGTTCTAAAACCCCGTAAACTCGAAGTACCACGGGAACCATTCGGTGTGCATGTCGAGTTGTCCGTAGTTCGAGCCAACAGAGTGTCGATGTTATACCAAAGTGCAAAGTGCCGATAAGGACTATATCCTGTTGACGATACATCGAGACAATGTTCAAATTAACGACGTCTCAGTATATGCATGCTTTTTGGTATTTTATGGTTGTTTGTTGTTTTAACACTGTACACAGCAATATTACAGCTATATGACGGCGGTCTGTAAGTAATCGAGTAAACCTAAAAATAGCCCTAGAGAGCTTTTAAAGAAAGCTTTCATTTGGTAATATGACATGGTGATATTAATTGTATTAGACGCCGGGTCTCTAACCCTGCGATGTGTTGGTAATTGAATATGACCCTATTACCCTTTGTGCGACTGTAAAATTTGACATTCGGTAAGGTAATCAGTTGTGCCAGCATTAAACAGAATAGACGCGGGGCCTCTAGTTGACGCCGTGTCATCGGCTTGTGCGAAATTAATAAACGCCCGGGCGTCTAATATAGGAATTACGGTTATCATCATGGGTTAAACAAGAGGCTTTTCTATTTACGAATGGTGGTTTTGATGCATGAAAGTTGTCAGTTGATGACAGTACTAGATACTACCAGCGACTGTATATCACAGTACAGCGACCACATATAACGTCCTGTGTACCAAATAGTGACCCGTGAAGATCCGGGGTTGAACAGTTCTTCTGCAACCCATGCTTACAGTAAAAGGCGACTATGCTTGTCGTAAGAGGCGACTAACGGGATCGGGTGGCCAGGCTCGCTGACTTAATTGATGCAGGTTATCGTATCTCAATTGGGTGGATCGATACCTATGACATCAATCACAGGATAGTGTGGTCCAGACTCGATTATTTATAGACCGCCGTGGTAAAGCTGGAATATTGCTGAGTGCGGCGTTAAACAACAAACAAACAAACAAACCAAATAGCGAGACTAGGCATATGTCAATCAGAACGAATCAGCATCATAACAGTGCAACACAATATCAGGTATTTGAAGTCACACAGAAACGTTTCTTATGTATATGTCGTCTGCACTTCCGGTCCCTTCAGACAAACCACAAGGCGCTGAAAAGTCACATTCAGTTGTCTTCATCGTCATTATTTCTGAGAAAGATGCATTCTTCCTCTAAATTATTCTTCAGCCAGGCTGTACAGACAATGACGTGCATAGACTTCGGGGCCGAATTGTAATTAGTAAACAGGGCGTTAACCCAAAATATTCTCATAGTCAAAATACAGTTTCCTTGTTCAAATGTCAAGAAGGCCTGCCAGTGACTGATATTGTGGAATGTTAGCTGTTTGTTAATAGGCTCCCCTGCTAACTACCGTCCAATTCATCAATTCAATATACCATCATTATTAGTGTATTGCAAACCCACACTGTTTTTCTCCCATATAATCTGAACAGGTTATTTCTCTAATAACTTCATGATTGATTGGACCGCCTCCGTGGCCTAGTGGTAGAGAGTTCGCCCGGAGAGCGGAAGGTCCGGGGTTAGATCCCCGGGCGTCATACCAAAAGACGTTAGAAGATGGTACTTGTTGTTACCCTGTCTGGCGCTCGGCATGAAGGGGCTAAAACAAGGACTGGTCGGCTCGGAGTCAGTATACTGTGTCTGAGTGGGGTATTCATGTTAAACTGCGGCATGGTATCTCACTATATGCTAGCACTATAAAACGGCATCAGTCCGGACTAGTACAAGCACACACACACACACACACACGCACGCACGCACACGCACGCACACACACTCACACACACACACGCACGCGCGCGCGCGCGCGCACACACACACACACACACACACACACACACACACACACACACACACGAGCATGCACGTCGCTATATAAGTGCAATAACCTTGGACGCGACGTTAAACCCCATTTCACCTAACCTCATGATTGATTGGATTACAATATTGTTGAGACCTTTTGCTTATACATCACAATTTAGAAAAAAAAATCGACAAATTAAACTCATGGGTATTAAATGAAGATAGGGCTGCAGTGTTACAACCAATAGTTCACTGACTGTGTCACACAACCAAGATTCACTACTCCATGTTCAATTCACATCGCCACGCATCGCAAGGGGTTTCTTGATGGCATTGGGTTCCCGACCAGACAAATCGTGATGCTAGCAGCATCTCGGTAAAGTCAGTACGAGGTATACGTCCCCAGTTCCAAGCTGACTGGGGGCGGTCGGGTAGCCTAGTGGTTAAAGCGTTCGCTCGTCACACCGAAGACCCGGGTTCGAATCCCGACATGGGTACAATGTGTGAAGCCCATTTCTGGTGTCCCCCGCCGTGATATTGCTGGAATATTGCTAAAAGCGGCGTAAAACCAAACTCACTCACTCACTCACTCCAAGCTGAGTGACAGGGCAAGAGAAGACTCTACACCTTTCCCCCACATATATGACGATGAACTTACAGTACCGAGACAGAATGCTGACAATCTACCAGAATTGGCTCGTGCATTTCATTAATTTAACGCACATTTAAACATTTTAATTGTTTTCAAATTTGAAATAAGGTTACTAACTCAAGGTTTTATATATTTTCATCCTAATTGTAATGCTTCACCTTAAAAACATAGGTGTAGACACCAAAAAAGTAATGTTCCTGTCTCTATTTTTAGCCACGATGAGATGTTTGAAATTTGCATGGCGGCAATTTTTACAAAAATGTGCGAATATACACAATGTTGCAGTGTCTTCAAAGTTTGCTATTTAGAACTTCTATAATGTATCTTGTATGGATAATGCGTCTGTGTAAACGAGTTTCGGGTACCTGCACGATACCACCCTCGATTATCCAGTCGGTTATATTTGTCATAAAATAAGTGAGATATAGAACACTGTGTTTATGTAACACTATGGAAAGTGTGAGTAACAGACACAACCATGCAGGTGTTCGTGAGCACAGGTTGCGGTGTAATCTTCTTTCCTCTCATAAAGTTGCATAATTTATTTTTTTAATGGACGTTATTATAAATATGGTAAAGCTTTTATAATGTCATAAAATGCCTCAATAGTTTTATTCACGGAGCGCATCACAGAACGTGGGTATTTTCCTTAATGACTGTTTTCTCAGAAACAACTTGACTGTATTTGCCTTCCTCTGTTGTATCCGTATAGCGATACGCTAATCTCTTCCTCTTTATTGTCATACTCCGAAACTTGGGTCCTGTATATAATCCAATCAAATACGGCGTTATGTATTCGAATCTTTCCTGTACGTATTATCCAACCAAATACGGCGTTATGTAACCGAATCTTTCCTGTAAGTATAATCTAATCAAATACGGCGTTATGTATCCGAATCTGAACCTATCGATGACTAAACAGGTATGAAAAACATACATTGCTGTTATGTGTGTATAGGTAGTTAAACATAAAATATGGAAACAGGAAGAATCAGAACTCATAAATAATGTGGGTGTTAGGGGTGGATTAGCTAGCATTTTGTCTAACTGATAGGCTGTTTGTATTTCCCGTTGTATGTTATCCAAGTGGATATGTATAAATGCAGTATTAAAACACGTCTGTATAAATACTATTTTCAGTCACAGTTTTGATAAGGGTTAGTACACGTCCTTATTTCATCTGGCATCATCAGTGGCAAGTCGACCGAGACAAGCCGAATGCCGTTTACGGAAAGGGGCGAATGGTGACGAAAGGAACAATGGCTGAGCTTACTCTCAGTGGTTGATATTTAGTCCTGTATTTAAGTAGGAATGGCACTGACTCATGCAGCATTGGATTGTATGTTGTTTGTTTGTTTGTTGTGTAAGGCCACACTTGGCAAAAGTCCAGCTACCCTGCTGGGCAAAAGAAGGTATACATCTATGTTGATGGTGGCTGCAAAAAAACAAGCAAGAGTGAGTGAGTGAGTTGGGTTTAACGCCGCTTTTAACAGTATTCCAGTCATATCACGGCGTGTCATCTTGATGTGGGAGGAAAGCCCGAAGTGATGCAGGTCTCAGACGTTTACCACTTCGGTGAAACCCACGAGCATGGGTATGGTGCTGACAAACCTAGAAACATAATCGGAGCAAAAAACAAGCAAGAAATAGTTATTTGATGGGGATGTAATTGATACGGGTATCCAAGGCGACATTACATGAAACATACCATTGAGTATCTCACACCAGGTGGCGTTCACATGACGTCTCAAGGATCATTGGGTCGCAATTTCACAGTACACACTTACAGAGTGAAGTGTTATTTTTCAGTGTATACTTTCTTTTTCCCGGCAGTTTATATGACGGCGGCCTGTAAATAATCTAGTATGGACCTTAAAATCCAGTGATTGACATCATGAGCATCGATCTACACAGTTGGGATACGATGACATCCATCATCCAAGTCAGCGAGTCTGACTACCCGACATGGGTTGCTGAAGACCAATTCTAACCCGGATCTTCACGGGAGACGCAATATAAAGACGAAGACAGCTATAGGAGAAAGGCTGATTCAAAGAGAGTCTATTGATAATTTAGCACTGTTAAATATAAGAATTGATGTGAGGTTAAAGGTTATGAAACTTCTGCCTATTATCATAACTTAATATCTTACATCAATTGAGGGCAGAGTGGAAATACCAACTGAAAATGATATTCATCTTCAACAACTTTCCTCGTTATTTCCTTACAGTAAACGTGCACTCATCTTAACCAGAGGGCGATGGGGTAGCCTAGTGGTTAAAGCGTTCATTCGCCGCCCCGTAGGCCCGGGTTCGATTCCCTACATGGGTACAGTGTGTGAAGCCCATTTCTGATATTGCTGAAATATTGCCGAAAAGCGGCGTAGAACAACATTCATTCACTCTCTAATCTTAACCTGTATTTACTTACTTGTTTCGCTGTCTTTTTAAATCTAAAATATCGTTTCCCATATTGTCACTACCACATAATATAAATAAAAAAAGGTTATATCAATTGTATAATCAAATTTATTCATTATATACTCACACTTTTTCCAGTATCGCATACATTATCATATGCTACTCAAAAGAGGTTAAGGTCAACCGATTCTTTCATATACTATAATTAATCTGTCACGGGAGATTAATCATAGTGATAAAAAAGAATCGTGTGGTCCTTAACTTCCTTTTGACTAGTATATAAACATGATTTGTCTACATGTTTTTGCTTCCGTGTATGCTGGCATTGTCCTTGCAATGTACTTGTGTTTCCTGCTGAATATTTGAAAGCAAAGCGAGCGGCCTCATTATCTCCTAACAGCCGGATTGCATCCTGAAGTGGGGGTAAAATCACCACGCACGTGGCCATTAATTAGATAAAGATTAAACTGGTAATTGGTGAGAAATAAAACATCACACTCTCTGAATCGATTCCATGACTCCTTTCATTCACCAGAACATACCAGGTTATGTTATAAACGTGTGAGCATGGTAATGGCCGACTAAGTTAAACCACAACTTCTTACCAGGTATATCGGCCCAGTCGGTATCCGATACTGAGCAGAAACCCAGATGTGAATTGTGGCCGATAATATAAGCTCACTTGTATTATGCGGGGATATCGTCAATATGACTGAGTGAATGTGGTTTAACGCCGCTTTGAACAGTATTTCAGCATATTATGTCAACACCAAACCATTGTTATGCAATCACGCTATTGTTGGTTCTGAGCCAGGAATTCTGAACGTGCATGTCGTGCAAATGAAATAGGCCCGTTGACTTTACTTCTGTAGTCAACAGATTGGAGTGAGTTCTCCAATGGTATGTCAATTTGAGTTATCCAATGGTATGTCAGCTTGTGGTGTCCAATGGTATGTCAGCTTGAGTTGTCCAGTGGTATGTCAGCTAGAGGTGTCCAATGGTATGTCAGCTAGAGGTGTCCAATGGTATCTCAAGTTGAGTTATCCAATGGTATGTCAAGTTGAGGTGTCCAATAGTATGTCAGCTTGAGTTATCCAGTGGTATGTCAGCTTGAGGTGTCCAATGGTATGTCAAGTTGAGTTATCCAATGGTATGTCAGCTTGAGGTGTCCAATAGTATGTCAGCTTGAGTTATCCAGTGGTATGTCAGCTTGAGGTGTCCAATGGTAAGTCAAGTTGAGTTATCCAATGGTATGTCAGCTTGAGGTGTCCAATGGTATGTCAGCTTGAGTTATCCAGTGGTATGTCAGCTTGAGGTGTCCAATGGTATGTCAAGTTGAGTTATTCAATGGTATGTCAGCTTGAGGTGTCCAATGGTATGTCAGCTAGAGGTGTCCAATGGTATTGTCAAGTTGAGGTATCCAATGGTATGTCAGCTTGAGGTGTCCAATAGTATGTCAGCTTGAGTTATCCAGTGGTATGTCAGCTTGAGGTGTCCAATGGTAAGTCAAGTTGAGTTATCCAATGGTATGTCAGCTTGAGGTGTCCAATGGTATGTCAGCTTGAGTTATCCAGTGGTATGTCAACTTGAGGTGTCCAATGGTATGTCATCTAGAGGTGTCCAATGGTATGTCAAGTTGAGTTATCCAATGGTATGTCAGCTTGAGGTGTCCAATGGTATGTCAGCTTGAGTTATCCAGTGGTATGTCAGCTTGAGGTGTCCAATGGTATGTCAGCTAGAGGTGTCCAATGGTATGTCAAGTTGAGTTATCCAATGGTATGTCAGCTTGAGGTGTCCAATAGTATGTCAGCTTGAGTTATCCAGTGGTATGTCAGCTTGAGGTGTCCAATGGTATGTCAAGTTGAGTTATCCAATGGTATGTCAGCTTGAGGTGTCCAATGGTATGTCAGCTAGAGGTGTCCAATGGTATGTCAAGTTGAGGTATCCAATGGTATGTCAGCTTGAGGTGTCCAATAGTATGTCAGCTTGAGTTATCCAGTGGTATGTCAGCTTGAGGTGTCCAATGGTATGTCAAGTTGAGTTATCCAATGGTATGTCAGCTTGAGGTGTCCAATGGTATGTCAGCTTGAGTTATCCAGTGGTATGTCAGCTTGTGGTGTCCAATGGTATGTCAGCTTGAGTTATCCAGTGGTATGTCAGCTTGAGGTGTCCAATGGTATGTCAGCTAGAGGTGTCCAATAGTATGTCAGCTTGAGGTGTCCAATGGTATGTCAGCTTGAGTTATCCAATTGTATGTCAGCTTGAGTTATCCAATTGTATGTCAGCTTGAGGTGTCCAATGGTATGTCAGCTTGAGTTATCCAGTGGTATGTCAGCTAGAGGTGTCCAATAGTATGTCAGCTTGAGTTATCCAATGGTATGTCAGCTTGATGTGGGCGGCCAGTCTGAGGTAGGTCAGGTCTCAGATGGTTTCCACTTTGATTAAACCAGCGAGCAGTTGTATGTTGCCAACAAACCTTGAAATATAACCAGTGCAAACTTGGGATTCGAACCTACGACAATTGGTTCCTGGCACGTTCAAGGGAATCAACTCTGCACGGCAAACTGCGGCGCCCTACACGGCAAAATTCTGTTTGGTTGAGCTTACAGAAATCAGCTGCTGAGCATGGTCTTTATAATTGTCACCAAATTGGTGTTTCTGCTCCGCCTGTCACGTCACTGTTGTTTCTACTCAAGCCTGTCATGTCACTGTGGCTTCTACTCAAGCCTGTCTCGTCACTGTGGGTTCGACTCAAGCCTGTCACGTCACTGTGTCTTCTACTCAAGCCTGTCACGTTACAGTGGCTTCTACTCAAGCCTTTCACGTCACTGTGGCTTCTACTCAAGCCTGTCACGTCACTGTGGCTTCTACTCAAGCCTGTCACGTCACTGTGGCTTCTACTCTAGCCTCAAGTCTCTGCGGCTTCTACTCAAGCCTGTCTCGTCACTGTGGCTTCTACTCCAGCCTCACGTCACTGTGGCTTCTACTCAAGCCTGTCACGTCACTGTGGCTTCTACTCCAGCCTCAAGTCACTGTGGCTTCTACTCAAGCCTGTCTCGTCACTGTGGTTTCTACTCCAGCCTCAAGTCTCTGCGGCTTCTACTCAAGCCTGTCTCGTCACTGTGGCTTCTACTCCAGCCTCACGTTACTGTGGCTTCTACTCAAGCCTGTCACGACACTGCGGCTTCTACTCAAGCCTGTCTCGTCACTGTGGCTTCAACTCCAGCCTCACGTTACTGTGGCTTCTACTCAAGCCTGTCTCGTCACTGTGGTTTCTACTCCAGCCTCACGTCACTGCGGCTTCTACTCAAGCCTGTCACGTCACCGTGGCTTCTACTCAAGCCTGTCTCGTCACTGTGGCTTCTACTCCAGCGTCACGTCACTGCGGCTTCTACTCAAGCCTGTCACGTCACTGTGGTTTCTACTCAAGCCTGTCTCGTCACTGTGGCTTCTACTCCAGCCTGTCACGTCACTGTGGCTTCTACTCCAGCCTGTCACGTCACTGTGGTTTCTACTCCAGCCTGTCTCGTCACTGTGGTTTCTACTCAAGCCTGTCTCGTCACTGTGGCTTCTACCCCAGCCTCACGTCACTGCGGCTTCTACTCAAGCTTGTCTCGTCAGTGTGGTTTCTACTCAAGCCTGTCACGTCACTGCGGCTCTACTCACGCCTGTCTCGTCACTGCGGCTTCTACTCAAGCTTGTCTCGTCACTGCGGCTTCTACTCAAGCCTGTCTCGTCACTGTGGCTTCTACTCACGCCTGTCACGTCACTGCGGCTTCTACTCAAGCTTGTCTCGTCACTGTGGCTCTACTTACGCCTGTCTCGTCACTGCGGCTTCTACTCAAGCCTGGATTGAGCTCGGGACTCAATGAAATTGTAAATATGAAAATTAATCAAAATAATACAAGTAATACCTAAAGACTTTCTGTCTGAAGGTCATTCTAATTTTACACCCATAGACACTGATGGTACTGATGTGGCTTTGGATACCCGGTTTCTCCATCCCTAAGGAGTTTCGATTCCCTGATTATCTTTCAGTGTTTCAGCTAAACTTCCGTCCATTTTGCAAGCCATAGAATGGGTAGATAAACATGACCATGAAGCTATTATCTTTACGGATTCCATGGCAGCAATTACAGCTGGAGAAGTAAATTAAAGCAAATGGATCCAGAGATGACATTGTTTATGGGATATTAAAGTAGGATACATTTCTAAAAAAGTACATTGCATGCGATATTGTTTTGGTTCCAGCACATGTTGGAACACATGGGGATGAGATCGCAGATCATTTGGCCAAATCTGGATCACAAAATCCTGAAGTTGATGAATTTTCGACCAAGCCCTTAAGATTCCTAAACTGTTTTATCGAAAACTATTTTAAAAAGCTGGCAACAATTTAGGGATGTTGGCACTACCGGACCACTTATTTTAGTTCGTTATAACCGTAGTTCGTATAAACATATGTACAGCATATATACAGCAAATGTCCAGGAACCATAAATAAGTTCGTTATAAGCGTGATCGTTATGAAAGTAGTTCAGTGCATCTACAAACTTAGACCATCTGTAAAATCAGGTCATGAAATTCGCCGTCGCAAAAGACGTGATGAGGTCATTCTGACACGACTCCGACTTGGACACTGCGGGCTAAATGCCTACAGGAGTATCATTGATAAGGCCGTCTCTTCTAAACGTGGCCATTGCAGTTAGGAGACGCCTTGGCACACTATCTATGCTTTGGGAATAATAACATAAGACAAAATCTCAGAAGTGCTGTGCTTGAAGTTCATGATACATTCTCTTTAGCCAACCTCATGTATGGCTCCATGCTGAGGCGGTTTTGGATTTTGTCTCTTCATCTGGAAAATACGATGTAATTTAGATAGACTCTCAAATGGCTTAAACAGATTTAGTTCTATGATTTGTAATCATTTTAACATTTTAACTATCACGTTAATCTAGTGCTTTTATACTGAACGAGCATTTCATGTTTCAGAAATGAAAGTGTCTCCTTAAGGTTTTAATCCATACCATAAAGCAAAGATTATTCTGTCTTTTATTTTATTTTTCCCAACATTAATTTTATTCGCAATGTATGCGTGTATCGATAGGGCTCAGTCACACATTCAGGATTTCTACTGCAGTCCTTGACAGGACCATTCCCGATTACAATTTGTCAAAAGTCTGGTCAAGATCCTGTGATTCGTGGCGGGAAATTAACAAACAATCAGATATTGTTCAGGAAGCGCCCCGGTTCAGTCGTTTCTAGCCGAATTCGTCCAGATTCTCTGATCCGATTTGTATCTTCCGCATGGTAAACAACGACCGAATCTGTCCCGACAGTGTCCCGATTCTTCCGAATGCGATTCGACAGAGATCAGACCCTGACCGGACAGTGAACCGACAAAGACGGTTCGCATTCGGCAAGATCTGGAGGCAATCTGGACTCAATCGACAAGCAACGGCAATGAACAATTCATGTCCGTTCATCACGATAGTGTCCCGATCTACGGGACACCGTCCAGACAACACAGGACATTGTTACGATTTTGATCCGATACAGCAGAATCTGTCACGACATAGTCACGATTGTAATCCGACAAGACAAAATCGGCTGAGTTTCACGAATCTTACGAGACGCACCACACTGTCGGGAGTGCTTGGCCGACCTCTCTGGGCCTTTCCCGATCCGTAGGACTCTATTACGTACGTATACGACTGCGTTCAGACATTGATAAGACATTCCAGATCATTGAGGATAGTAATCCGACTTTTTCACTTCGTGTGGTAGCGCTGTCTGATCTCAAACGGGAGCCATAATCGGCACTGTGTGAACCTGGCTTTATGCTGACGTCTCCTACATGTTATCTAAACTACCTCGTGTAGCTTTTTGCAATACAATACTTTGTGAATCTTATTAAGTTAAGTCATTGTGTTGGGCGCAGATAGGCCCATCTTGCCCACGTCGGCACTGTAACTGTAACACCACCACCACTGCGACGCCTTAAGGCGACCGGGTTATCATAATTTAGAACCCATAATCAAAGGGAAAACAGAGGACATGCAAATATCAACTACGGAAGTTTCGAGAAAATAAATTGGCATGAATTCCAAACCAGTGTTAAAAGAAAGAGTACGCTCCAAATAAATTATATGTTATTCCGCAAAACGCATAAACAGTCGTGATGCTGGTGTACATGCACACTCGTGCAAAAATGGCAAACAATGACAATTTCAAAATTGAACAGTCGGACAACGAGCATCAGGTTTTCTTGAATCTTGGATTTAGGTGAGCTACAATAAGGATTGGGTGTCTATGAAGTACTGGGCCCACTTGCACAAAGCGATCTTAGCGCTAAGACTATTGTAAGCCTATGTTAAAGTATGGGAGTTACGATCATCTTAGCGCTAAGATCGCTTTGTGCAAGAGGGCCCTGGAATCCTTATTTAGAGTTCAGTTTCAATGAGATAAAAGAAAACGTCGTTTGAGGTAAGTGATTGAGCAAGAGATTTTGAGAATATTTTGATTGTAACCAATCTGAGATGTAGAAGTGCGCTGTAAATCCTAGATTTTTCTCGCCTCCAGTATAGTGACACATAGACACGCGGATGTTGAACGAGTGAGTGAGTGAGTTGTGTTTAACGCCGCTTTTAACAGTATTTCGAAGTGATGCCGATCTTTGACGGTTACCACTTCGGTGAAACCCGCGATCACAGGTATGGTGCTGACAAAGGATGTTGCACGAGGAGCACGAGCACATTAGTGAGTGAGTATTGTTTTATGCTGCTTTTAGCAACATTCCAGCAATATCAAGACGGGGGACACCAGAAATGAGCTTCACACATGTGTATCCATGTGGGGAATCGAACCCGGACCTTGGGCGCGACAAGTGAACGCTCTAACCACCGCCCTCGGGTGCCTTAGTCAATCACCTATCGAATATTACTTGTCTATATTGACGGGCCTACTATGAACAAACAGCCTAATCAAGAAAACAGTGTTGTTGGTTTTTTTTGGTGGTTTTTTTATCAGTTCCAAATCAATCACATGTACCTTTAATATATAGAATAACAAAATTAATATAACACAAGAATGACCGATTGTTGAATAATAAAATATATAATCTAAGCCGTTGTCAGTAATATCACGCAACTATATTACTATGATGTAAGGAATATAATCGGGAGCATTGAACCATACCACCGGCGTATGATGGCAGACAGTCACCCAGGCCATGACTGTAATCATCAGATCGCCTTTAAGTCGGTTCTAGGAGTAAGATAATGGTAATAATGGTTGAAAGTGATATAAAATGATAATAATAATATTAACAAAAACTAACAACTAATATGTCACGTTATAAAGCATTGTCTTGAAACATAGAAATGCACGTACTTTCTGTTCAGTACGTCCCATATTCAGTTAACCCTTAAGCAGCTCTCACACTTTGCCGAGGTGGTTGCCGAGCTCTCCCGAGCCTATCTCGGTTAGGACTCGGGAAGAGACTACATATATACGAGTATCACACGAGTACGCTACGAGTGTGTTACGAGCTCCATAGGAGTCCAATAGGAGCCCAATAGGAGCCTTATAGGAGTATAATATGAGTCCATTAACTGTTGCATACGAGCACAACGATCTCGATACGAGCTGTACGAGTTTGGTACGACTTTGGTACGAGGTGGCTACGAGCTGCTAAATTCGGCGGGATTTACGCTCGTATAGCTCGTATTAGATTCGGTCAACTCGGCAATAAATTTTGCAGACGATCCTCATACGAGTTCTGTACGAGCACCACGAGGTCGCCACGAGGGTACTACGAGTAGGGCGGGTGTGTTACGAGTTTGTTACGAGTTTGTTACGAGTTGCCTGGTGGCCCGACTGTTTTGAGCAGTTCCAAAACTCTCGTAGATCAGTACGAGGTATCCCGAGTTACCCCGAGTTTAGTACGACCTCGCTACGAGCTCGATACGAGTAACCCCGAGTCAGCTCGGGTCCATACTCGGGCCACAACTCGGCAAAGTGTGAGAGCCCCTTAAGTCTCCTAGACTTTTTAGAAAGCCATTAGAAATAGACCACACTTGAAGGACAATAATTCAATCCAATTCTTTATTGATTTTAAGCTTTACAACTTGTCAGTACAAAGACTATATACGAGAGCTGATTGATGTGTTCTGAGCCGTACATATAAAGACTTGACTTGTAGAACATAAAATGACTTATTTTTCTAAATAATACCCTTCCACATTGATGCACTTTGGCCAACGATGTTGGGGACATTTTATCCCAGTTTCATAGAAGTCCTTCTCATGGCTGTGCAAAAGGTTCTCCACAGCTCGTATGACGTCATTGTTCGACTCGAAATGGGTTTCGGCTGGAGTTTCGTGCTGCAGAAGTTCAAAACCACATTCATGGGTTGTAGCCATGGCAATGACTGATTTGTGCTCTGGCGCATTGTCCTGGTTGAAGATCACCCCTTTCCTCGGCTTTCTCAACAGCTTTCTGAGTGTTATTTCATCCCGTAATTGACTCAAAAGTGCAGAATAATATGCTCCGTTTATTGTCTGGCCCTTTGGACTATAGTCTTCCTTGACGACACACTCTGAATCCCGGAATACGGAGGCAATAACCCTTCCAGTTGACGGGACAGTCCTTGCCTTCTTTGGTGATGGTGATGTCAAATGCTTCTACTGTTTTGATTGTTGTTTGGCTGAAAGTGGTGGCCCCACGTTTCATCCATTGTCACAAATCTTTGCAAGAACCTTACTGGATCAGCTCCAAACAGAGCTAGATTATCACAAGACATGTGCCCGCTGCGTTGTTGATCAGCTTTGGAACCATATTTTCTTCATGCCAAAGTTTCTGTGACAATGGAAATGCACACTGAACTAGCAACATGATGCTCAGTCATTCCCCAGTCGGTCATCCCCATATCGTGAACTCTCTAGGTCATTTCTGGTGTTGCTAACGTCACATGCTTTCTTGGACGGGGGTTGTCTTCAAAAGAGTTGTCTGCCTGTCACGCTTAACCTCAGCTCCCAGCCTCATTACTGCGACACAGGAAAGGACATCCTTCCCAAGTGTTTTACTCATACCTTCATGGTTGGCTTTTGATGTTAAACCCCTTTTCTGCAAGTACTTGATCACTGCACGTCCTCAAATTTCCCAAAGGTCACAGACACCTGCATATTTTCGTTTATTGTCACAGCGAAACAATGTGCTCAAGAGACTCATGTTTTTGTGGACATCATGCAATGTCCACAGCAAAAGCTTTTTACTGTTACGTAATTCCTTCGACATGCGGACCCGTGAAGATTCGCGGTAGAATAGGTCTTCAGCAGGCCCGTGAAGATCCAGGGTAGAATAGGTCTTCAGCAGACCCGTGAAGATCCGGGGTAGAACAGGTCTTCAGCAGGCCCGTGAAGATCCGGGGTAGAATAGGCCTTCGACAACCCATGCTTGCCGTAAAAGGCGACTGTGCGTGACGTAAAGGCGACTAACGTGATCGGGTGGTCACGTCAACAGACTTGGTTAATACATGTCATCGTATCCCAATTGCGTGGATCGATGCTCATGATGTCAATCACTGGTGTGTCTGTCCAGACTCGATTACTTACAGACCGCCGTCATATAGCTGGAATATTGCTGAGTGCGGCGTTAAGCAACAAACAAACAAACATTTGACTTTGGCTTGACAAATATTCTGTGTCATTATAGTTTGTAGTCAGTATTAGAAATTTAGGGTGTATTTGAATCTAGCCTATCAACATGATCTATATCTGGGGCATTAGAGTTATGATGAGTCCTCAAAGAATTTCATTCTTAAGTGCAAATATTTCGAGATGATATATAGTAAAGGGATGAAGAACTAGGATCAATCATTAGTTGATGACTGAACATCTACCCCATAGGGACGATCTGTCAGTCTTTTGAAGTGATTCCAGACTATGTTATACTCCCATTACAATCAGATTTTTTACTCCAATACGATACTTCCCTGCGGATCCTACACGTGGGGAAGACACAAGTTTATACTTACACCATGTCCCAATATGCTTTAAAGAGGAAGGACACGCCACAGAGGATCTGAATAATATAAAATAAATAGCAAATATTTTAGATGTCATTAGAAATTTCAACACGTGCATGTTTCGGACTTTAAACATCGCTGACTGTATAGATAAGGCAAACATGTGTCCTCGGGCTGATTTTAGTGGGGGTCAAATATTTGAACATAAACAAGTGTTTGAATGTTTCAGGGGACGTAGAGAGAATCAGTACAAACATATGGTGGGTCACGGACTGGCTCATATTTAGATATTAGCAGCCATTTTCACTCATTTTAGCCATTCTTGTGTATTTGGTCAGACGTACAACATTTTCAAGTGTAAGAGAGAAATAAGGCTGCTTGTCAGCCATTGGAACGTGTCTGATAAGGTCCATACCAATATTTCTAAGCTAACACAGCAATTCGACATTTCTGGTCGGCTTAATTGGGTCCTTATCCTATCTACTCATCTACCAGGATAAGACATTTATAGATATCGATATCAGTAAGAAGTGACGTAACAGAATAATATAATCAAAACTAAGCATTTTAGCATTGAAACCCAGCCACTCCACAACAGACCCGAAGCAACGACGTTTGGGCAACGACGTTTGGGAGCTAACTATAGCATGCAAGCGGTAATGAGAATGTGCAGTTGGGGATCGGGGCGTGTCCTTTTAACAAATTTGTTTGCAAACACTATTCCTCCTTCGACAGTAAAGGTAAATCATTTGTAAATGATCTCGTTAAATAACTGGCCACGCAAACAAAGCATGAAATGTGTACGAAAGTGGTAATAAAATCAATAGTGAATGTGAAGTGAATGCTACGATAGCCTGTTAAAATTGTTCACAATAAAACTCTAAACGGACAAATTTTTATTAATCCGTCGTGTGGTGCAGATAAGTCGGGCTTTGTATGGATAAGCCGTGGAGTTGAACTGGTAGTCCAAGCGTGCAGTCGGGGATTGAGGGAGAATGCTCCTTTCGCATGAGACGGGTAACGGCTTGTGTAAAGTGTTTGTCCACGGTTTCGGGTTTTCAAAGCGGAGCGATGGTAAATGATATGAGACTGGTCCAAGAGTTTCATCCATGACGGTATATCAAAAAGAATGACTCTCAAATTGATGTCATTTAATAAAGACCCCCTAAAGACTTGTCCTTTTCAAGATTCTATGAAATGAAAATTTAAGGTATGTGAACACTTTAATGACTCTCTCGGTGAAACTGCCATGCTGTATCTCCTTGCTTGATGTCTACAACCACCCCAATAATAATAATAATAATATATATATTACGCAACCAGAACTGTATATTCCGAATATAAATATGTCGGGATATTTGATATACGGTTGTTGAAAAATGATATTAATAAACTGGAAGTGAACGAATTGACAGTTCGTGCATGCATGCATGCATGCATGCATACTAGAAGCACCTGTTGCATAAACACCATATCAGCCTGCAGCAAATGTTCAGGTATCATACTTGCATACACTACTGTGCATGGACTTACCTTTGAAGTGCAAGTGTATTCATACATGCCGTGTCTGCACCAACAGTTCTTTTACAGACTGCATATAAATTTTGTCTGGTGGTGGCAGATTGAGAAGTTTACATTAAAATCTTGACACAAAGGAAAGTTCACATCCCGAAGTGGGATTTTTTTTATTGCTTATACGTTACCACATCCGCTGTCACATACCACTGATGGAAAAGAGTGCGCGAATGTCTCTTAGCGTCGCAGTATTAATATTGATAATTAATAATGCCCGCCATGGGCCTACCAAGCCATGTGGTTTTGTATAATGACATACAATCCTACATGCTAGTAGTTGTACAAGGGACATACGTGGTGTATAATGACATACAATCCTACATGCTATTAGTTGTACAAGGGACATACGTGGTGTATAATGACATACAATCCTACATGCTATTAGTTGTACAAGGGACATACGTGGTGTATAATGACATACAATCCTACATGCTAGTAGTTGTACAAGGGACATACGTGGTGTATAATGACATACAATCCTACATGCTAGTAGTTGTACAAGGGACATACGTGGTCTATAATGACATACAATCCTACATGCTAGTAGTTGTACAAGGGACATACGTGGTGTATAATGACATACAATCCTACATGCTAGTAGTTGTACAAGGGACATACGTGGTGTATAATGACATACAATCCTACATGCTAGTAGTTGTACAAGGGACATACGTGGTGTATAATGACATACAATCCTACATGCTAGTAGTTGTACAAGGGACATACGTGGTCTATAATGACATACAATCCTACATGCTAGTAGTTGTACAAGGGACATACGTGGTCTATAATGACATACAATCCTACATGCTAGTAGTTGTACAAGGGACATACGTGGTGTATAATGACATACAATCCTACATGCTAGTAGTTGTACAAGGGACATACGTGGTCTATAATGACATACAATGCTACATGCTAGTAGTTGTACAAGGGACATACGTGGTCTATAATGACATACAATCCTACATGCTAGTAGTTGTACAAGGGACATACGTGGTGTATAATGACATACAATCCTACATGCTAGTAGTTGTACAAGGGACACACGTGGTCTATAATGACATACAATCCTACATGCTAGTAGTTGTACAAGGGACATACATGGTCTATAATGACATACAATCCTACATGCTATTAGTTGTACAAGGGACATACGTGGTGTATAATGACATACAATCCTACATGCTAGTAGTTGTACAAGGGACATACGTGGTGTATAATGACATACAATCCTACATGCTAGTAGTTATTATTTAGACTATAAACATTATAATAAATGTCATATTTGGGATAACACTTTCTCAGTAAAGTACAGATTCTCGTACTTTCTTGGGTTGAGTCCTGTCCGGGACTTGTATAGCCTCTGACAAGTGTAAATTGTCACGGCTCCCATGGCCAAAAGCTATGAACACACAATGCCATTTAGAAAGTGGTCAAATGTAACAAATACCATATTTGGAATAACGCTTTTTTAGCAAAAGTACAGATTCTCGTACTTTTGGGGGTTGAGTCAGAGGGGTACACAAAGTACGTGATCTAGACTACCAGTTGTCGGATCCTGATTTTTTGTGGAAGCCTCGGTGGCCGAGTGAGTTACATCGCTGACTTTGTGTGCTGGCGATTGGGTGCCTCGCCAATTTCATTTAGAATGTTACCCATATACATCCACAGTTCTGTCTGAAAGTAAGATTTGGGATCTTGGTCACGCAATGCGATACATTGCGATGCTGTGGCCGTGCCCCACGTGTGGAGGGATATCTTTCTGAATATATACTGGTATTTTGGGAGGGAGCAACGCATGTGACGTGTAACAATGAGGGTAGTTTTTCGTGATAAGAATTTGTAACTTAATGACAACGGTATAAAGTTCGCCATATTAGAAACGTGATTCATATTTAACCTACCCATGTTTTAAATTATAATTCAAGCCATACGTGTAAAATGGGGGCAGAAAGGTCGATTAGCTTCAGAATTGTTCTGTAATTTAGACATGTCACTGATGAGCTATCCCACCATGTCAATCAAAAATATTTTGGAAGATCCTATTGTCGGACAATATATTTGTATCGTATTCCCTCTGGCATTGTCAACCGACAATATCCATACTATTAAACGTTTGATGAAATTCCTCCGCCAGACACTAAATATAAGAAGCAAAACTCCTATCGTTGTAATGTTAGAGTATTCTACTCAAGCCGCTTAATCAGCATAAACGTGTGATCATCCTGTTCATCGTGTTTGTATTGTGAGCTTAGGCCCTAAAGTACAGAATAAATTCTGTCTGTTTTTCCTCTAGCCCTAGGCCCTAAAGTACAGAATAAATTCTGTCTGTATTTCCTCTAGCCCTAGGCCCTAAAGTACAGAATAAATTCTGTCTGTATTTCCTCTAGCCCTAGGCCCTAAAGTACAGAATAAATTCTGTCTGTATTTCCTCTAACAAGCGCCGGGATTAGTCTCTGCATCGTCACCTTGTTACCTTTTGGGGAACCGTATGTTAATGCCTTTGTGGCGAAGCTGCCAGCGTGGTTTACATGACAAACGCCGATAGCATGTTGTCCTTTCAGTGATGGTGCTATGACGTCCAGCTTATATAGATGTGACGATGGTTGAATTCATAAACAGATTGTTAATCTGACTATAAGGTAATGTCCCGGGCTGAAACTGTCATCCATAGAAATTAACTGAACTAATAAGTTAAATATAAACAACCTCGTGAGGAGTTGTCCACCGGCCGACTTTCGTAAATGTTTTCGATATATTTCCTTTGTTTACAACTTTTCATAGATCATCCCATCAGAAGTAGTTCTAGTGTTCGCAAAGGATCGAAACGTGTGACATGGAGTGCAGCACTTCAAACGGTTATTTTGACCAATTACTCGGCCATGAATATGTTTATATATTTTGCGTATTTTTATGTTTGGCCCAGCTGTAACCTTCACTTTTCAAGAAACCCCGTTAAACTTTATTGTGCATCTTATATATGTATATACGCAAACGCCCGGTGTTCGCTAAAAGGATAAACGTCTCCTGCTCCACCAGAAGCACCTGCCACCCACACACATTGCATACAAAGGTAAGTGACTGTTTCCTGCCTAACGCGGAACAGTAGTAAAACATAATTTTAACAACAAACATTTATTTATCTAAAATATGTTATTGTGTGTGTGTGTCTGTCTGTCGCAGTGCGTCCATGTGTGTCTTTGTGTGCGTGTGTTTCTGTGTGTCTGTGTCGCTGTGTGCGTGTGTATCCGTGTTTCTAGGTACAGTAATACATACAAGATCCAGTGATACAAGGTACTGTAATACAAGGTACTTTTTGACCAAAGATGACCGAAATAGTTTTCGAACAAGAGATCAGAAATGAAGTGAATGCTGAAGGGATGATTGATAAGCGCTACAAATGCCAAGAAGATCATTCCACGGCGCTCAAGTGCACCCAGTGTGTGAAACATCGCCCAACTATTTCAACAACTTTTTGATGAAATGGATGTTAAGAATGTCATTATAGTCTTAACTATGTTAGGGGCGGTCGGGTAGCCTAGTGGTTAAAGCGTTTGCTCGTCTCGCCTAAGACCCGGGTTCGATTTCCGACAAGGGTACAATGTGTGAAGCCCATTTCTGGTGTCCCCCGCCGTGATATTGCAGGAATATTGCTAAAAGCGGCATAAAACCATACTCACTCACTCACTCACCTTACCATGTTGGAAACAAATAAAAAACGACAAAAAGAAGAAAAGAATGGTTTGCTTCAGTCTATATTAATATTATTCAGTTTATTATTCAAAATTTGCAATATTCTGTTGCAAGTATTTCATTTTGAAATCAGGTGAGCTACAGCTGAACCTGGTGTCATTTTTTCTGTTGCAGTAAGATACCAATAGACCCAGTTGCAGAACAGTTTCCTCAAACATCAATACACATCCAACGTGCCTGTCCGACATCTTTGATCGTAGTGTCTGTAAATCCTCTAAATCAATCACGCTGTTTTGAACGTGGTCACCCTCTGAGCCTCGATCTGAAATCGCTAAACCTAATGCCAGATGAAAGAGTGGACATACCAGTTTAAAATCATCTCACAGAAACTAGATTTGAGTGGACAAAGCGCCACCGTGTTGCATGAGTGCATGATCGCGGGAGGCTCGCTGGACAACTGGACATTGCAGCAGTGGGGAAATCACGTTCTAACGTAGGAAGCCACAGGTGCCCGGCCTGAACACGTGTCATTCCTTATCCCATGTCAAGCTGCGTTGTTTTCGGACACTCACGGACAAATGTCGATAAAAACCCACAATCGTCATTCTACGTGTACAGAGTAGTACTGCATGAACCTTATTAATAGATACGTTTTTCACATACTTTGTTTCTTGGTTTTGAGTGAGTGAGTCCAATTTCAACCTTTCCCTTTCCTTTATTTACTAAAACTAAAATAAAAAGCCAGGCCACCACTCTTGTAAAAATCAGATAGTTAACTCCGATACGATAGACAGACAGGTGTCGCATCGGAGTTAAGGATTTTACTTTAATGAGATTGCGGATGACGTCAGTCACTGTAGAAAAGCATGGGTTTGAGGGGCTCTTATACATTTAACTCGAAGTCGACGTCGAAACGGATATAACCTGTGCTATTTTGTGTTGTTTTCTTTTCACTTTTTTTCATAAATGTCGACATATAATACTGTTCAGGACATGAAAATGGTGGCATTTACATAAATATTGCAGTGGTTGGCAGCTAATAATAGAATGTAAAAGAAACCTAAATAAATAATATACTTGAAATACTCATATTAATTAAATTAGATCTGTTTTATTTGCGAGTTGCATGTGATAAGTGAGATGTCACACAGAGACGACTCTTCGTGTCGTAAGAGGCGACTGGCGGGATCCGGTGGTCACTTGGTTTATGCATGTCTTGGTTTATGTATGTCATCGTATCCCATTTGCGTGGATCGATGTTCATGCGATCAGTCACTGGATTGTATGGTCAAGACTCGATTATTTACAGACCGCCGTCATATAGCTGGAATATTGATGAGTGAGGCGTAAAACAACAATCAAACGAGATATCACACACAATCATCAAGATCATACATTGAGACCATCTAATCCCCCGTTAGTCAGTCGTTACACGATGAGTATGACAGTGTGTATGTGCATTGTGAAAACCGACTAAAATGGGGGTAAGCATGATATCCTGGGGACCCATTCGGTCAGGAATCCTAACAGAGGGTGTTGTATAAGAATATTTATCGTCAAATATTGAATGCAGACGTCCTTGAAGGTGTATACCAGAGTGAGTGAGTGAGTGAATATGGTTTTACGCCGCTTTTAGCAATATTCCAGCAATATCACGGCGTGGGACACCAGAAATGGGCTTCACACATTGTACCCATTTCGGGAATCGAACACGGGTCTTCGGCGTGACGAGCGAACGCTTTAACCACTAGGCTACCCGACCGCCCCGTGTATACCAGAACCTGCAAATTGTGTTAATTTACCCATCGCCCTGTGGGGATTCCAAGGCATTTTACCAGTACCCATGCTTATATACGAGCTAATGTGATGATCAGCTGGTTACTCGCTGATTTCGTGCCATCGTACTCGACGACGCCGTCGGGTACGATGGCACGTGATCAGCGAGTGATTGTGACTCATACTTTCAACCACTGGTTTGTCTGGCCCAAACTCGATCCTTCACAGGCCGTAGTGACATACAGTTGGAATATATGTTGGTGATAGCGGCGTTAAACTTCATTCACTCAATTGCATTACACAAAATATACGTGAAGTAAGCGAACGTTATTTAACAAAGCATGGGTCAATGTGCATAATATGTCACGGCGACCTGGGTCTGGACCAGAAAGCCCAGTGATCGAATGCATGAGCCGTAATCAACGCTATAGGTGACCCGCAACAGAAGCCTGGTCAACGACCATGTCCACTTCACCCTCAGTCTACCCCGAGATCCATAAATATATCATGAATAAATCACGAATAAATCATATTGCGTATGTCACCATTCATCTTCCCGAGTCAAAGGTGTCAAGTAGCCTATATCAAAGTCTAGTTTCAAACCCTTGCCCTTTCAAATCGACCTTTCTTGGCTCGAACGCGGCGTCATCCCGTGTAGAGCACGAGTTGTGCCCCTTGAGAAGATATCCAATCAAATCGCTGTTCTTATTTCGAATTGCTCCACAAAGATGGCGACTACCAAAGAAGATGGTCATCACTGGAATCCAGACCTCGGACTTCGGATGCTGAACTGGAATACCTCTTAAGTCACATGATGTCCAAAGTCAGATAACTGATATAAGTGACCAATCAGAGCTCTTCTCTCAAACACGTCACCAATACTACGTAAACAGTGTATTAATGTACACGATAATAAAGTTTTATTTACCAATGCATGTCTAGTACATAAATAACAGAATATAACATGATGTGAAAAAAACAATCCCCGTGCAATATCGATTGAAGAGTTTCAGCTTATCGTAGAGACTGTGTTGTTGAAACAGGGCGTATATTTAAGACTTGTAAACACTCCCTGTTTGAAATGATATTTTGTATAAATGGGAGACTGATCGTGCCAGCTCGTAATCCACGCTCAAGTTTGGCTCCTTCCATCAAGCCTGAAATAAAACTGTTCACAAATTGTCTGAACTACTTGAACATTAAACAACTGGTTCAGACCATGGGTCTGTGTCGCTGTTCGCAATGAGGGGCCGACTAATTCATAGTCTGGAGACGTCGTGGAACGTTCCTCATACATTGTTTGGTCCAGGCTCGATTTTTTTTGGCACTAAAGCGTTCGCTTCCAAATTAAAATAAGAGATGTCTAATCTACAGGGGACGACCTCAGATTTCTATCTCCTAAATGACTCTATACCAAACAAAGCCATGCGTTATTCCTAAGGACCCAATGTCAATTTAAATGCATGTATGGCAAGGTTCCAGCGGACTTTCCTCCCCTAATTACCAGACCGATTTATTGTAGTGATGAGGGTAAGGTGTGCTTTCATGCGATGACCATATTCAGCCAACATTATACACTGTGTTCACATGAAGCTGCAATACAATCTAATACAATCATTCATCGCTGGGAATTCATTTTGTTCAATTACTTTGCGAGTTCTCGTTCAAACGGAACGAAAGCAGTCGATGAATCGGGGAACATGGACATATAGAAATATCTGTTCTGCCGATCTTGCTGTTGTTTATGGGATGTTATTATAGACGTGAATAGCAACGGAGTTAATTGGGTTTGTTCTCTAATTGGTTCGAAGCTTAATCCCTCATGACTGCTCGAGCTACAATTTAATATCAATATAATATCGCTTCAGTGATGTGGAAATTCCTCTTCTATAGATCTGCGTACCCACGTGGCAATTTGCAGTCAATTTTCCTTTACAAAATCAAAATTGTACCTTGTGTGACTCTAAATCCATAGCATGTCCGAGGCAAGTACACTCTTCCATTGATCGTTTCGTTTTTCAATTTTCATATGCATTTTTAAACTGGCACACACTGACTTGGATCGATAACTACTTCTGCATATCTTCTGAAAACAAAGGCGTTCGTTAATAAGCCCGTCTACTCCAGCGAAAGGCAGTTTATCAAGGAAATCGAAAAGTTTGTTTGGCCTCTTTTGTAAAGACGTCAGTTTGATCGGGACTGCTGCTGGCTGCGAGTATGAAAGCTTGATGAAAATAGCGTTGTTTATGATAATGAACCACACACGTGCTTCTAACGCTAAGGGTCTCCCCATTCACATCCCCAAGGGAACAAAAAGATAATCTAGGATATCGGGAATCGGTGAACTAAATATGCTAATAGTGACAAACCTCGTTTCGCAACGTGTGACGAAGAGAAATCACACGGTGTCATCAATGTAACCTCGTTTGTCATTGGTTACTTCAGGGTGGACGCGTTGGGCGCATGCGCTGAGAAGTATTGTACACATGTCATTTGCACTTCCTGCTGTGAAACCTCGAAACGGGGAGATAAATTTACAAGGCTGGAAAATAATGGCCATTTTATATCCACATTTCTGTGGCAGATTGTCTGTACAATCGATTCTTGCTTGCGGATGAACATAATAGTTAATGTCGGTCGCGAGAATGATCCAATAAAAACTTAAAATTGGCAAAGCGGATTTTCTCCGTACATGCTATAATTTTGGTAGCGATACTAACGTAGATTTACGATGGGGACAGTTCGTGCAAACAAGAGGATATGGATATTACTGAATAGACTCGGGGATGCAGGGCCGTCTGATTCAATTTGATTAATTAACCACGGTTATCAAGTATTCTAGAATTGAAAACTGTCTGCTCTCCCCTCTGTATCGCTTCCTGAGACCATTTGTGCTCAGTTCGCATGTGTGCGTGGTTAACTGAATCAATACGCTGTTATCATGGCAACAAGACATTGATGCCAAAATATTCCCCAGCATTAACTATATTATTTGCACGTGCATGACAAACGACCATCTATCAATGAGGAATGTACGCCCATCTCCAGACGTACCCATATATTTTTTCCAGTTCGTGTCAACCTCGTGCCATCTTGTAAATCTCGTGTTGCCAGCAGCCATGGTCGATACCCACGAATCAAGGAGTTCTGTCTGTAATTACGAAGACAACAGGAGACTGTACGCGTATTACCGAACGATCGAAAGTGGATAGAATATGCGGCCTTCAATACTTTTGGGTAATCGTATCAGGCGTTGCTGGGCGACGCGCCATCTTGATAGGTCTTATGTACGCACACCGTCACTTTTCATATACGCTTCATGTTTGAATTAATTCAATATGTCTGTTTGGAAGGCGTCGATGGCGAGCAACGCAAGCTTGGGGCAAGTTTCAAGCATCTTTGCAAATAATGTTCATTGACGTCTTTTATGTTAATAATCATCACGCGGCTGGCTGATGTTAGCTATCCTAACTGGCAGTATTGCGTGGTAATAATGATGAATTCTGGGAGATCAAATTCCCAACATAACTGAAATGGCAGTCTGTCCATGTAACAGCACCGCTGGCTATAAATACAGGACTTCAGTAAAGATGAAAAGCACGTCGCGTCAAACAGTTCATTAGTTCGAAAATATGTCCGTTCTTCTGACAACTACAAAAGCCGTACAAAGATACCTGCATTTGCCAGAAATATGTCCACAGTCTGAAGTGATTACCCACTGTCTCGATGCTCTGCCAATACAATTCGATTTATTTCGCCATTCATTAGACCTTCCTTACGCCTGCCCCGTCCGCTTTGCGTCAAGTTTATGTCCGGTCCGCCATTGCGTGCGCCATCAATGTTTCAGGCGGTCGTCACCTTGCATGTTGATTGGTCCATATTGATTCCTCTAAAATGACACGGCTTTGCCCGTATACGCCAGATATTGGGGATTTATTGTCCGATCTGCCCACTGTCCAGCGGTGACTGATTGACCTGGTATTACCGTATTTCAAGTGACCTCCCGTCGTAATTAATGACCGGCTGTGACGTCACCTTTTCACCACGTGATCTATGCGGCGCGTGCGCTAGAGGCTATAAATAGCTCAAGCGCTGTAGGCAAAGCCTTTTCTTCGGCTTTTATCACGACAAGATTTTACCGCCCAGTGGTCACTGGTCAGTAATTGCGGGGGTATTGATGCCATAAGAATTGGCTCTTGGTCATTAACTGCCCTCCGACATGTGTGACCTGATCGCATCGGGATAAAAGTCACGTGACCGGTCAGCTTATGACCCCCTTCTGTGACCTCTGACGTGTGCTTTGGTGTGCTGTCACTCTGGCATGACCAGATGACGGCCAAATTCTGATTAGAAATTCTGCCAAATCTGCGAGAGCAAACGAAGCCCTGATGTTCCAAAGGGATGCGTCTGTTCCACCTCGTGGCCGAATAGTCAATAAGAAAAGACGCCATTAGTAAAGCAACGTATATTTTACAACAGACAGTAATAGACATCCGTGGTTTTACCAAGTGAAAGAGAAAATGTAATTGGTCGGTCGATGAGAAAAACAAAAGATAAAGACGATGCCCTAATAATGCATACGTCATGGTAGAAAAACATGGATTGTGTTTCAGTTGACAGGTAAATAAACGCTACAGAAGTTGGTTATTCAATACGAATATGGAAGACGTTCAAATATTGCATACCAAAAAGCCGTATATTGTTTTAATTCTAACAAGAGACATATACTATCGCTTCTCTTTTGTAGACAGTCTATGTAGGTGAAACACATTATTTATAAACATATATCTGTTCTGTGTAAAATGGATATATACAGTCAAATCGTTATTAACACGGGAGCCGGCTTGACATTATGCGTGCGTGTCAAGTCTAAGTCTCAAGATTTCTCGAGATAGTGATATTCAGGAACACGCCCGTTCTTTGTGATGTATAGAGAGTAGATTCGGATGAAAAATCAATCCTTACAACCTAGTAGTTAATAAAACGTTAATGCAATGCGTCCTATCGTTTGAAAAGATGGGATTAATATTCTTCGTGCATAGCATTTATTATAACATTTTTGTTTAAATCATAAAACAAGAACCGATCACAGATCTCCCTGTATTAGTACGCGTTAACTTTTAATTGGTTTACAGTTCATGCATGTCCAACTTTTCCACCGACTGCACAATAGGGCAGACACACGCCTGGCTGTATTTCCACAATTCTTTAAACAGGAAAATGTTTTTCTTTCTGTTACGAAACTAATATTTCATGTCGTGCCTGCAACGTTCTTCTGACGGTCGTTGTGGTTATAGGGTCTATAGTGAAATGGGTGGCGCTTGCGCCGTTATTCAATGTATATGATAATAACGAGATGCAAGCACGTATATTGTGGCTGTTATGGCAGCGCTATTGAAACAGATGCAGTCGTGGTAGAAGTTACAGCAGCAGTAGTAGCAGTAGCAGTAGTAGTAACATCATATATGCTGTAGTATATGATTCAAGCACAGCACATTCAGCTCAAGACCGCACGTCATTAAATCTAGATCTGCTATTAAATATCCATCTCAACACGACTCAAGTGTACTGATAAAAAAATAATCTTTGTGTCACATAATGTCCTTAAGTAACAAAATAATTAATGATCTCGACTATATACCCCTACACGTGACACCACAGCCTTAGGAAACACAGTCGACCCTCTCGCATTCAGGCAGAAATCAACAAATCCTTTATAGTAGCTGGAAAGTCTCTGAGCTCATAGCGCTATTGTCAAAGTCCTAAATGACACAAATCGATGTTCGATATCCCCTGATTGGCGAAACTGAAAGGACTCTGGGGTGTCTAAAGAAAGAAGATAAGCCGTGCACCCCCTTGGAGGACAAAACATGCCAACTGTATCGCCCGGAGTACAAATCTACCGGCGTTAGAAGAAATCCCTGGACCTCGTTGGCCAATAAAATAGCCATTGTTAGGAGATTTCTGTATAAGACGACTTGGGTATAATTTAGGTAGTTACGTTAATTAGTAGTCATAGAGATCAGGGGATAGCATTGTCCCCAGTTTCCCCGCTGACCCTTGAGGGGGAGATGTTTAGAGGTTTACTGGAACCACACTGCGGACGTGAAGGAGCCCTTTGCATGGCCTGACGGGATTGAACCATGCATGCACCAGTACATATAATTTGTATTTTTAGCGTTATTAAAATTCATCTATATAACTTTGAATTTATTATTGGTTATTTGTGCCTGGGACAAGAAAGTATATTACTTTAATACTTTTCGACATGATGATACCTGTATCAAGCACATCACCATCGAATAACCATTTCTTGTTTGTTTCGTTTTTAGCCACCATCAAACACGGGGGTATACTTTCTTGTGCCTGGTTGTTACGAACTATATTAGTCTATAATTTCTAAAGACTGACAGCTGCACGAACGTATCGTAACACATCAGCAAAAGTGAGTGAGTGAGTATGGTTTTACGCCGCTTTTAGCAATATTCCAGCAATATCACGGCGGGCCACACCAGAAATGGGCTTCACACATTGTACCGATGTCGGGAATCGAACACGGGTCTTCGGCGTGACGAGCGAACGCTTTAACCACTAGGCTACCCGACCGCCCCCCATCAGCAAAAGAATATGCATGTTCCCAGCAACCATATGCTCGTCGAAAGTTGTTTGTTTGTTTGCTGTTTCATGCCGTATTCATTACATTCCAGCTATATGAGGGCGGTCTGTAAATGATCGAGTCTTAAGCAGATAATTTATGCAGTGATTGAGCATCGATCCATGCAACTGGGATACGATGACATGCGTGAACCAAGTCAGCGAGCCTGACCACCCGATCCCGTTGGTCGATTCTTACGACAAGTATGAATATCTGAAGACCAATTCTAGGCCGGATCAATACGGTGTGTATCTCAATTGCGCGGATCGATGCTCATAATATCAATCATTGGATTGTCTTGTCAAGACTTGATTATGTACAGACCGACGTCATATAGATGTAATATGCATAGTGCGGCGTTAAACAACAAATACATAACCACAAAAGAGGATCGGGTCGGCCGAAATAGCGAAGACAGTAGGCGATCTCTTACACAGAAGACGTGGTATGTTGGTTAGTTGTGTGGACAACACCATCTTGACTTTTATACTCCATCTTGATTTATCCCATGTAATTCCCGAGTAGATGGACGAAAACACATATAAGGATGAATAACAACAAAATCCGTAATTTGATAAATTCTTCTTGGCATGGGTCAAATTATCTGGTTATACGACTGTGTAAAATGCCAAGAAGTCTATTTACAAATGTCAATAGTTTTCGTCTACAGGATTGTCAGAAATAACGGGACAGTAATGTCTCCGTATAAGTGTTATGGGCACTCGAAGACCCCATTCCGCCCATACTGGATCAAGGTAAGGATGTCTGTCAATGGTTTACCAAAGCTTGTGCCTGGCATCACAAAGTCATGATATTCCTATTACAGCAGACTGTCATATGTATATAAACTGCAAATATCGCGATATTTAAAGATTTCGGATTAAGATGTGTTCTTGTTGAAAGCAAAGTTCTGTAAACATTAGTAACTAATTAAAACCTTGTTTTTTTGTTTGTTTGTTGTTTAACGTTGGTGTTGTTTAATGTTGATTGGCATCATTTGGACGTTGAACATCATATCAACCCCTATATATATCTGGCACAGTCTCAATTATTTTTAGGTCGCTTTATTGCTGGAAGATTGCCTACTGGCTGTGACGTTTAGCAATAATCAAACAAGACCTACACTTTGGACATAATTTTATGGATAACAACTTCCATATTTTACTGTAATTGAGACGTTTTGGTATGGTTATTATCCTTAAAATTGCGTCTACATTGTCATACGTCAACTTCTAAGAAATGTAGTCAAACAAAACACACATTATACCCTAGCCATGTGACAATTCTCACATCTAACCTGCTACATGGTCTGCGCTACATAGCTGTAATATATGCCATATATCGTGTGCAGCGCGTGCAGCGTGTAATGGCGAATTATGGGTTTCGTTGCAGACATAATACAACTATGACATGGGTGATACGACGTGAAAGACGAATACATTAGCATGATTAAGCTGGTGTAAATTCAATTTCCTTTACAAAGGCCCATAATGGCCATGGCATTGCATGCTAACCAAGTTACCCTAACGTCCTATAGTTGTGTTGGCGATGGTGGCTGCCGTGCAGTTGATGTTGGTCCGTTTGTGTGACGATGTCCAAATATCTCCTACCACAATATACATACTTCGTGTTTAAGTGACAAATCGATTTTAACACATGCAGTCTGAGTTATGACTTTTATATCTCCACTTTGAAATACATGCAGTATGTATAACTCTTATATGACCGCCTCCACATACATACAATATTAAAAAAAATATACAACGACCACGAGTCGTTTATTTCTTATATGAGATATCAACATTTGTACAGCCTCTTTACGGATGTTGATGATATGTACCCAAATGTTAATATAATGATGACTCCCAGAATAGAATTCGGCCTCCACAACGTCGGACAAGTACATTTTACGAACAGGTTGGTTAAGTTTGGTATTGCCCACATATTCTCACAATCCTCACGTCGATCATCTGGACCTTTTTTCATAACATCGATTGCCGTACATCTCCCAAGTTTCGTTCGGGCACTGCGTTTATCTGCATAGCCCAGCTACGTCTATGGGGAACAACTTACTAGACACTTCCCTCTCAAAAATAACGTCGTCCAAAATATGATGTCATCAAGTTGCATGCGAATATTCGAATCTCCAGAAATGACGTTCATTGTTCTTTGCGATTTATCCCGTAGCTATCATATAGACCAATAAAACATGTATATCTCCACCTCAATACGCATTCAGTATACATCAATAAAACGTTTATATCTGCACATGCATGCAATAAACACAATAAAACATATATATCTCCGCCTTAATATATATGCAATATACATCAACAATATATTTATAATATAGCCTCCAACTTAATTGTACACAGCAATATACATCAATATATCTCTCCATGTAATATATAATATCTAATTAAATATGTCCTGGGAATTATAAATTATGTATTTTTATGCATATTTGTTGAATAAAATATCAGCATATTTAATTAAAGGTAAACTGAATAGTAAAATCTCACATGTGTAAATGTTTTTAAGGCATAGTGGAGGGTATTCTTATTTTGTTCTATGTTCATATCATGGTCATTGTTTTGTAGTGTGGAATCCGAGTAAGAATATAGGTCCTCAGTAACCTATGCTTGTCGTATGAAGCGACAACATGTTCGGTGGACTCGTGAACATTCGGGGTAGAATAGGTCTTCAGCAACCCATGCTTGCCGTAAAAGGCGTCTATGTTTGTCGTAAGAGGCGACTGATGGGATCGGGTGGTCAGGTTCGCTGACTTGGTTGGTGCATGTCATCGTATTCCAATGCGTGAATCGATGCCCACGATGTCAGTCACTGGATTGTCTGGTCTGTTTGATATTTACAGGACGCCCTCATATAGCTGGAATTCACTGAATGCGGTGCTAAACAACCAATAAACAAACGATTGGGGTTTTTTTAGAGGAAGGAACCACGTGTACACCAATAATCATCACTATTTTCAGGTATTGTTCAGACTTCTTAAATGGCTTCATGATAATAATGACTTTTGTTTTCAGGCGTGGTCTTCAGTTAATAGACCGGTCTTATAAAAATAACTTTCAGTGAAGGATTTGGCCAAATCTACAATTAACATTTGTCATGTATACTTAATGATGTATCTACTCCCCACTGGTTAATCCATGGTACCTCGCGTTCAGAACGCGTTTTCAAATGGGAGCCGAACCAGGTTCAGTTTGCAAATCTGCACATATCGACGTCAGTGTTATACCATCAGTGAAACTGCAGAAGATATACTAGTCATAGGCTCAGATCGCAGGATGCACCGAGGAACAGAACATCAACACAGACACACAGACACACGCACGCACGTACGCACACACACACACACACACACATTGGTTCTGACTTTACATAATATCCTGTATATAATGCCAAGTTTAGTAGCTATTACTGCCCTAATCCTGAGCATCAGCTTTACCATCTTGATATTCCAACCTTGCCATTTTATAAAGAGAAGAATGAAGGCCTCCAGGTGCCCGACATGTTTCGAGTTTACCGAGGTCAGTGAAGATTATTATATATTATATTATACATTAATATCCCGCACGGATCCAGGTACCAGTATCTGCTCAAATGCAGTTTTATTTGTTCCCCGACCAGTGGATCCGTTTGCATTCCTGTTATTATTCTCAACTCCCTGGGGAGTATACAATTCAAGCTGCCTACAGGCGCTAGGGGGTTTATATATCCGCCTAACATATCGGGTCAACAGAGGCATATTTGAATAAAGTCACTTGCTCACTCACCACACGTTATGACAATTGTGTGTCGGATGTATGTACGTCTTCGTATTTCAAGCATCTGGTCATCTACCATCGGACGAGTGGCGGGGTGTATGTACTGAAGATGTTCTGGTGGCGGGGTGTATGTACTGAGGATGTTCTGGTGGCGGGGTGTATGTACTGAAGATGTTCTGGTGGCGGGGTGTATGTACTGAAGACGTTCTGGTGGCGGGGTGTATGTACTGAAGACGTTCTGGTGGCGGGGTGTATGTACTGAAGATGTTCTGGTGGCGGGGTGTATGTACTGAAGATGTTCTGGTGTCTGATGAGTGATGATACTTCGGGCTCAATGAGGTCAATGAAGGTGTTCAGGTGTTACAAACGATAACGTCAATGAAGGTGTTTACGAGCAGCGAAGTGAAGGAGTCCGACAGGTAATGTGACGTTCCGGGAGAACCTATAGGCCACAAAGTGAAGATCCGTGAAGATCCGAGTAGAGATCGCTGGTCAGGCTCGCTGACGTGATAAATGCATGTCATCGTATCCCAATCGCGTAGGTCAATGCTCATGATGTCAATCAATGGATTGTCTGGCCCAGACTCGATTATTTACATACCGCCGTCATATATCTTGAATAGTGCTGAGTGCGGCGTTAAACAACAAACAACAAAGTTGTTCAAGTGCGCGCCTTAATGTTTCTGGTGGACCAAGGTGGGCATGTGAAACAGTTGAAGTGGTTTTTCGACACGAAGGCCAGGGAATGTATCAGTCGGATGTTTTGGAATACATGTTCCTTGGAGCAGCAAGGTGCCGCAGCTCTGCTCGACTAAACCATGAAGTGCCCACCATACTGGCAGCTCGTATCCGGCAAACCTCTGCATCCGCCGCACAATTAGCTATCGTCAATCTGAACTTTAAATGACACTTAAGGCAAAGTTTTTAATTTGATAAAAAATATTACCGCAGCTCCACGCAATATCTCCCCCCGGCGACACTACAGCATGGTGGCCCTGTCGTCTGCCAGACATGAATAATCAATGGTATTGGCCGATGCAGTGGTCATTAGGACCGAGCTCCGTGCACCCTTGTACAATTTGCGTGACAATTTCCTTCATTTCGGGAAGCGGTGTCGCGGCTCTTGTCAAAAAAGCAAGCCCGATTACTGCCCGAGTGAAATTCTGACATTATCCCTATAGCATTAGCTATGCATCGGCGGGGTGCGCTCGCTCTCGCTTGCGTCTTCCGTGCGACTCGGTGCCATCCTGACAAAGAAAATTTCATGTAACATGATTTACCCCGTAATTCAATCCTTTTAAATTATCTGTGGCTGTGACAGATATTTGTAGGGAATCAATATGTGGGGCGACTAGCCCCTTGTTTTAGCCCCCTGTCGCGAATCTTTCTCGCTAATGTCATTTCTGTATGGGGAGCGTTTCTGCACGGCCTGCAGTTTGACAGATGGTCAAAACCACGTGGCTGATGCGGCGCGCTCCCAACACTGGTCAATAACTCTAGTCTACACGGCATGAAGTGTGCATATAGATCCACGCCACACGGAATAAGTGAGCTTCCTCTAATCCGCCATCACCATTCATCATTCTTGAAGACGGCGCACCTTCCCATAAGGATGTCATCTTTGGCCTGACGGAGTTATCTTTTCCTTGTGCGCGCTTGGATTTTCGTCTCGGGGGACGGTGGCAATTGAATCTACATAATCAGCGTCTACACACGCACCGACGGTTGATTCCTGAGAAGGATGTACCTCCCTCTTATAAATTATTCACAGAGGGAGGGAGGAAGGATGTTTCAGAGACTTTCTGTTATACTGCTGTATAACATGGACACCTCTGTAACTAATGCCCACCATTTGTGCACTTGCTGTGCAGATTTTGGGGCTGGGCGTTGCTCATTTAGTGTACGAGATAGTAAGGCTTGAGCCTTAGAAGGGAGTAAACGTTAGACAAGACTCAAGAATCCGCAGCTAACATGTTCTTAAATGCAGGCTTTGTCTTTTTAACTGTGTGTATTGATAGCCGTTTGAAACTAGCATGGCGAAAATTTATGCACTCTCAAAGAAATGTTTACTTGGCGGTATATGGTTATAATGTCAATAGGGTTCAAAATAAGCGGCTGAATGTACATTCGTACGAAGCACATGTGAAGTGCGTGAAAAAACATTAATGACGTAAAACAGACAGCATTGTTGACGTAATGTTTGATGACGTCACAGCATATGTCATTATTGACGTTATGTCGACCTGTTAGTTTCAGGGCCGTTTATATCACAGAAGACAAGATTTATTCATTCACGACAGCAACATCAATATTGTCCCCGGCACGAGCGAACTATTTGGCCACTGTGCTACTTGACAGTCAGGGCCTCGTTTCACTTAGTGGTCTTATCACTACGACTATCGTAACGTTCGTATACTCTATAACACAGACTTACGATTGTCCCCAGGCATTGATCATGCGCCAGAAGATATGAAAAAAAGATAACAACTAAAAAACTGATCTTGTACAAATCTCTCGTATAACCTAAGCAATCCATGCAGGATATACCCCGATTGTGGGTTTGAATCCCAGTTTCACCCGATTATAACCATTGGTGTGACAGGACCATGTATCCGAATACTCGAGGGTTTAACAGCTGTGTAAACAGATTTAAATAGCTTTTCTTACACATTCCCCATACCTCCTGTCATGATATTTGTTTTCAATGCGCACGCAGACCCGCGAAGATCCGGGGTAGAATAGGTCTTCAGCAACCCATGCTTGCCCTAAAAGGCGACTATGCTTGTCGTAAGATGCGACTAACGGGATCGGGTGGTCAGACTCGCTGACTTGGTTGATGCATGTCATTTGCGTAGATCGATGCTCATGATATCAATCACTGTTTTTGTGTGGTCCAGACTTGATTATTTACAAACCGCCGTCATATAGCTGGAATATTGCTGAGTGCGACGTTAAAATACAATCAAAACATGAACCAGCACACACGTACACCTGTAATATATGACATATCCAGAAATCGTAGAAAACCCTTTGTTGAACTATATTCAATCACCTTGATAATTAATAAACATTCCCTTTTGAAAGAACTATCACTACATGAGTAACTTCATCTTGTTATGAGATAAATAAAGTATATCTTTTACGTATTTCATGCACTAAACAAATTTATTATACATAACTGGGAGATACTGAGTTCGACTTTTGAGTGAGTGAGGGGTTATGGTTTTATGCCGCTTGTAGGATTATCACGACAGGGGACATGCAAAGACTGACGTTTAAACCGTTTCATTACGTAAATAATTACATTAAGAAACTCAAAATGGTTTCTTGTTAACCCTTTCTGATTCTTTTACACACAAGCAGGAATATAATAGAATAATATCAATAATGAGCGTATAATACGTATACATGTTCATTTCTCGGTACTCAACTTTCGATATATGTTCCTATCAGTCACTGATACGCCAAACTGATTACAGAGTTATTGACCAAACTGTACTTAGAGTTAGATAATAATGAAAATATGTAAATATAATTGTATAAGATATCCCAGTAGCCATAGCAACGGTTGAGTAGTATATATTTTATTAACTTCAGCGAAAAGCATTAAACTATTTTTTAATACGGATTCTTCGAAATACAGTTGCTATTAATGTCGGACGTAACACTTTGAAGTTTCCGCATCCGGCTACATGTAATAGAAGACCCGGCTCATCCGTCACGTGACTACAAACCGGAAAAGGGGAAAATATGGCGTCGGATTGGTTTAATCACCGGGCAATACGGTATTGAGGTAATTTATCCGTGTATGTACGCTGCGCCAGATGTCGCCGCCCCTTTTATCTAGGGATTCTTAGCGTAGACACTGAATAAATACGTTGGCTTAAGATTACACACCATGTGGTGTTTTTTTCTTCATTTTTGTGAGAATTTTACGTGAAAATAAAAGGGTGGAAGTTTGACAGTTGTCGATTTGGCGGTTTTGGTGGTTTGAATTGCGAGAGCACTCGATGCTAAGCGATGAACTCGTTTCAGCTGAAAGGCACTCCCGGCTGATTAATGATATAATTGAAACATTTTTACAACCCGTGAAATACGTATTTGTTTTTTATACTCTCGCGAGATAAATCGATATAAGCTGTGTAGTTAAAATTGTGTTTTTGCACGAATTAAACTTTACTTCCTGTACAGATAGTGGTTGCGAAACAAATTATTATTTTTCTTTCTTCAAAATGTAATTCAAAGCAGCGGTTGTATCTCATGTGATATCTATTATTGTCATATGTACACAAGTAAAGAAACTAAGAGCTGACAATATTTCGGAATATTTCAGTTGGGCCTTACAAGCACAGAGCACTAGAGACCCCTTCCCAGAATATAGGACATATACCATGTTGAATACATATGACATTTCAACTGTCTAGTTCTAATTGAAACAGTCATGAATTCCAGACACATCAGACATCGTGATCAACAGGAAATGAATCAGGTCTTGTCACACAGTTTTCACGCACGTACGCAGCAACAATGTACGCACAGGTTAGACGTCACGCCATGTATGTCATGCAAACGGTACAGCTGTGTGACTATCGCGCTATACTAACTCTGCATGTGAGATATAAAGGGGCAGCAATGGCACGATATAATGCCGGACAGAGTAAGTGAGGTGGGTTTAACGCCACTTTGAACAATATTTCATTTATGTCTCTGCGCATCGATTCAATCATCCGTGATGTATGGGATAGTCCGAAGTGATGCTGGTATTCATCCCGCACGGGACTCAACCCAAAAAAAGTACGAGAATCTGTACTTTACTAAGAAAGTGTTATCCCATATACAACATTTGTTACATTTGACCACTTTCTAAATGACATTGCGTATTCATAGCTTTCAGCCATGGGAGCCGTGCCAATTTACACTTGTCAGAGTACTCAAAGTATGTGATCTAGACTACCAGTTGTCACACTTTCATGTTTATGGAAGCCTCGGTGGCTGAGTGGGTTAAATCGCTGACTTTGTGTGCTGGCGATTAGGTGCCTCACTCTGACAAGAGTGGGTTCGAATCCCGGACGGGACTAAACCCATAAAAGTACGAGAATCTGTACTTTACGAAGAAAGTGCTATCCCAAATACAACATTTGTTACTGGTATTCATCGTTTACAATTTTGTTGAAATCCACGATCAAGGATATGATGCTGACAAAGCAAGAATCATAAGCAGGGCGAATCTGGAATTCGAACCCATGATCATCGGATACTGGCATGACTAAGAGAAGTAACTCTGTTCAGCGAACGACTGAGCCACCCTGTCGAATAGAGGTTTCGCAAAGAGGTTTCAATTTCCACGATACTGCTCGGTTCATCACAAAGCTATAACTACAACTATTGTGTTTCATGGAAGGTGAATTGTATTCTTTTTTTATTTTTACGCTTTACAAAGCGCGTATAACAATCGAGGTCTAATATTTTTTAGTTTGAACCCCACCCCCCAAAACAATCTTGAAAATGTGTTATGTGTTACATGTTTGAACACAAATATACTGGTGAAAACATGTTACACTCTTTTGAATATTTTGTTAACAACTGATCACAATAAATCGTGCATTGCTTCTGCATGCATAATGCACTATATAGGGTTTGTCGAAGGACGCCAGTTCGCAATACATGCTAACCCGTGAAGATCCAGGATAGAATAGGCCTTCAGCAAACCATACTTGCAGTAAAAGGCGACTATGCTTGTTGTAAGAGACGACTAACGGGATCGGGTGGTCAGGCTCGCTGACTTGGTTGATGCACGTCATACAGCTGCAATATTGCTGAGTGCGGCGTTAAACAAAAAAAACAATACATGCTAAGGCTTCAATCATAATGCAGATCTAGTGGTCGCATTGAAAAGGTGAGTGAGTGATTATGGTTCTACCTCGCTGTTATCAATATTCCAGCAAAATCACGGTTGTGAATATGTACCCGCAATAGGCTTCACACATTGTGCCCTTGTGCGGAATCGAAACGGGATTTCGGCGTGACGAGCGAACTCTCTAACCACTAGGCTACCCCACCGCCCTCGCTTGCGGTGATTGCTAGCTGTAGTCCATGAAGGGAACACAACCTTTAGTATTGAAAGGTAGAATAACAACTCAACAGATATGCATTTCGTCTTCAGCATACCGATTGGTATACCAATAGCATACCGATGACGAGGGATGTTGTTTTGTTGATTTTGAATTCATGGGGACTATAAAGTATTAAAGTATTATTCGTAAAGTATGTTGTTCAGTTGATTATATATGTCTGTTAACCATATGAAAACATACACACTTTCTATAGCAAAACATATACACCAGTAAATAACAAGGGTCAACAATGCAAACTGCCGCGCAATAGAAAGTATACTTCCAAGTTTGATGGAGGCTAAAATGAAACAATTAAACAAGAAACGGTTTTTCGATGGTGATATTTTTTATACGCGTATCATACTTCTGTTTTTGGACCTTAAGTTTGCAGTGTTTCAGCGATTGTTTTCAGCCGAGTAACGTTTTTTGGAATGTTTTCTGTCAAATCCGATTTTCATGTGCATTCGTCTTTTGCCCTGCAGTGTATTTCAGTGTATTGTACTTCTCATATACGATGAACAGAATAATAGTTTTTTTATCGTTTTTTTTTCACGCAAACATGCATCTTATACCTGCAGATAAGCCCCACTAAATATTTAAAACCTGATTAAGGGTAATTACAGCCGACCATCAACCGTGGAGGAGATTTTTTTTATTCATAACATCCTGCTATACGATAATCTAAAGGATTGGTTTTATCGCTGCGATGCACTTCGTGCTTACATGAAGTAGTCAATGAAAGGCGCACTACAGGTGGGGCACAGACTAAAGATTATATGTAACGTATTCAGACATATATCTTGAGCCAATGTGATCGGATTCGTTCAAATTAATGACCTGATTTCCCATAGTACTGGCTCATTACTTTTACAATGTTAATGCCTTATTATGGCAATATTGTTTTTGTATTCCTACATAATAATTATGATGGGGTTTTTTTTTGCAACATTCCAGCTATACGACGGCGGTTTGTAAATAGTCGAGTCTGGGCCTGACAATCCAGTGATTGACATAATGAACCATCCATCCAATCAACCAAGTCAGCGAAACTGACCATGTAAGTCGCCCCTTACGACAAGCAGTGGTTGCTGTGGACCTTTTTGAGGTAGTATACAGGTGTCCCATTCGTCTAAGGCACTGTAATTCGCAGTGCTGACTTGTGTCCCTTGGGCACGCCAGAATTCTATGACCCTGGGTTGAATCCCGGTTCGCCCCGATTATGTTTCTAGGTCTGTCAGCACCATACCCGTGCTCGTGGGTTTCATGAGCACCAAAGTGGTAAACGTCAGAAATCTGTATCAATTCGGGCTTTCCTCTCACATCAAACTGACACGCCGCGATATAACTGGAACACTGTTAAACGCGGCGTTAATCCAAACTCACTCACTCTAACCAGAAATGTTCCATGAAGTGTGGTTAGACTGCGTTTGTCTAAACGTGTATTGTGCAGGCAACGATGAGCGTAGTCCGCGGTTATGATGACGCCAATCAGCCAGGTCACATATATCCATGTTACTTACATATCTATTAAATATATCATATAGGATGTCTATAAAGGATATTCTAAACTCGTTGACGTGCATTTCACGTTTCAGCTTGGACAACGTCATAATGGACACATGGCGTTGTTTTATGATAAACACAGGTAGTTTTTCTTTCAACTGTAATTGGTTCACATCGATTTACTATGCAGAGCAAGGCTATATTTGATGTACGGAATCAGTTAAGGTAAGCACGCACATGCATTCAGCCCCGCTACGCGTCCATGTTGAGTAATAAGTATCACACGACACGTGTTGAGGGTATGAATTGCTGGCGACACATGGCCACCTGTGACTGCTGGTCGCAACGGGACGGAAAGAAACCTTCGATTGGGAAAGCACAACAACAATGCGGTTTGAAGTGATGCTTCAGTCGCCTCCCTCCTCTCTTTAAAAACATCACACCTTTCGGCGAACAGTGTATTGACTGCAACAGAAGAGCAATTAAGGAAATCAGAGACAATGAAAACATTTGTATTTTCCGGCAAAAGCTTTCACGCGTTGCTGAAAATACCATCCAGTCTCCTTGGCGATTTTGATACCTACTATTCAGACGGTTTATTGCAGCGGGGAACTGTTGCTTCGGGGTGTGGGGACACAGACGTCCCCTTCATATAAACGCTTTGAGCGTAATAGGCATGCAAGAACATTCAAAGCAGGGCATGTCAGCATATCCCTTAGAAAGCTGGTGTTAATTGGAAAATACTTTATGGGTAGCTGACGAAAGAGGTGTGAAGTACTGCGACACACAATGCGTCGTGTGTGACGTCTTGTTATTTATTATATTGTAAAAGTGAAAAATTAATTAAATTCACATGTTCACATTAAAATCGCTTGGGAAACGTATGTTGCATATGTATCATCTAGCGCCTAACAGGCAGCTCGGGTTGTATACTCCCCAGGGAGCTGAGAATGATTGTTGAGGTAATAATTACGCTTTGAGCATGCCCCTGTGTGGTGTGGAAATATGCACAATTTAAGTGGCCTATTATTATTATTGTTGTTATTAATATTATTTTTACTACTACTACTACTACTACTACTATTATCAGTAATATTATTAAAAGGCCTGTCTGAATTTATGTATATTTGGGTTGTTTGATATTCAGAACACGGGACTTGTTGATGAGTAATTATTTATACGCTGACAGAACAACAGAAACAGCACATGTGTTCGGGAAAACGTGTGTATATTGCATATATGTTACAGGCCTGGATACTCATTCAGATTGCGATCATCACGCGGCCATGTTAGCTATTCATATTCGTAGGTCAAGCGTTATAGGTCATACATCATGAGTGTCCGTTTCAAACAGATATTTGCATATAGGATTGGGCGCTGACATTCGACGCCACGTTTCATTTACAACTTAGCTCGATCTACAGTGTGGCTAAATTCTGCTAGTCCACATTTTGAATCCGACATGCGAACAATCCAAACGGGACACGCGCTACGACGTATTAGAGGTATTGAAGATCAATGTATAGTTGTTCCCCTGTCCTCCGGTCGCGTCTCTTTCATAAGGGAAGAAAAGCACAAGAAGCATTTCTGAGCATTTCAGAGTTCACGTCACTTCCACACCCATATCAGAAAGACCGCGGTCCCAAATGCGCGAATCGGACACAAAACGTAGGTGTTTGAACAAATTGTAACGCGGCTGCATCACAGCATAGAAAGATTGTTCTTGCTTTGGTGGCCAATTCGAGTGTAAACCTCGCGTAGATTCGCTCTAAAGAATATGAATGGGGTAAATACTAAGCCGGATCCCGGGCACAGCTGACCTTCCATTCAGCCAAAGGGATTTCCCCAAAGGGATTCCCTCGGGCCCGGACTAGGCATTAATTTTTCACGTCGGAATCAGGATTACCTAAATACCACAGCGATACGCATGCGCCAAGTTATTTTAAGCCTCTTCGCGCATGGGCAGTGGGAACCTTCCCAGTAGTATCATATGTTTCCCATGGCGGCTTCGAAGAGGTTGTGCTCCTCTCGATCGCGCGATTGTAGCGAGAATTCGCGCAGAGCACATGGATCTAATGACAAAAAGGGACATAGAAGAGAAGTGGAATCTCTTCTGGACATTTCTGCCAAAGTTGTGGCAGAGAATATTCCGTTTCAACGGATAGAACAGCTTTACGATCGGATACCGGAGCCCGTTCAAAGTCGGATTGTGTACTGGTCGTTTCCCCGAAATGAAAAGGATATTTGCATGTACTCTTCCTATGCAAACTGTTCTAATAAGGACAACTGTGAAAGCCAAAAGCTGCCTTTTTATCAGGGAATTAAACTTTTAGAAAACGGTGCTGTTTCCAACGTTCTGCAAATAGGTAAGATATCGAATTGCAACCCACGAAAGTGAAGATCGATAGAGTTTATTGCTTTTCTCTTCTGGCTATACAGGGCCTAATCATTGCAAGGCAAATGGGTGGGTATCGCAGTGAAATGAATATCTGTAAACGACCCCAGAGCTCGCCTGTCGCATGTGTCAACGATATCTCGAGCTTTATGTGGGCTAGGCACAAATTCACGTCTCAGTTTCGGCTTGTAATCGTTTTAACATTTACAGAGAGGCGACGGACGTGTGAGGTTCTGCAAGGAAAATATATTCAGACGAGACGGGCTGCTGGGCCTATCGATTCAATAATTGATCCCACAGAAACTTCATTTTTCTCCTAGACCAATGTTTTAAGAAGAATATATATTCCTACAGAAGTCCCTTTACACACCAACCTTTTTTTACAACCTAATTGAAAGAACACTCCCTTTATTTACTATGTTTGTGGGGGTCATTATTCACTTCCGGTTGTGAGAATTCACTCTGTGTCATCAACCCCTGAGTGTACATGAGGGGTGATACTGTGATTGACGTTTAACAGTTGTCCCCATGTTTTCTCCTAAGCATTCTATGACTCAGAAAGATGTCATAAAATATATCTGTACTTTATGGCACTTAAATTCCGAAACAAGCTATTGTGACCGAGCTTGATAGAATGTTTGTTCAGTGTGTTTACTCTGTGGATTCCATTCAATCATTCACTTGTACATTTTCAAAGCACATCTTGAGGGCTGAATATTTTGAATGTACATAGCTCTTTTTAATATATTTTTACCTCCTTCAAAAGGTCAGTGAAGTGAAGCTGAGTATTTTCTTTACAAGCAATTACCATAAACCCTGTGCTGGTCCGATAGAGATGTTTATTGCATATAATATTGACTTGCTCATTGATCAACCAACATGGGTGTGTTTTCTGGTCTGTAAATTGAGCCACATGTTTATCTGAGGAGTTACAGACAATCTAGCAATCAGATTAGATTAGACAGTTAATTGGGTCATAAAATACACTCACAAGCAATTTGATCAAGATGGTATGCAGGTAGACATTCAAGTGTAACTGAGTTGGGGTTTGTTAATCTTCCCGGCACTGGCTCTCACATTCAAAGTGGTCATAAAATAAGATAATGAGTAGGGCTGCTTTGAGGCAATCTGAATAAGTTTCTGTGAGGCAAGGGGGCGTGTCCATACCTCAATGAAATGACAGCTGGTGTAATGGAAGTTGTGTGTGAAAAAGGGGAAATTGGTAGGGGGTTGCTTTGCATGATTGACCTACTTAGTTTCTTGCTCAGACGGCCTCACTTTTGCTAATCTGTTGGCATTTTTATTGCACCTAGAGTTAATCCTGCCATTGTTTCTCATTAATGAATTCTTCATCATTGGTGCCTTGGATTTAGAATGTGCTTTGTCATGGATCTTTTACCAAGTCTGATGATTAATTTGAAATTAAGTGACAGAAATCAATATGTATTTCCTAAAAAACGTGATAGTACCTTTACTTCCTTCTAGTAATCATGGTAGTCTGGTAAAAACATGTTTGGTTTGGAAACCCAACTAATAATAAAAATAAATAAATCATTACATGTTTGAAATTGATGTAGAAGAATGACACAGTCTGTTATTCTGAAATATATTTGTATATTGATTTTTGACAGCATTTTAGATACACTTTTTGCAGTTCTACTCCTCCTTCACATGTCCGGTTTACATGTCCTGCCTGCAAACTGCATTCTCAGGTTTCATTGTTTAATTACAAACTAGAACTATTTATACTTCTAACATTGAACTGACACAAAGAAACCAGTGAAGATTCCAGATCGACAATTTCAAACAGTATCTTTATGCCATGCTGTCATGAAACTTGCTCAAATCCTTTTGCAAAGATTTAAACTGTCAATGTGAAAAGTTCAACCTGTCCAGAGTCAACATGAAGGCATTTGTTGACAGTGACCAAAGACAAGATCTCGTCCATTGCACATGTCTCCGTGTGAGTGGAGGGCATCTGAATAGGAACTGGGGACTGTGGATGGTCACATTTCAACTGTGATTGAGAGGCAGCTTTCTATTATCAGCTCCCAGCTTCACAGCTGGTTTGCAGGAAAGCCAAGCTTCAAGCTGTGCCATGAGAAGACCAGGCCATGTGGAGTTGTACTAGACACAGATCTACTCACTCCAGAGCTCTTTGTTTGTCTTATGAGACTTTTCTTACACACTTTACAGAACAGCAGCTTCACTTCTTTCAGTCCACTTCTTAACCCGGAAAAATATATGGGTCACGACTTCATCTGGCTTTGTGGTCTAATTTGGCTTTAAAAACTGTTTCAAGTTGGTGTTGAATCAGGCTGATTTGGCTAAGGAAAACTTGTTTCATGTTGATATGGGCCTGTGTAATGTTAATCTGGCTTTCACAGTATCATGTTTAACTGTGGAGCTGACTCAACTGAGTGGTCCCATATGTAGGACTGTATCCCCTTTCCAGCCTAAGATCAAATTAAATGGCGGCCTGTTCCTGAAGATCAAATGCAGAGCGAGGCCAGGGTGATATTTAGATCACTTTGTGTATTATTGCTGAGAAAAGATGGCCATGCTTTAGGCATGCTATAAATCAGGCTTCTAGAGGCTCTGGTTGGTAGCTGGAACAGTGGAAGACCCTGGTACTGTTCATGTGACACGGAACATTGTTCTTAAGTAAAACTATAAGTACCTGTAGCGATTTAACAGCATAGAGTGTTATACCTCAATAAAGAATCTTGCAGTTCCATTGGTTAATCCGTACCATGTGACAAAACAATATATTTCAACGTAGACCCTGAATCATGTAACTGACACCGACCTTGAATATTGACTCGTCACATGATCAGTATTGACCTGTCACATGATGAATATTGACCCGTCTGCTAGAAAACAAGATGGTATGTGGTACGAACATTTCACAGTTCGCAGATAAGTTACTGTCATGAAAGAGGACTGTTTAAAGATTTCATAAACTTTAAAGTGAATTTCGGTTAAACGAAACAAATGATTACTCTTGACGAGGTAAACATACGAAAACAAGTACCATTGAGCCCGACCCCTTCAGCACTCTAACCAGACCACCTCAGCTCCTTGTTTTCGTCAAGAGTATTTATTTGTATGTTATAGTATAAAGCGTGTAGACAATGTGTTG